>NW_027185779.1:9065350-9227758 GCF_028583685.1 Petaurus breviceps papuanus | reverse complement strand
AGGAGGAGGAGGAGAACAACAACAACAACTTGTAAAGAGAACAGTACCTACCCTTAAGGAACTTGCATTCTTTTTTAATATTTTTTTCTCCCCAATTACATGTAAAAGTAATTTTTAGCATTTGTTAGTTTTTTTTAAGTTCCAAGTTCCAAATTTTATTCCAATCTCCCTCTCTCCCCTGAGACAGTAAACAATCTGATAAAGGTTATACTTGTTCAATCATGTAAAATATTTCCATATTAGTAATTTTGTGCAAGAAGAAAGAGAAAAGGAAGGAATGGAAGGAGGGAGGGCGCGAGGGAGGGAGAAAGGAAGGAAGGAAGAAGGAAAATAGTATGTTTTGGTCTGTATTCCAAGACCACCAGTTCTTTCTCTGGAGACAGATAACATTTTTTATCATGAGTCCTTTGGAATTGTCTTGGATCATTGTGTTGCTGAGAATAGCTAAGTCATTCACAATTCTTCATTGTACAATATTGCTATCACTGTGTACAATATTCTCCTGGTTCTGCTCACTTCCCTTTTTATCAGTTCATGTAAGACTTTCCAAGGTTTTTCTGAAATTGTCCTACTTGTCATTTCTTATAGCACAATAATATTCCATTACAATCATATGCCACAACTTAAGGAACTTACATTCTAATAAAGGAAAATAATATGTGAGGAGATCTGGAGAATGAAAGGTAGTAGTTGCATGGTGTGATCAGTAGAGACCTGATTCTGTGAAAGATAAAATAAAAGCTCAGTTAACAGAACCCCACAATGGGAAGAAGATTCCAAAGGGGTGGAAGTTGAAGGGGGTGAGGAGGTTAAAGATGAGTGTTATATTCTGAGGGCAGGAAGCATGGTATAGACTTATCTGGAAAACCATCCATTACCTCACACTGAGATTTCAGTCTGCTAAAAAAAACAGTATCTTTTTTTCACTTTCTTTGTTCCTATTGTAACGTGTTTTTTCTGGCTTCATTCTGAAAAACAAATTTCTTACATTTTCCCCCTCCCCCAGGGTTCTCCAGTACCCTAATAGGGCTGGGGTAATCTTTGTTCTCTGCATTTGACTAGAGCCCCCTAATTGTGTTCCTCAATCTGAGGGATCCAGGGACTACCATCCCAGTTCTATTTAACCATTTAACATCAGAATAGCTTTCACAAAGGAATGTCACTGCAAAAGTATACTTAAGAACAAACCTATAAACATTTTCTCTAACACCTTAGGGGAATAATCCCCCCTATTCTACTTCAGTCTCTGAGTAAGGGAGGGGGATTAGCCTTGTAGTTTAACTCAGTTCCAACATAGCATTATACCCACCAAGTCAAGTTCAAAGCTCCCTATGCTCCTAGATCCTCATGGATTGAGGTACTAGGTTGGGGATTCCACCTCCTGCAGGTAGAATTGAAAAAGGACAGATAAAACTGACCAAAAGTTCCAGCCTTTTTCTTGAGGCCTTGTGGCCTAAGGGAGGTTGGAAGGAAGGAGGTGGCCCTCAAAAGCACTTCCCTCCCTTACTGCATGGGGTTGCCTGCTATGAGAGAAGGAGCCCTTTACCTCAATACTCCAATGCAAGAAAAAGCTTGACTGACCTCTTTAAGTTCATAGAGTTCCAACTACACTGGAAAAAGAAAAATTCTACTTCCCATCACCCAATAGTGATACCGGAAAAATGTCCATGCATGAGTCAGTTCTCCTATTTCCCAGGGGCAGATCCCAAGCACCTAATAAAAAACAACCATTTTAGATGGTCTGAGAATGTGCCAAACCCTGCTGTTGGATTTTACATCACAGGTTCTTAACCTGTCTGTGTGTGTCATGGTGTATCAGCAATGCAATATTCACAATGCCTACAGCAATTATAAATATGCTGATGTGGTTATTAATCACAAAATATATCAGACTCTCTATATGGGGGATAAAACTAGAACATTTATTAAAATACCAAATGACTGAGTCCCATAACCCTTACACATGGGCCTCTTGCCAACCTTGTGAAACCTATGGAATCCTTCTCAAAGTAATGTTTTTAAATGCATAAAACAAAATACAGAAGATTACAAAGGAATCCAATTATACTGAAATACAGTTATTAAAATATTTTTAAAACAAGTTCCTGGACCGCAGGATAAGAAGCCCTGCTTTAAATCATTTGGCTTCATGAAATCTTAAGCTATTGATCAATCAATAAACATGTATTAAGTGCCTACTATGTGCCAGGCACTGTGTTAAATGCTAGGATACAAAAAAAAAAGCAAAAGACAATCCTTGCCCTCAAGGAGCTTCCAATCTTATGTGGGAGACAGCATGCAACCAAATATATACAAAGCAAGATATTTATAGTATAAATAGGAAATAATTAACTGAGGGAAGGCATTGGAATTAAGGGACTGACTACTAACCTGTAGTTGATACAATGTCAGCTGGAACTTAAAGGAAGCCAGGAAGGTCAATAGATGGAACAGAAGGAGTGCGCTCCAGGCATAGGGGATAGCCACCCCAAAAGCCCAGAACCAAAGAGGTGGAGTGTCTTATTCATAGGACAGCAAGGAGGCTAGTGTCACTGGATTGAAGAGTATGGGTCAGAGTTTAAGGTGTAACAAGACTGGAAAGATAGGAAGGGGCTAGGAAGAGCTTTTAATCCTAAACAGGGTATTTTGTATTTGTTCCTGGAGGCAATAGGAAGCCAGTGGAGCTTATTGGGGGAGGGCTGCTGGGTGACCTGTGCTTTAGGAAAATTAGTTTGGTGGCTTAATGGAGTATTGGTTGGAGTAGAAAGAGACTTGATACAGAAAGACCCATCAGCAGATTATTGTAATAATCCACACATGAGGTGATGAAGGCCTGCACTAGAGTGATGTCAGCATCAAAGGAGAAAAGGTTTTTGAGAGATGTTGCAAAATAATAAAATAAAATATGAAATAAAAAGATGTTGGCAACAGTTTGGATGTAGGGAATGAGAGATAGTTAGGAATCCAGGATGAAGAATTTGAGAGACTGGGGTGATGGTGTTGCCCTCTACAGTGATCAGGAAGGTAGTAGGTGGGGATGGTTTAGACAGAAAGATAATGAGTTCTGTTTTGGACATATTGAGTTTAAGATGCCTGCTAAGACCTCCAGTTCAAGATGCTAAAAGGCAGTTAGAGATGTGAGATTGGAGGTCAGCAGAGAGGTTGGGGCAGGAAAGGTAGATTTGAAAATCATAGGCATAAAGATAGTGATTAAATCCATGGGACATGATGAGATCACAAAACAACACAACCACAGAATAACACAAAATAACAAGACATCAAAACACATACACACCGCTGCTTTAACAGGTAATACCTCCTTTCCTTTCTAAACCCTGTACTCATTTTATTGCACAATTGAAACAAAAAACTTTTGAGATCACTAAAATTATTTAGCAATTGTTTTATTCATTTTGTTGGTATAGTGATTGTTGTTGGTTTTGCTATTGGCCAAACCTGATAGCAATTTAATGAGGAAATGCTTGTTTGGTGTCTCCCCTTCAACACACATGAACCTGATCTCATTAATTGATCCAAGAAAAGGGTTTGAATGAACTTGGATAACAAGAAGAGGCAATATAGACAATTTAAGGAATAAAACCACTTTACTGTGGTGTGTAGAAATCACCTTAAAAGAGAAAGGTGCTATCTGAGCTGTTCGGAAAATAATTAATCTTCAGAACATGGGCATTTTAGTCATGAAACTGATTTCTGTGTTTAGGTCTGTGATCAAATGGGTCTTTTCCCTAGCAAAACTGAGATCCACTTCTGTTCATAAAAAGGAAGAATCATGTAAGGTTTCATATAGGAGGTAGCGCAGGAGCTTGACCTTGAAAGAGGAGTAAGATTTTAGAGTATTCTAAGTATAGGCAATAGGCTGAGCAAAGACAAGGAAGATGGGAGGGGTTAGGGAAAGATATTGGTGGGGGAGGGGAAAGGGAATGAATGGGACATATATTCAGGAACTATTATCCAAGTGAAAGGTATGATGGCCTGAACTAGGTCTGTAGCCTTCATTCTCGAAGAGGACCATGACATCAGGGAATGATGACATGACTTACAGTTTACTTGGATTTGAATGAGGGAGGGCTGTGCAAGGTCACTAGCCTCACTTTCTTCTCCAGAGCCATCTAGATCCAGTGGCCAAATAGTTATTCAGGATGACTGCAGATAGTCCAAGATACAACGGGAGACCCTGGTCCTTTTAGGCTGAGTTCTTTTCAGGTTCTCACTTTGAGGGAGGTAATGCTCATTCAGTGAATAGACCTCTTTAAGAAGTGAGCCAAGGGATAGCTCCTTTAATTAAAAAAAAAATCAAACTGGGAGGGGAAGACCTTCAGGGTTGCTGACCAAAAGAGAAACAGTTACTATTTACTATTTACATTTATTCTGTGCTAGGAGGGCAGGGACCTATTGTCCAATCTATGAGCTCCAGAGTGAATTGGGTTTAAAACTAGGTCTTTGAAAAAGAAATCTAGACAGTAAACCCCAAGTTAATGACGAAGCTTTCAGCCAACAAAATCTACCTTCTTTGGGCAGAGCACCCTGAGGCGAAGGGAGGGACAGGGAGAGAGAGAAAGGGAAAGGAAGGGAGTTGGGGGAGGGGGGCGGGAAGTTTGTAACCATGGAAATGGAAAGGAAAGGAGGAAGACTGATAAATTTGAGGGAGTTGAGAAAGAAGAAAGTCCAGTAATATAACAGAACTGAGAAGAGGGAAAGTAGACTAGACATGGTGATTCATTAAACGGAGCAAGGAACAAGGAGGAAGCCAAAGGGGCTGATGAGACTAGATAGAAGTACTGCTGACGAAAATAGGGATGTGAAGAAGAGGAAGAAAAAGGGCTTTAGAGAAGTGAGACCTCTCCAAGTTTAATGAGCACCAGGATGCCTGTTCTGTGTCTCCTTGGCCCACCTAGGGAAAAGAAAGGTAAGTACCACAGACAACAGCAGCATCAAGACCTCCTTCCTCTGACCAGACTAATCTAGGCAGGGTGAAAGGGGATGTGTGTCTATAAGTCCCTGGGCACTTCTTTGAACATGTCTCAATATTTCTGCCTACACTAAAGATTTTGTGAGTGTGAGCTTATTTGGTTAAGGTGCTGCATTGAAGATTATGGAAGACCAAGGCTGGGTGACTGGAAGATAAACAGATGCAAACTCAGTAGGCCATTTAACTTTGTCATGTCAAACATCTTTTTACTGAGATTCTTAATAAAGCTCTACAGAAATTTCTTTGGCATCAGGAGCTGCTTTCTATATATACATCAAAAGGAAATTAAGCCAGCTCCTGAGAGTGTGATTGTACTTAGATGGAAAAGGGGACCTAATACACTTCCTGACTTGACTGTCCATAGGAATTAAATTTGTTATGAATAATTGTCAGATTGAATCTTTTTCCAGAGAATTTTTTCTTCTTTGCTGCAGTTATTTCTTCTATAATTCCACTAAATTTTACCCTATATCTAGACCTTGAGGCTCAATGAATCTAAGTATAAATGTTATACAATTCAGCATTGACTTTTGCTTCATTTTGTTCTGTTTCATGAAAATTTGTTATTCCATTTCTTTCTCTGGAATATCTTCCATCAATTCTAGTCTTGTTTTTTTCTCACCTCTTCTCTCCTTCTGTCTTCCCTGTCTTTCTAGGGGTGATTAGAGGATGGAGAGGCTGTAGGAGTGGAAATACATGCATTTTACTTTTCTCCTTCACCCCAAACTCTCACTTCATCTACTTCTGTCATTTTAGGACTATCAAGAGGCCTCCAACTTGGAACAGTTTGTTACTAGGTTTTTGTTGAAGGAAACCTTGAACCAGCTGCAATCTCTGCAGAATTCCCTGGAGTGTGCCATGGAAACCACAGAGGAACAAACTCGCCAAGAGAGGTAAGCAGCATGTTTCTCCAGAATGCCCTTTAGGGACAAAGGGACTAGTGGAAATCTACAGGGGCTTGAAAAGAAATAGCCTAGGTACAAAAATGAGGAAAGGTAAATTCTGAGACACCAGAGGACTGCTTTCTTCAAACTCTAGCTCTAAAACACCTAAATAGCATTCCTTTTTGGTATCTTTCAGATAAATCAGAGGGAGTTGAGAATGAAGTAGGCCCAGTGATATAAAAGAATAGAGAAAATGAAGAAAAAATAAAGATGGGTGTCATGGAGCCTCAGAGTGCTGAAATCAGAATAGTCTGCTCATACGCAAATGAAAGATGGCCAACAAAAAGGAAAAGGTTAATTATACAAATCAGTTTCAACCAAAACATTACTAAGGGTCATTACCATCCAAGTCATCATTGCAATAACATTCTAAGTATGGGAAGAAATTTAGAAAAGAAAAATAAAGGATTATCATTTGCTATGTTCACTCCCAAATTGTTTTAAACTCAGCAACATTGTTCATTAGAATTAAAGTCCAACACTCAGCATGTTCCGCCAAGCATAGTTATATGGATTCGTTTAGGGTGTAGTTTTTCAACATGTCACACATCGCAGAATCTGACTAAGATGGGACTTCAGTCAGTCTCTAGGCCAGTCTAATCATGGTAAGGAAGTCCCTCCACAGTGTAATCATGGTAAGGAAGTCCCTCCACAACATACCTCCAGCCTTTGCTTGAAGACCTTCAATTACAGGAAACTCAATACTTTCTGATTCGGTTCATTCCACTTCAAGATAGCTCTCTTAGATAGTCTATTTAATTGTTTTCCTGATATTAAGCTTAAATTGGTCACTTTCACCCACTGCTCCTAATTCCTGCCCTCCCAGACAATGCAAAACAAATCTAATCCCCTTTCCACGTTCTTCTCCCTCAGGCTTCTCTTTTCCAGGTTAAACATGCCCAGTCCCTTCAACGAATATTCATATAAAGTAAACTCAAGATTCTTCATCATATTGGTTGCTTTTCCCCTTGATGTGTTCTAATTTACAATATCCTCCTTAAATTCTGAGTACAATACTCCAGATATCATCTGACCAGAAGAGTGGAAGAATCATTTCTTTTCCTGAAAACTGTTATCTTCTTTAATTAATGTAGCCTAGAATTTTATTATTTATCTTTATTTTCACATCATACTGTTAACTAACATTGAACTTGCAGTCCTAAAATATACTAATAAAAACAGCATCATTTGTAGCGTTGCAAACAAGATTTGGAAACAACTTGTGGCGTATCACTATCAAGTCAAATTGCAAAGAGTTGAAGAGTGAGGGGATCATGAAGAGGGAAATATAGCTGGCAATGGACCACGCTTTCTAGAAACTTAGGGGTCAAGGGAAGAAGAGCTAGGACAACAACTTATTTTTTTTATTATTTAATATTTTATATTTCACCAATTACATGTAAAAATAATTTTTAACGTTTATTTTTTTTTAATTTTGAGTTCCAAATTCTCTCCCTTCCTCCCTCCCCTCCCCCCCTTATTGAGAAAGCAAACAATTTGGTATAGGTTGTACATGAGTAGTCCTGCAAAACATATTTCCACATTAGTCATGTCATGAAAGAAAACACACCAAAAACATGAAGAAAGATAAAGCAAAGAAAAAGTATGCTTCAATCTATATTCAGACTCCATCAGTTCTCTCTAGAGATAGATAGTATTTTTTATCATAAGTCCTTTGGAACTGTCATTGTATTGTTAAGAATAGCTGAGTCATTCACAATTGATCATCATACAATATTGCTGTTACTGTGTACACTGTTTTCCTTGTTCTGCTCATTTCATTTTTCATCAGTTCATGTAAATCTTCCTAGGTTTTTCTGAGAGCATCCTGCTCATCATTTTTTTTTTTTTTTTTGCTTTTTGGAGGGGGAAGGCTGGGCAATTGGGGTTAAGTAACTTGCCCAAGGTCACACAGGTAGTTTTGTGTTAAGTGTCTGAGGCTGGATTTGAACTCAGGTCCTCCTGACTCCAGGGTTCTATTCACTGAGCCACCTAGCTGCCCCTGCTCATCATTTCTTATAGCACAATAGTATTCCATCACAATCATATACAATTACTTGTTCAGCCATTCCTCAATTGATGGACATCCCCTCAATTTAGGACAACATTTTTAGAGGGTAGAAATGATGGGGATGGGATCTGAACCCCTAAAAGGAAAAGACCATGTGTTTGGAATCTGGACCCCAAAAAGGAAAAGGCCCTGAATTTTTCCACACAGCCCAGATCCCTGGCATTATCCTGAGGCATCACCCATCCCAGTAATCCTTCCAGCTCCCCTTTCATTGTAGTCCACCTGCCCAATCCTACATTCCCAGTTACCTCTGACTCAGCCCAGCCCTTCATTATCTGTTAACTCAGGACCAGGCTACTTCCCATTCCTTAATCCTACCTAGACCCCTCCTCTGTTACTTCTGGGTCACTCCAGGCTATTTGCCACTCCTTGATCCCATCCAAATCTTCCCACAATCTTTTTCCCTATAAAAAAAGGTCAGTCTTGTCCCTACCAAATACACAGATTCTTAAAATCTCACTGCTTCTATTGGCAACAAAATAAGTGTTGTCTCCATTGAAAGAAGAGTTGAGTCGTCAAATTCTTTGGAGACAGACCTGTACCCTTTGCCCTTGTATTTCAGGGTTCCCAGAACCCCTAGACCACAACATAAATATCAAGGGAAGTGTGCTTTCTGTTTTGTTTAGGATAGAACCTCAGGTTTCTCCCCACTTCAACCCACAGCCTTTCAAGCTACTAAAGTGATTTTTTGAAAGCATGGGTCTGACACCATGTCACTTCTGGACTCAGTAAATTCCAATGGCTCTTTATAACATGTAAGGACAAGTCTAAATTGTTTTGTTTGGTTTTTAAAGCTCATCATAAGCTGGTTCCTTCCTATCTTTCCCTTATATTTAACTCTCTCCATGTTCTCTGTGATTCAGCAACACTGTTCTCCTTGCTGTTCTTGCACACAATCTCATCTTGGAGCTGTGTGCCTTTTCACTGGATATCCCATACCCCCTGTACATACTCTCCCTCTTCACTTCCACTTTCTAGAGTTCTTCATTTTCTTCAAAACTCACTAAGGAGTTAGTTTATCTTCTCCACTAAGCCTTTTCCAATCTCTACCCCATCTCTTCCTTGCTGCTAGGGCATTCTCTCTGTCCTTACCTTCCATTTATGTGGTATATATTACATCTGTAATGATAATTGTTTAATATCAATTTAATAACCTCAATAAGGGCCAGAGTCTGAACTAATCAACCAGAGGAAGAGCCTGGACCTAACAGCTTCTTTGTTCTCTGAGTAAACTCAGAGAATACCTCTTTTTATGTCAACAAAGTCAGATGGGGCTGACTTTATGGCCATTAAGGATGAGAACCTTAACCTGAGGCACTAACTTGAGTAATAGGACTTTCTCTTAATATATTTTTGGATATATACTATGTTATGGCACGTTAATGGTAAAGAAAACACAGCTATCCTGAGTCATAATTTCAGTTGACACTTTGTGTCAACAAATACTCTTACTGTATTTACCACCTATTCAATTAAGAAAATTCCTTTCTCATACAAAGATTAAACATTTATGGAGATCACAAATTTGAGTGACACAGCCACCCTGAATTGGGATGGTTCTAAAATTTTAGAACCTTCTCATTTAAGCCTTCTCATTCCTTTGTTCAGGCAGTCAGATTTCCATACATGTTATGTATCCAACTAGCTTTAAGGGAATAAACAATATGGATTTACATATTACCTAGCCTGTTTGCCTCCTTTAACCAAACTTTCAGGTCGACAATTAATAGATGTTTGCATGTTGTCTCCCCTACTAGAATGTGAATCCTGTGTTTTTACCTCCCTTTAGGCTTAATCCCCAGGGTTTAGCACTGTGCCTGGTGAAGTATAGGCTTAATAAATGCTTGTGACTTGTTAACCAAATAAGATGAGATCTGATTAAATTTTTAAGTGGAGAGAAAGGAATGGATGGAGAGGGAGAGAATAAACACAAAGAGATAGGAAATGATCGATGAAGTAGGTTACTGAGGATAGCAGGTAGGAATGGAATCAGGAGTACAATTGTCAGGGTTAGGCTCAGCAAGGAGGAGAGCTACCTTTTTCTCTGAGACATAAGGGTAAAAAGAAAGGATGAGTGAAGACCTTGAGTGGCATTGATATAGAGAGTAGGGAAGTTGGAAAAGTTCTCATCCGAAGGCCTTGTTTTCAGTAAAAGAAGCAAAGCCTTCAGCTGAGGGCAAAAGCAACAGTGATAGAATTGGAGATTAAGGACCTGGAGGCTTAGAAGAGCCATTGAAAGGAATGAAATAGAAAATTAATCAAAGAAAAATAAAAGGACAGCATACATTTACATTAAATACAATCAATATTTTCCTAGTTTTCTTCCACATAGCTTAGTACCTCACTGGGGATTGCCCAGGGTTAGGATTTAGGAAAGAAAGAAATGCCAAAGAATAAAAGGGAAAAAAAAATTAAGAGTGGAGTGAACACTCATTTAAATACCTGACCAGGGGTTCCTGATTGGGTATTGAAGCATTGAGGCAGGACCAGAAGGATCGACTGGGAAAACTGGGAGGAGTCAAAGGACCTAGCACTGAAAGCAAAGAGTAGGTTTGTGGAAGTGAGGGTGTGGAAGGAAAGGAGGTTGTGTTCAGCAGAGAATTTCAGTGAAATAGTTCCAGGTGATGGATGGTGAGGTAACACACCTGAATGACTGAAGCTAAGGTGAGATGAGTGTCATGGTCAAGTGTATGGACAATGACACAACTGAAAGTAAAGAACATCACTGTACTAAAATAGCATTTAAAAGGTGGTATTTAATGATTCAGAGTCTGCTACCCTCATGCTTCCTTTTCAAATAGCAAAGCATACAAAATAGTTTTAGAAAAGCAAAAATAGCTAATTCTCGGCTCGCAAAAATGGGAAACAAAATGTCTTAAGGCACAATGAAACAGATTTCTCTTGCCTAATGAGAAAATAAGGCTTGTTCTATTGTCTCTTTTGTTCAGTAACTGGAATTAAAATGGGTTCTTTTTTAAGAGTCAAATCATGCAGCAGAGAAGAACAGTTTTTACATCTCAGGCCCTCTGGCCATAGACTGATGCCTTGATTTTCTGTGGCTACCTGCAGCACATTTGTGTTCCATAATAAACACCATGCAGAGATTTTTTTTTAAAGGAACAATGATTTTCCTTTGTTTTAGTCCCTAGGATGGCTTTGAGTTCATTCTCATTTGGTCACTGCCAGCAGCTGCATAGCAGCTGTGTTTAATGAGAGGGAACATAAAACAATATAAGTCCAGGGGAAATGAATAGGATTAGAGTAATGTTAATGACTTGTAGAAGCTTTCATTTTAGAGGTCACTGGCTCAAATATAGCTGGAATTGGAAGTAAAGAGCCATCTCAAGCTATTTGGTTATATAGAATAATTCTGTATTCATTCCTGAAAACTACAATCTCAGAGACTAAAGATCTTAGGTGAAAGGCCCATGGAAACAAGGAGAACAAAAGCAAGAAATTCACCTGATACGCAGAATAAAAAATCTCTTTGATCAAAGCCATTGGCAGAATTATTCTTCTGGCTACATCTGTTTAATAGTTCCCAGACTTCAATCTTGAATGGTGGTTAATACCATAGCTGGGATGAAAATAAAAGGATTTTGTACCAGATAAATTTGACCACCCCTGTCAGTCTCAGGAGTGGTATATTTTGAGTTGAAGCAATCGGAAAGAACATGAGCATTACTTATCACTCAGAAAGTTTATATCGAGGAAAATGGAATAGGGTAGAAGCAAATCATGAGGGATATAACATGAAACTTGGATTTGAATCCTGCTTCACTCACTTCTTGGCTATATATCGCTGGGCAAGTAACATATCCTTTCTGTGCCTCAGTTTCTTCATCTGTAAAATGGGAATAATAACAACACTTACCTCACATGGTAGCTACAAGGATCAAATGAGATAACATGTAAAATTTAAAGTGTCATATGAAAGTAAGCTACAGTACTGTTATCCCTGAAATAAGTCGTTATTAGAAACATTGAAAACTTTTCCAAGGAGTTAAGGAATGAAGCAAAGATGATTAATTTTTCTTCTTTTGTTTGATATAAGGGCAGCTAGGTGGAACAATGGATAGAGCACTTGGCTTGGAATCAGGAAGATGCATCTTCCTGAGTTCAAATCCAGCTTTAGATACTTACTAGTTGTATGACCCTAGGCAAGTAACTTAACTCAATTTGCCTCCATTTCATTATCTGGAAAATAAGCTGAAGAAAGAAATGGCAAACTACTCAAGTATCTCTGCCAAGAAAACCCCAAACACAGTCACAAAGAGTTGAACATAACTGAAATGATTGAACAACAATAACAAATTTAATGTAAATAATCAACAAAAATAAGAGTAAAGGAGTTTAATCACAATCTGAATGAAACATCTTTTGTGCACTGTAATTTCCAAAATATGAAGGGGGAAGGAATGGATATAATTGATCCCTTTATCACTTCCTAGCTTAGATGGGTATTCTTGTTTACTTAACACAGCCTTGTGTGGAATCAGGCAGAAATTGCCAAGCAAGAATATGGACAAATATGGCTTTTGTAGATATGTATAAAATCTAAGTAAGGCTTATATTTCCTTAGTTTAAAGCAATAAAAGGAATATTTTGGTAACTGGTATCAGCAACTATTAATGCTCGTAGAAAATTTAATGATTTCTGAGGTCACAGAAAATCTTTTCACATCTTTAGCCTAAATGTTTGAAACTGAACTGCATCAGTGGCGTTTATACCATGAATAGTGCATGCATGGGTATAGTAGAAAGGACACTGGCTCTGGAGCCAGGAACACCTGGCTTTGAATAATGGCTCTGCTGTTTGAGGTAGGTCACCTGTGCAACCTCTGGCAAGTCTCCTCTTCCATCTGTCCTCCTCCTCAGTTTTCACATTTTTGAAATGGAACACTGGAACCAAGATTCTTAAGATCCCTTCTGGCGCTAATTCCTATGATATACACATGTTATTCTGTGATTGGTCAGTTTTTGTCTTTCATTTCATGATCATACATGTATGAATGTATACATGTAATATATTACATATATATTGATTTTTTATTTCACAAGTCATACATTAATAAATAATTTTGATAACAGATTTTTTTCTTTATTTTTCAACAAAACCACTGAATCTTGCGCCTTAGGTCTATGTGCAGTTCCTTTTCTTATGTCTCTGGAGGCCACTTAGAAAACAGCAATTCTCTTTCCAGACCTCTTTTCCCTTGAACAGACAATCGCTGTCAGAAAATACATTTTTTAAAATGTTAGTATTCCTTTTTTTTCTTTTTTATATATATTTTATTTTTCCCCAATTACATTAAAACAATTTTAAAACATTGTTTTTAAATTTTGAATTCCAAATTGCATCCCTCCCTCCCTTCAACCCTCCCTGAGGAGGTAAGTAATCAAATATAGGTTATACATGTACAATTATGTGAAATATTTCCATATCAGTCATTTTGTACAAGAAAGAGTTAGTATTCCTATAGGATCTTAACATGCTAGAACTTGAAGCAGAAACAAATAAGATGAAGTTTAATAAAGATAAATGAAAAGTCTTACTCTCATTTAAAAAAAAATCAGCCTCAGGTACAAGTTGGTGAAGGATGGTGAGACAGCATGACATATATATCATATATAGACAACAGTTCATCTGAAAAAAAAAAAAACCTTGGAGATCTGGTGACAGTACTGTAAGCTTAATCTGAGTCAATAATGCAACAAGGCAGCCAAAAACAACCAACCAAAATAAATTAATATAATTCTGGTATGTAATCTGGGTATTAACTACAATAGGTATAGCTTCTGGTAATCCAGTAATCAGGAGCTAATTGATCAAATCCCATTTGGAGCATTATGTTCTGGGTATCATGGTTGGAAAGGGCATTGATAATCTAGAGCAACCATGAGGGCATTCAGAATGGAAAGCGGCTTCCAATCCATAATTTTTGAAAATGAAGGGTTCCGGGGTGTTTATCTTAAACAGGAACAGACTAGAGGAGATCATGAAAGTTGTGTACAAGTATTTGAAGTGCTGTCCTGTGGAAAAGGGATTTAGAACCCTTTTCAATTCCAGAAGGAAGAATCAAAATCAATAGGTATAAACCACAAAAAAGCAAATTCAGGGTTCAAATAAGAAAATCTAAAAGTGAGGTGGGATGCCTTGGAAGATATGGGTTCTCAGACACACGGTTTAATGACCACTTTTCAATTATGTTGCAAATGAAATTGGGGGGGGGGGGGATTGGGGGGTAGGCTAGAAGAATGAGCTCTAAAAGACCCTGAAGTCTTCTCAGACCTGGTCAACTAGAAGACCCTGAGGTACCTTCAAATTCTAAAATTCTGTGATTCTGTGAAGCTGACATGAAGATTCACTCTTTCTCTTTTTGGTTAAAGGCAAGGCCCAACCAAACCAGAAGTCCTGTCAATTCCGTGGCCTGGCAAACGATCCAGTCGCAGAGTCCAGAGACACAGCAGCTTCTCTCCCAACAGCCCTCAGTTTCATACAGGTGGCCCAGGTAAAGAAGGTGACATTTCTGACTTTCTCTGCTGAGTAGTTGTTCTACAAATGAAGCTGAATGAGATAATGAATACTGAGCATAAAGCCATCTCTAGAGAGAAGGGTGGTGACCCTGGTCATGTACTTTGGAGGATCCTGATCAGCTACAGCTCCATGGTGGCTGAGAAGGGGGTGTGGTTCTGCCAAGGATCCTAATAAGTAAGTGAGGCTCTATCAGTAAACAGCTAGCTGGTAATGGGGAGGGGGGAACCCAAGTGAGAGAAAACAAAGAAGCAGGGATGACAATCTACCCTAAACTCATATCAGGGCAGCGAAGTGGTATAATGGATAAAGAACCAGGCTTAGAGTCAGGAAGACTCATCTTCCTGAGTTCAAATCCGGCCTCAGACACTTACTAACTGTGTGACCCTGGGCAAGTCACTTAACTCTGTGTGCCTCAGTTTCCTCATCTGTAAAATAAGCTGGAGAAGGAAATGGAAAATTACTCCAGTATCTTTGCCAAGAAAACCCCAAATGGGAACATGAAAAGTTGGGCATGACTGAAAAATGAGTAAACAACAACATTGGACCTCAAAGTTGGAAGGGACCTCAATCAATCCATAGCTGACCAAGAATTCAACTACAGTATTCCTAGCTGTGGGATCCCGGGCAAATTGCTTCACCTCTCTCAGTCTCAGTTTTCTGATCTGTAAAATGGGACTGATAATAGCCTCTACCTCACTGAATTGATATGAAGACCAAATGAGTTAACACAAGTAAAGCATTTGCAAACCTTAAAGCAATATATAAATGCTAACTATTATCATTCCCAACAAATTATCATCAAGCCTTCTCATGAATAACTCCAACAAAAAAGGAACTCACCACTCTTGGAGACAGCCCAATCCACCATTATATAGCCCTAATTATTGCGAATTTTTTTCATACATTAAGGATAAATTTACTTCATCAACTTCCACCCGTTGCCCCTCACTCTGCCCTGTAGGCCAAGCAAAACAAATATAATTTCTCCTGTATTCAAATGCTTAGCAATGATGATAATACCTCCCATTTATATAAGGATTATCTAATTTTATCCTGTGAGTAATTGCTGCATTCCAGTTTTATAGAAAAGGAAACTGAGACTTGGGGAGAGGAGGGATTAAACACCAAAGGGTCAGGCATATCTGTTGATGTCAAAATTATAATTTTACTCATCCTATCTCTATGTTCTTTGCCTTGTGAATTTTTCTAAAAGTGCACTCTGCCAATTGGCCCAGTTTAGTGCCTTAAGGTATTTCTACATTCCAGTCTTTCTGTTAAGGGACTTTTCTTGTCTAGAATCACACAATTAGTGAGCATTTTAAGCAGTATTTGAACCCAGAGTTTCTTGACTTAGTCCAGTTCTCTATCACACCTTCCCAGTTATAATGATGAGTATCATGTCTCCTCAAGTCATCTTCATTTCCTTCAACTTGTCCCTGCCCGGGCATAGTTGCCAGGCTCCTCATTACTCTTTCCTTTCTCCCTGAAAAACTCAAAGCCGACACAGTCAGTTTTGAAGAAAAGAATCTCACAAATTATCCCAACAGGAGAAATGTGCCTAGGAAAATTAGTAACCCAGCAAGCACATGCTCCTCCTATTCTAATTATACATGGACTATTGAGTTAATTTAGGGCAGGTAGGTTGCTCAGTGGATAGAGCACCTGGCTGGGAGTCAGGAAGATCTGAGATAAAATCTGACCTCAGACACTTACTATCTGTGTGACCCTGGGCAAGTCATTTAATCCCATTTGCCTCAGTTTCCTAATCTGTAAAATGAGGGGGAGAAGAAAATGACAAATCACTTCAGTGTCTCTACCAAGAAAACCCCAAATGGGGTCACAATGAGTCAGACGTGACTGAAGTGAATGAACAACAAAAAGTGAGTTAACTTAATCAGATACACTGAGTTCTTCCTTCAACGTAAAAGAAAAAGTCTCAGCTCTTTCAGTATTGCTACTCTGCTTGAAGTTTAGATGTGTGTGTAGCAAACTGTCATCATGATTTGTCTTCCCCAAGGCCTGTTAGAGGAAGACAGCCAGTGGATGACCCAGATAAACAGACTCCAGAAGCTAATTGATCGGCTGGAGAAGAAGGTGAGTACTGCCTTTTATCTTTTCCTCTGCTTTTTGTGTTTGCTTTCCGTCCTGAATGCTGATCATTGCGCTGTGAACACCGGAGCTTTCAGGATACCAGGGAAAGCAGCCCATCGAGGCAGTACAGCCCTCCCTGATTTAACTGAGGATGCTCTGGGTGTGTGCACACATGTATTTACTAAAAATTATAGTATTTTCAATCAAATGCTGTGTTGGGAGTCAAACAAAGCCAGTGCACTGCCTAAGGTCCTATTTCGTAGCTTATCAATGAATAATAGTAATAATGTAAATAATATTTACATAGCATTTTAAATCTGGCAAATCACTTGATATTATTTCATTTAATCCTTAACGTCTTGCTTTCTACTTATATTTGTACTTCCAGAACAGTATAATGCTTAGCACATAGGGAATGCTTAATAAATGCTATTTTTTTAATCCTCACTACAATCTAGAAGATAAAATTATTATTATTATTCCCATTTTACAGTTAGGAAACTGAGGCTTAGAGAAGTGGAATGATTTGCCAGAGGGGACTTTCAAGAGAAAGTAAGGAAGGTCCTCAGCATGTTGGGTGAAATCCCTATGGTAGATTCATGAAAGGATATGGACAAGAAAGGCAGGCTTCAAATATTCAAATGGAGCTATGTTGTTCTTTTTTAAAAATTTTATTTATTTACTTTTAGTTTACAACATTCAGTTTCACAATCCCTTGAGTTTTACATTTTCTCCCCCTTCCTTTCCTCCCCCCTCCCTCATGGTGGCATGCAATCAAATATAGGATCTACAAATAACTTCACATTAAACATTAGTCAGGTTGTAAAGAAGGATTATATCCAATGGAATGAACAAAGAGAAAGAGGAAACAAAACAAAACTCCAAAGAGGGAGAGAGCAAGCAGTCTGCTTCAATCTGCATTCAGACTCTGTATTTCTTTCTCTGGATGAGGATATCTCTTTCCATCGTGAGTCTTTTAGAGTTGTCTTATAACCTTGCATTGATGAGAGCTCTCCTCACTCAGCATCAGTTTACATAAGTCTCTCCAGGTTATTATGAAGTCTGTCTGCTCCTCATTTATTATAGCACAATAGTATTCCATTACATTCATATACCACAACTTGTTCAGCCATGGCCCAATTGATGGGCATCCCCTTGATTTCCAGTTCTTTGCCACCACAAAAAGAGCTGCTATAAATATTTTTGTACATGTGGGTCCTTTTCCCACTTCTTTGATCTCTTTGGGATACAAGGACCTATGTTGTTCTGTACCATAATACAGATAACAGCCCAACCATGCCTGAAGATCCCAGGCCCTTCCATAAGTCTGCCACAGTTATTGACATGTAGAGACTTTGGTTTTTAAAAATGTTTTAATTGTCTTTAGAATTCTATCATGTGATTCCAGATAATTAATAGTGCAAAACAGATCTTTATAAACCAGAATATACAATATATTATCATGCCATAGCGTAGCCTCCAATAAGTTTTAGTAAGAACAGTCTCTTATAAATCAATCATTTATAGGTATTTGTGTACAATGCAGTGGGGCTGGGGGGAAGGTATAAATATGTTTGGTACATGGTCTCTGCCTTCAATGACCTTATATGTTATTTGAAAGAGGTAAGATACAATTACATGGAAAGCTATTCACCTAGAATGAGATATATTTTGGGGCATAGAGAATGTAGGAATTTGTTTTGTTTGACTCTGCATATGGATCCTTAAAAGAGCTTAAAGTTTAGATCAGACCAGAGGAAGATGAACATAAAGGTTCAGAAGCAACTGGCAAGGAAGATCAATTAACCTTCTAGAGTAGCAGGAGATGAGAATAACTGAGGCCAGAATATGTAGAACCAGGTACTGAGGAGCCATTAAATCTTTTTGAGGAGGAAAGTAACATAACCATATGAAAGTTAACCTGGTGACAGTGTAGAAGCCAGACTGAGAAGTGAAAGACATTTAAAGACTGTTAAGCAAACAAACAAGAGACAGTCTGAGTGAACTGATAGAGGCCTCAGTGCACATCTTAGCCTTGAGAATGTAAAGGAAAGGGCACATTTTGAAGAAATAAGCAATGGAAATGAATGATTGATTAGATATGGAGACTAAAGAATGGAAAGTATCAAATATATAGTATGGAAAGTATATGTATATATAGTATATATATATATATATACTATAAATATATATAAATATACTATATATATAGTATATATGTATACTATATATATATCTATATATAAAAAATATATAGAATGGAAAGTATCAAATATAGTTGATGAGTCTAGATGATTAGGATATCGGTGGTAATAATATCAGTTAAACTAGCAATACAGAAGAGACAGGTGATTTGGGAGGAAAGATGATAGTTTAATATGAGTTTGGGGTAACAGCAGGATATCCAATTGGAAATTTATAGTAGGCAGTTAAAGATATAATACAGTAGTTCAGGAGAGAGGTCAGGATTGGAGATACACATTGGAGTCACAACTATATAAGGCTGAGAGTCTAAACAATAAGAATAAACAGGATCTTTGAGGAAGGGGGTTTTGAAAGAATGGAACAAAGGACTGAGGAGTGAGTCTTTGGAAATTGTCGATAAAAAGTGTGCCCAAAAGTATGCATTCCCATCTACTCCTCACATGTTGAAATCATATTCTTCTCATCCTGGAGCAAGTATCTAACTCACAAATTTCTTCTAATCACTTGTCCACTCTCCATGTCTAATTAAGAATATTCTAACAGAAATTGTTCAGAAATTGTTTTCTGGTATTAGAAGACACAGAAATTCAGAACACCAGAACCATGTTTCATTTCCCATTTCAGACCAGGGGATAAATACAATTAGTTCATCTTCATTAATTTCAGGAGCATACACATCTTTGCAAACTCACCTTCGTTTAGGTACCTAAAAATAAATTACACATTTGTTTTAAGAAAAAATCCTCTAACCTAGGAAGTGTTTTCTTCTTTTTCTAATTTTTAATTCTTTAAATAGATAATATTGTCACACTTCACATTTTTAAAATTGTCCCTTTTCTTTTGTTCTTTTGTAAGAATTTCACTTTGAGAAATATGCCCAGAAAATGTGCAGAAAGTAGATTAAGTGGTTTCTACCATGGGTCTCTTGCTATAAGGGTTTCTGTATGGGATATCTCTTGGACTGAATAGATAAGTCAATATCCTTTCAGATTTTTCCTTAATTTTATTTTGTCCTGTGCTGAACCAGGCTTTTCCACAAGAACAACTTAATTTTCTGTCATTGAATAAGCATATTTTACTTCCATGCTGATTCACCTTATTTGCTGACATTATGTGCATGCTGTGATAGCCCTTTTAAAAAGGTGTTCCTGTAGAGTGTTGCATCAAGCACCCCAGTGTCCCCAGGGTGCCTGCTCACACAGGTTCTTGGATCTGCTTTGTTAAAGGAAAGCAACTCAAAATGGGTTAACAAGCTTACTTTAATCAGTCAGACATATATCATTTACCTTGTTCAGGAGAAAAGGTCAGCACCCTGAACCTCAAAGTATACAGGCATAATTATCAAGACAGAAACATCAAGTAGACAGATTTCCAAACTGTCCAACCATTACATCCATACCCAGTCAACATCTGGGTTTCCACATTCTGGGTTTTTCAAAGCCGGGGGACTCTCTCAACAACAGCTTCCCAGAATTCTGATCAAATCACAGAATACTTCTCAAAGTGAGTCCCAAAACAAAGCTACACATCAGGGCTTATATAGCCTTCTCCTGGCTCAGAGAATGTAACAACCTTATTGACTCACTGGCCAATCAAGAAGTATCTACTGAAAAACAAGCCTCCCTCCCCAGGCTTCAGGTGCACTTTAGCCTAGGGGCAGGGAAGATCTTTAAATCTGCATTTCCATTACATAGAGGGACACAAGCTCTCTTTCCTCACCAATGAGCTTTTGTGGTGGCCCTTGCATCTTAAGACTATGGCCTAACACTGCACAGATGAACAAAATGAACCTTTCCAAACTTACTTTCTATAATGCACATGTTGCCATCAGTCATTTCTTACTTCTAGCCCTCTACTCTCCAAGCACAGGCAGGAAGACCACTTAGCATGTTGTGAAAGTATTCCCTCTTAGGTACATGCTGGACTACATGGCCACGGAAGACCCTTCAAAATCTGAGATTCTATAACTGTGAAGATGTAACTGGTCTTCACAGCATCAGCTACTAGTCTCAGCTA
Source organism: Petaurus breviceps papuanus (assembly GCF_028583685.1). NCBI lineage: Eukaryota > Metazoa > Chordata > Mammalia > Diprotodontia > Petauridae > Petaurus > Petaurus breviceps. The sequence continues at coordinate 9,206,904 of NW_027185779.1, read as the reverse complement.
TGCGTAATGGAACTGCAATACTAAATTTACACGGGCCAGGTTCACTCACGAGCACCTTTACACATCTCACTGTTTTGGGTGCCTTGATTGCAAATGTTTTGGCTGTGTCATACCAGAATGAAATACAAGATTTGCTCCGATGTACCTATGATTTTATTGATGTGGATACTTCTTCACACAACACAGATTACAATTCATTTGTGTCTTCTCGTACATATGCAACTCTCATACTTATCTTCTCGTACATATGCAACTCTCATACTTATCTTCCCATGCATCCATAAATGGGAATCTACCAATGTACTGGGCGTCTTCCTCTAGTTGTCTCAACATCTCAACAACCAATGGACCCCACAAATCATACAATGATTATCACTCACGTTTCCTATATGGCTATTTTTCCCTCAATTACATAATTTTGATGACATGCTTCATTTGAATTGGGTCACAACCTACTCAAATTTACTATGTATCTTTCCATTGCCCTTTGGGTGACCTTCAAGATCAAGTCTTGTGGTATTCCATAACTTGCAGCCAGATACTATTACCAGAAGAATCTTGCTATTTAAAAGAGGATTCTGTTTCATGGAGTGGCTTGGGGTCATCAAAAGAAATGTGCAGTTTCTAAAGGACATCCAGGCCACTCTTCTATTCATTCAACTTTAGGTCTGACTGATTGTCCATTTGTAGTCACTAAGATTCAAGTGCACAAGATGTTTGTTGGACCACTGTTCCTTGGCAGACATAGAGCCAAAGCCCTTCCATCTTGGTAGGACTTGCCTGAGTTTATGCTTAGCTAACACAGCTTTTAATAATTAATCCAGGGTCAACTACATGCCATGAGGAGTCATTGGAACACTTTAGTGGAAGAATGTCTTCCTTTAGCTTATAAATGAGTGAAAAGTTCCACGTTCAAACAGCCTAATATCAGTATGTCTCATATATCTTGAGATTATAAGATTTCTGTTTCATTTGTTAAGCACCTACAAACTGTGGTGCACTGACCTAGGGACTGGTGACACATAGTCTGCCCTTCCTGATAAACATAGTTCCCTGACTTTATGGAGTTTATAATTTAGTAGAGATCCATATACACAAATAGTTATATATGATGCAATTTGAAATGTGATTAAGTACAAAGAAAAGGTCAACCAGAAAGGGATGAGAGGCTGGAGAATCAGGGAGGATTTCATGGAGAAGGTGGCATCTAAGCTGATTACTGAAGGAAGAAACCTGGAAGGAATCAATTTTAGAAAATGAGGACAGTCTGTCTTTCTTTTTGTTGTTGGCCAATCATTTTTCAATCATGACTAACTCCATGTAACACCATTTGGGGGTTTAAAGGTGAAGATACTGGAAGAGTTTGCATTTCCTTCTCTAGCTCCTTTTACAGATGAGAAAACTGACACAAATAGGGTTAAGTGACTTGCCCAGGAATACACAGCTAGTTAGTGTCTGAGGCCAGATTTGAACTCAAATCTTCCTGACTCCAGATTCAGTGGTCTGTCCACTGCATCACCTTACTGGAAGAAATCCAGAAACAAGTAGTAGCACTGACTCCCAAAAGATTTTTCAAATGAATAATCTTATTCTTTTTATTTAAGTGCTAATCCTCTGGGCTATGTGATTTTTTTTTCTTTCTTCTAACTATAAGGACCTAAAGCTAGAGCCTCTGGAAGAAGAAATTTATGAAGGAAACACTAAATCAGTAAGTACACTATTTTCAATTCAAGAAATGTCACAAACATTCACTTTGCATGCATGACTTAACTCATTCCCATGAACTTGTTTGTCTCAGTCTAAAACAAGATTGGAAGAGTGTGTGCACTATGAATCTGAAACATGTTTGTTTCATCCATGCCTCCTTAGGCAGTTATTGCTAAAGGCTGACCTGTGGAAGAGCATGTGAATGAAGAAGAAACGATTTATATGCCTAGGGAAGTGAAGCTGTCCGGCCACAGTGGCACCACTTCATGCAGAGAGCTAGGAAGACAGATGAAAGAATCATAAATGTTAAGTTTTAAGAAACTCCAGGGGTCATGTTTTTAAACCCAGAAGTTCTTACCTTTTTTTGTATCATGAACCCACTTAACAGTCTGTTGAATCTTGTATATCCCTTCTCAGAATGTTTTTAAATTCATAAAATTAAAAAATATAAAATGCATATTATAATATAAAATATATTCAGTTATGCTAAAGTATTTTTACTAGGGCATTGTCTCTTTAGGACCCTCAAATGCCTGCCTGCCATTACTTAATGACCCCCAAATCCTCTCCCGTGTCATAAGAGGTCCACTGGGGTCTTAGGTGGTCTGAGCCATCTCAGTCTGACATATTGGTTCCCCATTGTTAATGTCTAAGTAAATAAGGGCCAAATAACCACAGTGGGGCTGCAGGTCTGACTAGTGATAAAGTCAAAACTACAGCTTTGTTTGTCAGTGTTGTGGGGGATTACTTTGTAGCAGAAGGCTTAATTTTTCCAGATTCTATGCACATAGCACCATAACATAGCTGTGTGCATTAGAAAGTACAAGAATCACATTCAGAGTTAGTTGGGGTTTGAGGATGGAGGTGATATTTAAGCACCTCTTTAGGGAAGCCTATGAGATTCAGCCAAGTCAGCTCCATTCACAAAAACCAGATGGAACAGTCCCTGAAGTGCTCTGTGTAAATAGCATCTCCATGATTATTAGAGAGGAGGACGAACTTTCACACTGTTTAGTTAAGGAAATATTGAAAATGGGAGCCTGGGGAAGGGAGAACTATAGGCTTTTTAAGCCACAATATGTTATCTAGCTACGAAGTCTTAGCAGGCAGCTATGGACACAGCTATCCAGCCTTGTTCCTGGATCCTGAGTGACATGAGAGGAGATAGAAAAGACAAGTAAATGAAAAGGCAAAACCCAGTGGAGGTGCTAGAGGACAGAGAGGTTCTTGAAAAGGGTTAGGAAAAATCCACACAATGTAGGAAATGCTTAATGGAAAAAGAATGGGGTCTCTTCCTTCTTTTCAGCTAAGGTTCCTACTTTTTTTTCAGATTTTTCTGAGTTTAGTCATCTGTTTAAAAAAATCAGCTTTTCTGTCTTCCTTACTGTGTCCTTGTAAGACAAATAAACACTAGCACACAGGATGGCTGCTAGCCCAGGTTCACTCTTCATCTGGTCAGACAGGAAAGACACTAAGAAGGGGTTAACAATCTTACTTTATTCTAATCTAGTTTTCTTAGAGGAGGGTTGCTGATAATGGGAGGACAACTCCCACAGCATTCCCTAATCACCCTTCTCATAGGGGCCGGCGAGAAGTGGGGGCAACTACCCCTACATCTTGATGGGGTCAATCAAGTCAGGTACAGCTTGTGGATCCCCCTAAATCTCCTCAAGCCTCACGGAGGCTGGTTGAAGCAAACACAGATTCCCCCTGAGCCCTGATGGGGGCCGATCAAGGCAGGTACGACATTCCAGCTTGTGCATTCAACCCTAAGGTTCATCCTAAGCTTCAATGGGGGCCAGCTGAGGCACACACGGCATTTGTGCATTCAGTCCTAAGGTTTCCCATTCACTGAACAGTGCCCACCTGCTTCATAGGGGCAACAGACAAAGAAGGCATTTTGCCAGCCATGGCCTTACAAGTTTACATCACCCCTCCCTGCATCTCACTGTGCAGACACAGAAGATGTTTATATTATTTATCATTATATAATGCTTTGTAAGTGTGGTGATGTTTTGAACCATAACTGTGGGAACTCATATATAATACTTGGGAACAAGGGATTGTTATGGCTATGGATCCTGGGAAACCAAACTTAAGAAATAATAACAAAAATCCACTTTACACCCACTAAAATCCACCTTGCTTACAGTCCTGCTTTCACCAGGATGGATACAGGGATATAGAAACAAAATGTCATGTCCTTCTTCTCTATTTTTGCTCCACCATCACCATCACCACCACCACTATCATGGACACAATTCTCTCCCTATTTCTCCTTCCTGATTTCTTCCATCTTTTAAAGCAGGCATTCTTTACCTGGGGCCTCTTAAACATTTTCCCCAGTATTTGATAATATATTTTAATATAATTGGGTTCCTTTATAATCCTATGTTTTTTATTTTATACATTTAGAAACATTCTGAAACTGTCATTTTGTGCTGTAACACACAAAAAGGTTAAGAATTCCTGTTTTAAAGATTGTTTTTCTTCCAGAGTATTTCTCTAGTTTATCCTAATCTCCATTGTGTGTGTTTGTGTGTGTGTCTGTTTTTTCTTCTTTTGACTTTCTAGCTTCTCTTGATCACACTGTAAAAGTCAATCAATAAGAATTTATTAAGAGTCAGGCAATATGCCAGGTATGCACTAGGTGCAGGGAATACAAATAGGAAAAGTGAGATAGACCTTACCCTCAAAGAACTTATATTCTATTTTTTTAATCTATATTCTAAGAATAGCAGTCCTGGGGTTCAATTACAAGATGAAATGGAAGATCCTTCTATTTACTCGCCAATACTAAATGTCATGTTCTGGCTGCCATTTTCTCCAAACATTGCTCTCAAGTCTGAACCCTCCCATGAAATAAAAGAGGGCCCTGTCAGACCAAGATGCCTTTTAAATAGCCATGTAAATGGTAAAAAGTAAAAGCTCTTTTAAACTCAAATTGACTGAGCTATGCATGTATTCCAGAGCACAGGGAACCTTGAGAATCCAGAGGAGCATTACTTCTAGATGACTTCTCTTTTTAATACTATAAAGACTTGTTGTGGCATTACTGCAACTGGAAGCTTGGAGAGGGCCAAGTATTAATTGTAATAAGAACAAAGGCAAAACACTTTAAATACAGAACATTTTATTTAAATTTTTTTTCAGAATGGAAATTACCTTGTCCACAGAATTCCTACTTTGTTGTTTCACTCTGGCATAGAGGCAAAATTGGGTTCTCAAAGTCAATGTCAGTGGAGTAGAAATTCTGGCAGTTCCTCTGAAGCTAGAAAGGTTTCAAATGTGGTAATGGGAACAGGCTGCACCTGCTACTCAAAGACCAGCATAACTAAGGACAGAGAGGTTCATTACCAGCAGATTGGCCACCACCAGGTGACTGTGACCCACAAAACAATAAAAAAAATAAAATGGATTCCATGTCTGCATGACTCTCTCATCTGTAATGATGGAGTGGCAGAGAAGTTAGACAAGAGTACTAAAAAAATCTTAGTTTTTTGACTATTGTTGGTGTTATTAAATCATTTCAGTCTTGTCCAACTCTTCATGACCCCACTTGGGGTTTTCTTGGCAGATACTGGAGAGGTCTTCCATTTTCTTCTCCAGCTCATTCAACAGATGAGGAACTGAGGCAAAGAGGATTAAGTGACTTGCCCAGCTAGTGAATGTCTCAGGCTAGACTGGAATCTTCCTGACTGCAGGGCCAGCGCTCTATCTGCTTCACCACCTGGCTGTCCCTTTTTCATCATAGGAACACTCATTATTAGCATATCAACTATAAGGCCTTTTCCCAACAAACTGATATACTCTTGGAGAAACTGAGTCCATGTCTATTAGTTGCTTTATTATGTGAAATCCTAAGACACAAAGAAGATGCTGTTAAAATTTCCAGGCTTCTTATGCTTCGTTCCCCTCTCAGCTGTGTCTGATTTTCCCAGACTTTGCCACCATGCCCCTTAGTGCAGTGCCTGGCACACAGTAAGCAACAGATATTTTGCCTATCTGCCTTCTTCTCAGTTAGTGTGGACACACTTGGGTTGTATTGTGTTATGGAAAGGGGGCATGAATTTTATAGGAAAGGACAAGGTCTCATTCATATACATCTGACTGGTTTCCGACCTCTGTTTTCATCAGATGTTAGGCATCAATTAGTTACAAAGAGGGAAGTTTTCAGCATGAAAGATTTCAAATTTTGAGGATTCCAGAGAAAAGACAAGGTAGGTTTACCAGGCAGGAAGACAAGGCTTATCTAGAGCAAAAATAGTCTAGGGCTGCAAGAGAGGTTAGGCCCAGAAAAAACAAGAAGTTGTTCTGATACCACAAGTTATATATGAGAAATGGCAAAAAAAAAAATAAAAAATCATCAAGGACATATATCACCAGAAAAGGAGATGAGCTAGTCATGTAGTAAAAATGAGGGATGACAGGTGGATAGAGTTAAGTGTGACCCCAGCTAATTGTGAAACATGAAAGCAACCAGAAATGTCTTCAGTACTAGCTTGCTATTATTATTCCTCACTGATAGTTTCACCTAAAAATCTTATAGTTTAATTTTTAGAAATAATTTTGATGGATTAAAGACCACGTAGGTACTATATCTTATCTTCAACATCTTATTTTTTTTAAGTTATATTTTTTTTTCAAAATTGAGTCTTGTTTTGAGGTGCTAAGGAGAGGAAGAGGGGAATGTATTCAGGGAAAAAAAGGGGGTTTTCATTTTTCTGTGTGTTCACAAGCAACTGAACCACATTAAAGCTAAGAAAAAATAGAGCTTACTATTGCAAAAGTGTGTTTGTAAGGTTTGTTGCCACTATTTCATTTATTTCTCTCAAAAAGTCTTTGAACACATACTGTTTTCCCCACACTATTGAGGCTCAGCAAGATAATAAAATAGACAAAAGGTAATCTGAATGTCTAGGACTCAAAGAAGCTGAACTATGGCCTTGTAAATGGGTAGAGTAGGCCATCACCTGTATGGTATGATTTGATTTCCCAATATTCCCCTTCCCCCAAATAGCTGCCCAGCCAAGTATGATGTTTTCTTTCAGAAATTGCACTGTTAAAAGATTTACTCCCTGGGTCAAACATTATCTACCACGAAATCTTATTTAAAATGAAAATATTCCATAGAGTGCTGGACCTAGAGTCAGGAAGACTCATCTTTGTTAGTTCCAATCTGGCCTCAGACATTTACTAGCTGTGTGACACTCTTGGCAAGTCACTTCACTCTGTTTGCCTCAGTTTTCCTCATCTGTAAAATGAGCTGAAGGAGGAAATAGCAAACCACTCCAATATCTTTACCAAGAAAACCCCAAATGGGGTCACAAAGAGTCTGACAGAACTGAAAAATGACTCAACAACAACAATTTATTGAATCACTTCCCTGACAAGAGAAACCAAGCTAAAGGCCCCAAGGAAGAGGGCACTATATGAAATGAGAGAAAGGGTCACAGAAAATAGAAATGGATAAATTTTTGTCATGAGTAGCACAAGTGGGATAATCAGGCCTTCATATGATGGTCCTCTGTTTGTGGGGAGCCAAAGAGGCCTGATCTAGGACTCAGATAAAAATATCAACAGTGTGCTCTAAAAGAAATCCTTTGAGATGAGGCTTTTTTGTTAAGCTTGCTCCTGGGGCTTTTGATATGGGCTACATTTAAAAGGATGTTATTCATCTAGATGACAAATCCTTATTAAATTATCCATTCTGTGCTACTTTTAGGATATGACAGACTAAGATAATGATAAGAAAACTTGAGTCCAATTCCTTTGTCTGATTGCTCTATAAAAACCTTGTCCTAAGAATCAATAAACGGAGTTCTTCCTTGAATCACTCAAATGGCCTGGTTTCATTCTCATCCACGTCTCTGACCATGCTTAGTGCTGGACACTGAGCAGCTCGCAGCATCTGTTGTTATAAAAACTATCATTATGTCAATATACTGGTGACTTTCACAAGTTCTTCACTATTAATAATTTCATGTAACACAGGTCCTCTATAAAAATAGCTAACATTTATATAGTGCTTTAAGGTTTGTAACATGCTATGTACTTTCATGCATCATTTTGTCATCACAGCATCCCTGGAAGGTGGGTGCTGTTGTTATTCCCATTTTATAGGTCTTGAAGAAACTGAGACTGAGAGAGGTGGAGTGAGGCAGGATTTTCCCAAGCCCAAGCCCTACACGCTTATTCACTCTGCCACCTTGTTGTCTAATCTAATGCAATGCTACCTTGCAAAGGGTCTATTGTCAGGGGGCTACTATATAAATTAGCATTACTAATTAGTTAGGAAAATAAGTTTGGGAATTTTATGAGTCAAAACATTCCAGAAGTGTGCAACAAGTTAATTTTAAAAGATGATCTGGGGTGGCTAGGTGGCGCAGTGAGTAAAGCGCCGGCCCCGGAGTCAGGAGGACCCGAGTTCGGTTCCAGCCTCAGACATTTAACACTCACACAAAAAACTAGCCATGTAACCTTGGGCAAATTACTTAACCCCAATTGCCCTCCAAAAGGCAAAAAAAAAAAAGATGATCTTCAGGATATGGTGCTCTTTATTGAGATGTTCTCAGTGGCTACAACATACACCAAGGCATTTTTTAAATATAAAAATGGCGGGGCTTTAATTAATTTCTCCATTACAGCCACTGGGACTTGAATTCAGAGCTTTTAGGCATAATGTAATTTTATATATTTCATGATTTATTATTTTATGGAGCTGATGATGTTTTTTTTTATTTAAAAATTTTCTTTGCTCATAAGTAGCTCAGTCAGAGAAAGGTGTATCATACAACACCAGTACATGGTGGAGAAAATGAAGACCACTTTCTAGAATCACAGTCCCATTGGGAAGGCAGTGATAAAGATCTTTCTTTCATTTTTGAGAGAGGCACAATATCTTTTTTTCTTTACTTTTTTTCAAACCTATCTGGGCAAACTAAAGACTTTTCAACCAGAATCAGTCAGGGACATAGAATGAGCTCCCCCCTTCCCTGGAGGAAGTCTCAAAAAAGTCTCCAATTTCCCAAAACTCCTTAAAGGGAAATTGAAGCAGTTTTACAAATGATACACAGAGTAGGACCCTGATCCTGGCCCTCAGACATGATGGATGACTCACATATGGAGACAAAATGCATTAGGAGGGGCAGCTAGGTGGTACAATAGAGAGGGCACTGCTCCCAGAGTCAGGAGGACCTGAGTCCAAATCTGCTCTCAGACACTCGACATTTACTAGTTGTGTGACCCTGGGCAATTCACTTAACCCCAACTGCTTGGCCAAAAAAAAAAAAATGGAAAGGTGGTTGCATGGAGTATGACTGTATGGAGTGTCCTAAAAGTCTTAGTGCAGTTTCAAAGTAGTAAAACTTAAGCTTTGTGGCACCGTGTGTATAAGTAAAAACTACATCTATATCTATGTATTTGTGTGTATGTATATATGTATGCATATATACACATGCATGTATACATATATAAAAGCATCACATAACATTTATATGTAATGTGTGTGTTTGTGTGTGTGCGTGTGTATGTATATGTATATCTGTGATAGCTTGTGTGCTACTTTGCAAGTTGTGGTATCCATAAGTTACCAGCAGTGGACAGGACATCATCACAAATGAGACTCCCCAAGCATGTATTGGAAGCAAACATAGTCCAAGGATGGGAAGCAGGGGTGGGACAGGCTCATGTAACCATTGTTCCTATTTAATGTCATAACACAGGCCTCTTCCCCCATAGCATATCCTCCTCGTTCAGCGTCAGATGTCTGTGGTGGAGGAAGACTTGGAAGAATTCCACCTGGCTCTGAAACAGTATGTGGAAAGCGCTTCCTCGCAGAGTGGGTGCCTACAGTAAGTAATCTATGACACACCAAAGAGCTGGGCCAGGGAGTCATATGGTGCGTTGCCAGGTATTTCTTTCTATCCTCAATAAGGGTAGGTGTATGAAAAGGCATATCTTTTAAAACTGGCTCTCAGAAAAGTTAATGTTTAAGCCATGCCGATACTCAAGGCCTTCTATCTCATGTTGCTTAAAGCTCTTAACTAAACATTTCCTAAACTGTCCTTGGTCTCTACCCTGATTTTATCATAAATTGTACATTTTTAGAAATGTGAGGCTGGGGAATCAGGTGGGGATCAGGACTTAGGGCTGCGTGAAAGAGAAAAAGAGAAGAGGGTTGGAGATCATCCAAGACCCACTTAAGCATCTGCCAAGCCTAATGGAATGATATCCAACCTTTCCTGGGAGATATGGGCTATCTCAACCACAAGTGTACCCAGCTACAACTTGTTCTATTGGCTGTCTGGCCCAGTAAAGATTCCAACTGTCCTAAAATTGCAAAAAAAAAAAATGCAAAATTCCATCTGCTACTCCCTTCAAACATTTTCTAACTGGCGTCCATCAGCCAGCAAGCACTACTATGTGCCAGAGACTTGCTAAGTAATGGGGATCCAATGAAAGGCAAAAGATGACTATAGTTCTCAAGAAGCTCACAGTCTAATGAGAGAGACAACATATAAACAACTATGTGCAAATGAGCTATATGCAAGATAATTTGGAAAGAATCAACAGAGTGAGGGCACTGGAGTTAAGTAGAATTGGTGTCTAATAGAAAGAGTACAGTAGAAAGGGCAGCTTAGGTGGCACAGTGGATAGAGCATCAGCACTCATTCTCCTGAGTTCAAATCTGGCCTCAGATACTTACTGGCTGTATGAACCTAGGCAAGTCACTTAACCCTGTTTGCCTCAGTTTCCTCATCTGTAAAATGGAGAATGAAATGGCAAACCACTGCAGCGTCTTTGCCAATAAAACCCCAAATGGGGTCACGAAGAGTTGGACACAACTAAAAAATGACTGAACACCAAACAACTGAAAGAAAGCATACTAGACTTGAAATCTGAGGGCCCAACTTAAAATCTTGTTTCTCCTATTTATCAGCTATGTGATCATGGGAAAATCACAACCTCTCTCTCAGTTTCCTCATCTATGAGATGGGAGGATTGAGCCGTATGACCAGAAACCAAAGAAAATATATAAGAATGAAAAACCAGTAAATATAGGGAGAAGAGATGGCATACAATGTGAAATCTTGTAGTCCAGTCACTTGAATTCAACTAACACAAAGCTGATGAAACACTGTTTTCACAAGATTATAGAAGTCATAATAGGGTGCAAGGTGGCGCAAGGTGGCACAGTGAGTAAGGCACAGGCCCCGGAGTCAGAATTACCTGAGTTCGGTTCCAGCCTCAGACACTTAACACACAAACAAAAAAAAAACTAGCTGTGTAACCTTGGGCAAGTTACTTAACCCCAACTGCCCTCCAAAAGGCAAAAAAAAAAAAAGTCATAATAAATGGCATGTAGATGACACTTTAACAGGGAGAAAGATACTAGAATCAAGCAGAAGTAAAGATTTGGTTTCTATTACAATTCTTGTCCTGTTATGGTTTCAATAACTATACAGAAATGGAAGTTATTTCCTGTCCTCAATATAATAGTGAATAGAGTGTCTTCCCTTTAACAGAGAGGAATGGGCTAGCTTTGGGAGGTAAAAGGTGCCTTCTCACTGAAATTCTTCAAGTGAAGAATGTTTGACCACTTACTGGGTTTTTTTGCAGAAAGGACTCAACCAGGTGTGGACTAGATTAAATAACTGCTAAGTTTCCTTCCAACTCTGAAATTCTGTGATTCTAGAATTTGGAAACTTGAGTTTTTTAGCCTCTCCTCTTCTTTAGCAGGATAAGTGTGATTATTAGTGGTTCTTCACTCGTTTTTTATTGTTAGTGGCTTTTACCTCACGTCTTACTTTTACCATGATTATCCCAAAATAGCCAATTGTCAGAGATTGAACTTCAGAGAAATGGAACCTACACCAGAAAGAATACTAATCAATCTAGTCAAACTCAATTTTTCCCTTGTACCATTTGATTAGTCCTCTCAATCACTAATGCCATCAGCTTTAGTCTAATTCAGTTCATATGACTGACCCATTCTTGGCCGATGATTAGCATGCCTTTACATATCTATGAATCCCTTTCTTTGCCATGTATCTGTTTTATCCTCACTTTCCCATTCCCTTTTAGTGGGCTCATAGCATTTTTAAGTCTCAAGTCTTTTTAGTACCAACCACTTTCTTCTCTCCTTGCTGTTTCACTGTCATTGCCCCACTGCTGGCAGCGGGAGGGGGGCCGGGGGAGGAGGGTTTAAGTACAGCACCCAAATTAAGTACCTTGATAACTCAGAGAAGATGTTACTGAGTCGTAAATTAGGTCTCGGAGGAGAAAAAAAAAAAGCTTAAGGAGGTACACGAACAAAAGCTTGGAATTTCCAGGTAAGTAAAGTTTATAAATAGCTATAGGCTGATCCTTAGAGTTCTGAGCCATTATGGATGTACATTTTTCTAAAATATATTACACATTTAACCTTTTCTTGATGAGTCAGTACCATCATGTCTATAAATTATTATTCCTCACAGTAACACAGCAATGAACTTAGAATCTGGAAGATCTGCATTCATAGATCCCTCCCAGACACTTACTAGTGTTGTGACTTTGAGCAAGTCACTTTACCTCTCTTAGTCTCAGTTTCCTCATCTATAAAATGGGGATAATAATACAACAAGACCTTACCTCCTAGGGTTGTTGTAAGGCTCAAATGAGATTATATATATACTAGAGCACTATCCTTCAAGGCATCCATGAGGTCAAAACTATTTTTATAACAATATTAAGATGTTTAATTTTTAATATGGTTAAACATTAATAAATAAAACCCACATAAACAAATGTTCTTTGCAGGAAGGGACCCTCAATAATTTTTAAGAGTGAAAAGAAGTTCTGCAACCAAAATGTCTGAACACTACTGCTTTATATCATTATCTCATTTTATCCTTATAGTATATACTGTGTAGTGTAGTGCACAGTGAAATCATTTCTATAGATATCCCCATTTTATAAGTGTCAGAGGAAAGATTGGAATACAGGTCTTACCTGACTCCAAGTTCAGCGTTCTTCCCACTCATTTACCTTTCTGATTGTAATAGAATCACAGATTTAGAATTAGAAGGGACTTTAAATGAGTAACTGGGACCCAAGGAGGTTGAGGGATTTGCCGAAAGTAGCACAAGTAGTAAGTGGCATTTGACGATTTGATGCCAAGTCCTCTTGGTCCTAGATCTAGTGTTCTTTTCACCACACTTTGCTTGTCATCTGTCAAATAAGGGTGTTGGCTTCAATGATCCCTAAAGTCACTTCCAGCTCTGAATCCTATGATGCACTGGAACCAAATGAGTAAATCAAGGAAGACTAAAAGGAATGACATTTTCATAAGAATAGTAAATAATTTGGAAAGGCTCTCTCCCTGGTAAAATCTGAAAAAATAAACTACACTTTTGTTACATCTTTCCTGGCTGACCTATATTAGATTAGCCTACATATGTGCACACGCACACACACACGTAAAGGTAAAACCTACAGAATCTATATTCCTGGGCGAAAGCTGTAGAAAGAAAACGTGGTTGGTTGGTTGTTGTCCTTCATATTCAGAGAACCAAAATAACATCACTATGCCGGGTCAGTGTACAGAGGGTATAGTTCAAATGACCATCTGGGAAGGAGGTGGTTCTAAATATAAAACTTATGTGTAACACAGTGTCACCTAGTGGTCAACTTTTAGATAAATCACATTATTTAAAAAATAAACTCAATAAAAAAAGATCTTTGAGTTTCTCTAATCCAATCTCCTTTGCAAATCACTTAGCCCTGTTCGCCTCAGTTTCCTGCATCTGTAAAACGAAGAACTGGAGAAAGAAATGGCATACCACTCCAGTGTCTTTACCAAGAAAACCCCAAAAGGGGCCACAAAGAGTTGGACATGACTGAAACGACAGAACAACAATCTGATCTCATTTTACAGAGGAGGAAACTAAGACTCAAGGTCATATAGATGATAAATAGCTCCTAGATTTACTAATCTACAAATTAAGTAATGTAAAGTGTCTTTAGGAATTTGCATAATCTACAATTTCCTGGAATATTCTTTATGCTACTTTCTCAAGACTAGCTCTTCCTGATCTTGTAAATGTAAGGATTCAGTCTATCTTCCAATTAGAATAAATCAGTACATGATTTCCTTTGAAAGACACCTTGTCCTCTAAATGAGGGCACCTAGAAGAAAGATTTGTTGTCTCCTGAGTACAATAGTAAAAGATCTGTGGCTCCTAACTACCCAACTACGATTCATACCTAGCTCATATTTAGAAAAATATGGACTCCATTTGATAAGAAATATGTCCCAAAGTCTTAAAAGTAAACATTATTAGATATTCAATTTATAGGATTGTGTCCAATGACTTACATTTCAAATAATCAATATCATATTGCAGATGGAAAAAAGTTCCACTGACAATTGACAACCGAAAATGTTTTAATATTTTAGTATTTTAAACTTTGAGATAAGTGTTTGCATTTCCTAATTAAGCATGTCAATGATCCACATGTCACATCATAACAACTTCTGTATTATTCAAACCACTTCTATAAAATTTCCAAAAATTGGAAATTCTATGTACATTTATCTTGAAGGTAAAAAACATCATTTGAGTAATACATAACTCACATTTATATGACATTTTATTTGACCATTTTCTTTATAACCACCCAAAATATAAGTCTAATTATTCTCATTTCACATAAAAGGAAATTAAGCCATGAAGATATGAAGTGATTTAACAACAGTCACACAGCTAATCAAGGGGCAGATCCTGGACTTGGGCCTTGCTCTGCCAGCTCTCCAGCCCCTGCTCTTTCCATAATATCACTTTGCCTTTCCTAAATATTTTATTAAAAAAAAATTAAGGGTATAATAAGTGTTAAGTGATGCCCTTGATTAACAAGTCATTTGGGAACAAAAATAGTTTTAACAAGTATCATCCTAAGAAAAGATCAGTTTGGGAGAAGTTCTGGTCTCCTTGGGATGGAACAATAGTGGTGATAGTAGAAGAAGAGGAGGAATCTTGTTTCAAGTAAAGGGACCAAGGCTTGGACTAAACTGTGAGGAAGTACTTCCTGAGGCCTCAAGGCCTGGTCACTTACCCTTTTTTATCTTGAAGAGGGAATTATACCAAGAGAGGCAGAGGTATCTATCAAGGGGCTTTCTGGGAACTGTGCCCCATCTCCAAAACTCCCCCTGGAGGAAAATGAGGATGTACCCAGTAGAGTCAATCAGTCTATAAACATTTATTAAGCACCTTTTATGTGCCAGGCACTGTGTTAAAGCAATAGACAGCCCCTGCACCCAAAGAGCTCACAGTCTAATGGGGGAAAACACCACATAAAAAAGCAGCATGGGGTAAGGAGTGGAAGACATGGGAGGAAACATGAGAGAAGACCCAGAAGAGTGCAGGCCACTGGGAAATGATGATGGCTGCCCTAGGTGCCCTCTTTAAATGGAGGATCTGGGAGGAGCTCTCCATGTCCACCCTGTACCCTCTCCAGTCACAAGGAGGAAGGAGTCTCAGGGGGAGAGATGTGAGTTTCAGAGCTGATGTTATCTTGCAGGACAATGTATTAGAGGCGAGACAGCAGGAAATCATATCCTAGAACACATCCCCAGACATTTTATTTTTACACTGATTAAAGTGTCTCTGGGAATTTTATCACTAGAACTATTCACGAATTACTATTACTAAAATACTGTGAGTCTACAAGTAAAAAGAGCACTGGCCTAATTACAAGTTTGGTTCTAGCCGAAGATCTTCAAGAGAAGGCCGGATGACCACTAATTGGAGATGTTGTGTCAGATTCTTTGTGACCCAGCTCATTTTACAGGTGAGGAAAGTGAGGCGATCAGGGTTAAGTGATTTGCCCAGGGTCACATGGCTCAATAAGCATCTGAGGGCAGATTTTAACTCAGGTCTTCCTAACTCTAGGCCCAGTGTCTGGATCATTAGCCTCCCCAGAGGGGACGTTTAGCTAGGTATAGTTTTTGGATTAGATGATTTCTGAGGTCCATTCCAACTTAATTACCCAATTAACCCCAATTGCCCTCCAAAAAATAAAATAAAATCAAACCATATTTCCATTAGAACATAAACTTCTTGAGAGTAGGGATTATTTTGATCTTTATATCCTCAGCACCTAGCACATTGCCTGGTACATAGCGAATGCTTAATGTTTTCTGAGATTTTACTACCTAAATTTTAAATTTATTAATTTATAATTATCAGCAGCTAAATTATAAGTTTCTCAAGGACAGGGTTCATGTCTTATTCACTTTTGCATGTATAGCTAATAGTATAGTGCCTTCCTTATATCTAAGGAATACTGACTAAATGTTTCTTGACTATCAAGTCACACAAGATGGGTTATTCTCTGCATTACTGTCTGGAATACTCACATCACTGAGTTAAATCCATTTGAGTATAAATTGCACCCTAAGTATAAACATGCTTATTTATGCTATCAGATGCTTCCAATTTCAGGATTTTACAGCTGTTGCATGTTCATATATCTTCATTGATAATTATATGCTAAGAACTGAACAATGGACAAACTAGGAGCAACTAGCATTCTCGCCGTTCTTGAAGATTTTGTGTTTCTAACTCATGAAAATGGAGGTAGGAAGCTGAGTATTTAAGATTTAGGGGGGGGGGGATGTTTTCTCCCAGACAATTATATTGCAGTAAGGCTGATTTTAAAACTCAGAATCCAGGACAATTTTTTAAAATCATGATAATTGTGTTCTTCAAACAGAAATACTGTCATAGTGTTCTCATAATAGTAACAAAAGCCAACCTTAGGATTTGAAGGATGAGTCAGCCTCTGTAAACACATCAATATACTTAATGAAGAAAGATAATGTCATTTGCCCCTAAATTTCTCAAGCCAGAATCAAAATAAGGTAGTCAATTCAACAGAGAAGCTCCAATTCTTCCAATTTAACCTGGTCTCCTAGTTAGGAGCCTAGGCTCTTCCAATAATTTAAACTTAAATTTGAAGTCTAAAAGTTACCATGTCTTATCTCTGCAAAGTTGTGATTCATTTCTCCCAACCTGCAATTTCATGTGTTAACATTCCCTCCAGAGATGTGCACTGGAAACTTTTCTGTAATTTATAATGTTCAAGAGTTTACTGGGGTACTAAGCAGTGAAGTACATGTCCCTTGGTCATATAGTTAGGATGTCAGATAACTCAGGTCATTAGGACACTAAAGCCTTCCCTCTACACCACATATTACTTTTAGAGACTGTGTTTACCTGATCCCAAAACAGAAAAAGTAAAAAAAAAAAAAAAAAACCACCACCAGCATACAGGTATCTGGAACAATTTTTTAAACTGAATATTTTAATTTTAATCCACACACCAGGGTTGAGATCATTCTCTTCCCTAAACTTGTTTCCATACATATAAAATGGGAATACTACCTTGCACTATTTACCTGACAAGATTTTTTATATTAAATATGTGAACTATGTTTATGACACATACAGATATAATTGGTTTTGTTTCTTTGAATCCTTCAGCTAACCATATCTTTCTTTTTTAATTCAGTGTTTCTATTCAGAAGCTTTCAAATGAATCCCGCTTTATAGTTTATGAGTTCTGGGAGAATAGCAGCATGTGGAATAGGTAAGTCGAGGAAGTTCAGTTTTTATGTATAGACCAAAAAAGTAGATGTGGTTTCATAAGTGCTGGGAAGATAATTCTATTACCTGGTATGGGAATGGGCAGCTATGAGGAATGAAAGAAAACTGGGTGTAGTAAAAGATAAAGAACCATAAACTTTATTTTGCCTAAGGATGGCCCTGAAAAAGATACTGTTATAGTTGTTTTTTAATGAACACTGAAAAACTCTACCCAGGTCCCCCAATCCAGATACTTCTTAGGAAGTAAAAATGTCACATGGAAATGAAATTAAGACATCCCTAGCATTTTTGGAAATTCATGATTTCCATATTTGCAATTTCCTCACTTTTCTAGATTCTCCACCAATGTTTCCTTGGTTTTGTGGTCATGTGGGTCCTTAGTCTTGAAACAAATTTATAGTATTATAGTATGAGAACAGCTCAGATTTTTCTTTTCATACAAAATATATGAACCCACATCCATCTCCAAACATACACAATTTAACCTATATATGTTTGTTGTAAATCAGATGTGGAATGAACTTCATCTAGTCAAAACCCATTTTGCAGGTGAGAAAATCAGATCAGAGAGGATTATTTACCGCAGGTCATGAAGGCAAACAAGTGAGAGAGCTGGAATTTGAACCCAAGCCCTCTGACACCAAATTCCACATTCTTTCCATTGCACCATACAATCTCCTACTCCGATATCTCTTGTCTTGTGGAGACCCTAGATTCTCAAAGATTATGTCAGCGAAGTGCTAGTTTTGCCATGTTCTAGCAACCTGGAAAGGTTCCAATACAGATCTGCTGATGTGTTGCCTTACTCGGTGGCCTAACAAACCAAAGATACATCTCAGGCTGGCCACCAGGTGATTTTTTTTTAATGGCCATAACACCTAATGAAGATTGCCTATGTTAAAGCATGGAGGAGTGGAAACTATGTTGCATTCACACCAATGTAACCATTCATCTTTTAAACATTTGAAGTATAATGTGTATAGCCACAAATACTTTCCGCTCTGGCTATATAAAAGATTGGAGAACTAAGGCTGTCAATTTAGAAAAGCAGGGGTTCTCATATCATGGAATACAGTGAAAAGGATCACAAAATTCCATTTATTTCAGTCTCTTGCCTTCAAGGCTAAATTCTTTAGAACAGGTTTAAAAACAAAGCAAAACAAAAATAATGAAAACTCAAAGGATGAAATCCATGTTGTTTCAGTTGTGTCCAACACTTCATGACCCCATTTGGGATTTTCTTGGCAAAGATACTAAAATGTTTTGCTATTTCCTTCTCTAGCTCATTTTGATGATAAGGAAACTGAGGTAAACAAGGTTAAATGACTCGCCCAGAGTCACAGTTCTAGTGTCTGAGGCCAGATTTGAACTCATTGAGTCTTCCTAAATCCAGGCCCAGCACCTTATCCATTTTGCCACCTAGCTGCCAATCTCATGTGGTAGCCTGTTCCAATATTTAATAATTCAGTCAAGATGTTTTCCACTTGTTTACACTTAATCTTGCTAAAACTTAAGTAAATTTCCTAGTGTTCCACCTCCACGAGAGAATTCAGATTCTCTTGATGATTATCATTCACGTATCACTAGTCTTTCAAGTCAAATGACCCTTAAAAATCCTATTATTCAGTTTTTTCACATCTAATCCCATGGTACATATGACTTTAGCCTCCGTTGCATTTTATTTTGGAAGAATTAAAAAGATAAATGAAAATGCACTAACATGTAATTGTTTATACAGCCACCTTCAGATGAATTACAGCAAGGCATTCCAAAGGAGCAATGTGGATTTCCTGGAAACTCCAGAACTCACGTCTACCATGCTAGTTCCTGGTAACTATGTTGGCTTTATCTCTCTTAGCTATTCCATATCATTTTTTCCCCCCAAGTACTGTCATTTCCCTCCATACTACCTACTGATTTTTTATATCCTTTCCCTCCAACTCCAATGTCCATTTAGGAAAGGCTGTCTCCATGCAGGAATAAGTACATGTGCAGATACTTCCTTACAAAATAAAAGAGACTTATTTTATATTCCAATATAGGTCAAATGATATTAAAATAAACACCAAGCGATTTTCCAATTCTTTCCAACATTTATACAGTGAATTAGGCAATGGACTAGAGTTTGTAAATGTTATGGAGAGATTTTCATTATGAGTATTTAGTGAAATGGAATTTCAAATGTACAGTTTGGAGGGAATGAGAAAAAAATCAAAGTATATAATATTCCAAAGGTTTCAGAACTGTCTTAAGCTAAGTTCAATCTTACTCTGAAATCAGATGTGGAATCCCTGGAGCCTGATAATTAAATCTTTGTGATCCCTTCATACAGATCTTGCCTGACCATTTTTATTATCTCTAGGGTTTCAGTTATAGGTTCAGTATTGGACTAAAGGAAATAAACGCAATGAATCTTCTGGGTATTCTCTCTAAATATCAAGTATAAATTTCAAATAGAAAGTCACCCCATGTGGTTAAATGAGTTTGTGGCTTCATAATTTGACTTACAACTCTGGATACCCTGAGGTTCAAAGGAAGGTAAAGGTGAGAATCAGTGAAGCAAATAAACAAGATTCTAAGATTGGAATTGTTCATCTTTGACATAAGTATATTAGGCTTACACATTAAAATATAATGAAGTACACTGGGGGCATGAGAAGTGAAAGTTTCTAACAGTTTCACTTTCATGTTTTATAATTTTTCATACATATGTGAATATAACACATTAGCTGATGAATTTCTTAGGTAACTAATGGCTATCTTTACAGCTAAAGCATATATCTTTGGGAAAGCTGAAACATCCTAGGAGTCCTGATACAAGATTTCATGGTCATTTATTTTTACCACTATAGCCATTTTCTGCTTCCTAACACCTGGTTCAATCAATGTGTCAGAGAAAGATCATTCAATCAACAAACATTTATTGAGCATCTACTTGTGCCGAGTACTATGTTAAGTGTGATATGAAAAGAAAAGAGGTAAAAGACAGTCCTTGTACTCAAGTGACTTACAATCTAATAGGGGAGACAACATGCAAACAAATATATACAAAGCAAGCTATATACAGGACAAAGATAATTAACAGAAGGAAGGCATTAGAATTAAGGCTTCCAAAAAAAGATGCAATTTTAGTTGGGACTTAAAGGAAGCCTGGTAAGTCAGTAATTGGAGCTGAGGAGAGAACATTCCAGACATGGGAGAAAGCCAGAGAAAAAGCCCAGAACTGAGAGGTGGAGTGTCTTGTTCATGGGACAGCCAGGAGGCCAATGTCACTGGACTGGACTGAAGAACACATAGCTGGAAATAAGGTTTAAGAATGGAAAGGTAAGAGAGAGCTAGATTATAAAGGGCTTTAAATGCCAAGCAGAGGATTTTCTATTTGATCCTAGAGTCAATAGGAAGTTTATTGAATAGTTCTGAGTAATTTATGATTCAAAAAAATCACTTCAGTGGCTATTTGGAAAATGGATTATAGTAGGGAAAAACTTGAAGCAGGCAGACCCCACCAGTAGACTATTGAAATAGCACAGGCATGAAGTGATGAAAGCCTGCACTAGAGTGGTAGCAATGCCAGAGAGAAGGGGATGTACGTAAGAGATGTTGCAAAGGAGAAATTACAGGCCTTGGCAACTGACTGAATATGCACTGGGAGAGTGGTTGGGTCAAGAGATGAGTGTCACAATGAGCCATGTACTGCTATTATTACTGAATACCTTACAAATCATAGATGACAACTGGGTATATAAAGCAAATATACAAAGAAAAACTCAGAAAAAAAAAAGGGGAAAGGTAAGGATTAGGAAAACTAAGAATATGGTTAAGAGCATAGGAATTTGAACAAATCTAACAGGTATTTTGGTTCAACTCTACATCATAAGAAGCTATTTTCAACAAACTATTAAGATATATTATTGTCACATTGTCTTAATCAAGTAATTATTTTGTCCCTGGCTTTAGAAAGGTTAAAACATAAACATATCACATCCTCTGAAAAACAGCAGTCAATAAGCATTTATTAAGCACCCACTTTTTGCCAGCCACTATGCTAAGTGTTAGGGATGCGAAGAAAGGCAAAAAAGAGAGCCCCTGCACTCAAAGAGCTGACAATCTAACGGAATCTCTTCCTCTTTCATATCCAAATAAACATGATTTGATGTTTCCCAATTTCAACTAAGGGTATTCCAAGTTAACAGATGAAGAGGGAGAAAAGTCAATTTTAGTCACTACTAGGGCAGTTCCCCATTTCCTACCACTACTTTCAAAACTTTAATTAGCTTTAAATAATTAAGATTTCCTATTGGGTTTTGCTAAACTTCAGAATTTTCATACAGTTGTATGTTTACTATGCACAATAGCTTAAGTAAATTTGGTATAAGGGTATAAATGTCAAAATTTCAATTTGAAGAGGCCTACCTTTTATATTAGCTTTCCTTTAAAAAAAATAACTGCTCTGTATACATTAAAATAAGAGACAGAAACATTTGGCAAATACAGAGACCATATAAACATATATATGATATATATGTAGGTATATTATATATATATTTCTCATATATGTAATAACCTCATATTAAAATGTGTAAAAGACTACCATTAACAAAAAGTTGAGAAGCACAAAATAAACATTTTATATGATTCTTTAAACCCAAGAAGCAATATTATTTTCAATAAAACTACCTTTCTCCCAAGACTTTCAGTTGAGTTGCCTAAGTTACAATATAGGGGCAGCTAAATGGTGCAGTGGATAGAAAACACTGGTGGTGGAGTGAGGAGGATCTGAGTTTAAATCCAGCCTCAGACATTTGATACTTATTAGCTGTGTAACCCTGGGCAAGTCACTTAACCCAGACTGCCTAGGAAAAGAAAAAAAAAGTTGCAATATAAAGAAATAAATCCTATTACAGGAATGAAATTACAAATTAATATTTATTGTACTTTATATATAGGCACTATATATCACATGTTGTGGGTAAAGTATTTATTGCTTACCATGGACCCTTAAAGAAGACACATAAGAGAATAGCCAAAGGTAGGGATGCAGAAGATACTAATTATTCACAACAATCAATCATATACCTTTATTCTATATCTGGTTCTAAACTGTTACATGGGTGCACATTTTTTAACCTGTTTGTACTATAGTAGCCTCTTCCACTCCATTTCAAGAGCATATATGAAACACCTCACTTTAAATGATTCATGTGCACAGAATTTCAAATTTTACCATTGATAAAGTAAGAAATTAATGTATTTTGCACAATCTGAATCCTTAAACTTAAGGAATTTTCATACTGAAGTGATCACATTATATGGAAACTATTGGTATTTTGAGATATAAAAGGCTAACTCTGTCAGACACCTCAAATAATATATATGTATCAGTACATGGAGTTTCCTCACTGAAAATTCCCTACACAGAAGAAATCAAAGAGCTGGTCTAAAAATAATAATAATAATCCATGCCACAGAAGTGTGAAAGCTGTTATATTTGCCTGTGGAACTATAAGATCTTTAGGCAGAAGAGAATCCCTGGGTAAAGGAAAATGTTGTAAAAAGCATTAGTAACAATCTAGTCATTAACTTAATTCCTTCTTTGATCTGTTAGGGAATTCCCCTGTAATGGAATGTGAATATATTTCTAATTTCAAATTTGAATTTAATAAGAGAATTGAAGATACATAAATTTCACTTAAAGCAAACTTTTCTGGCATTCTTCTATGATTGGTTCTCTGTTAACTTTCTTTTTTAAAAAGTTATTACAACATACTGACTTTTGTGGGGGGAAAAAACCCAACATGGTCCAATTTTCAAGAAGCTTAGAATATTACTAAATAGAAAACATACCATAACCACAGTCACATGAACCAATCAAGGCAAGACACAATTATATGGCAAAACATCATGAAACAGAAAAATGCTCTAGGTAACGAGATTAGAAAGAAAACAGAACTAGATAAAGTACTCTGGGAAGGTTTCACAGAAGTAGGACTTGCATTTATTTCTATTATTTAATTTACATATAAGCGATTATATATAATCCAAGCAATGTAGAACAAATGCTATTAATGGACTTCTTTGGTTTTCTTCTTCTGTATCAAAGAAGGGTAGGTGAAATCATTTATTTTCACTCACGTATTGACATTTCACAAAGTAATAAATTATCAACTATCAAGTTGACTTCATTACTAAAATTATGTTGTTTTTTTTTTCAGCTTCATGGTGGGTGCTGAACAACAACTAGATGTCTTCATTGTTCCAAGTAAACAATGGAGTTTACATTTAACAAACATTATGTAATTATCTGTGGCAAGTAATCTACTATATATTTGAACTTAATGTTCCCTTTAACATGTACTTTTTTTCTAACCTGTGTGTTCTAGTTCTTCCTTGTGCAAATTTTATCTAAAATTTAAAAACTTGATTCTTCTGTTAACTATTTTCATAATTATGTTGTTTATAACTCTCCTAAAATACTATATGGTTTTCGAAAGTATGGTACTTTCCCAAGGTATAGATATAAAAAATTCTTACCAGATACAAAATTATGAATATATTGCAGAGCATTAAAGGGAAATTTAAGAGGAATTATTTTACTTCTTCATTGGAAAAACTCTTTTTTGGTCATATATTGTTAAAAATGTTAAATCATGTTATTTGTGAACCTGGATCTTTGACTTTCTGTGTGAATGGCTTATTCTGTATTGTATTGATTTTCTATTCCTATCCCAAGGTTACTGGCATCAAAACGTGTGTACTTTTTCCAAATTACTTAACTAAGTTAATGTATAGCATAAAATAGAGTTTGATGTAATCTGTTTGTCCATTACCAAATTATGGGCCAGATATTCCTAACTAAATAATTCCTTGATAAGGCAGAGTGCCATTTGGTAAGGAACTTTTTAAGTAATGTACTACTAGTACCTCATGAGTAATATAAGTAATGCTGATTTAGAGTTAATGTAGCTTTCAAGTAAGGAGTATTTGGCACAATCTAAATCCTGCTTACAAATTAGGCACGTTTGGATCCAGGGAATAGTTTATGCTTTAGGATAATCCGGCTCAAAATAATACTGTGTTTGATTATAGCATGTAACTGGTGAGGTGGTATTCTAATGTGAAAAAAAAAAAGACTTTAAATTTCAGCTGACATCAAAATGCTTTAAACAGTATTAACCTAAGAAAATAAACCAATAATGTGAAATACAAAAAAGCTGAGTGAAATGGTAAAGCATCAGTCAATGGGGGAACCACCTAATACAATGACACAATTTAACTACAGATCGCTTCTCTTCAGCAATATAATCCTTCTATTCCTTAAAATGTATATGCTATTCTTTGCAAGTTCATAAACCATTAAAACTCATCCCATAGAAAATTGCTAAAAATAATTATATACCCCTTATTAAGATTCTTTTCAACTTGTTAAGTCTTTGGGAAAAGTAATTTAAGGTGAAAATTTTCAATCATCTTTTCATCCTTGTATAATTCAAATAGCTAAATTTAAAAACTACTTTTTAAAGACTACAAAATTATAGATAACAGAAACACTCTCAAATATAATCACAACTCTGAACCACCCACAGAGCCTTGTGTGTCCCCATCAATCCTCCTCTAGCGTAAATTAAATTCATTTTTCAGATGTTTCAGAATTTCTCCAAGGTATAAAGACAGTCTATTTTGATTGTTAGATGGATCAAGTCTGTAAAATACTTGTCTTGGCCAATTTTACTGAAGACAAACATTACAAAATAATAACTCTCTCAACCCTTTTAATTTATATACAGAGCACAGCGCAACATTACTGGAGATGTACAATGATTATATAAACATGCTATACATATGTACAAAGGCAAAGAGACAGAATATAAAAAGTCTTTGCAGTCTCATTCTGAATATGTACAGTAACAAAGGGTCAACTGACTTTGAAAACCTATCAGAATTTCATCACCGTAACAAAACTCAGCACACAATTTCTGTTTAATCTTCCCCTGAAAAAAGTTGGTTTCAAATGGCTATGATAAAATGCAGTCCCAAAACAGGTGCTAAGTAATAAATAAGAGTCAGCCATTGCACTAGCTGGTCCTTTCCAGTATCAGGTTTAGGAACCACATCAAATCTTTTAATTCGGTGTAGTCTTCAATGTCTGGCCCATGGCAGCATGACATTATAAGTGTTCTGCCCATAGCAATAGCTTACCCAACAGATATTCAGCATAAGGGCTTACCAAATTTCAAATACACATAAAATTAGGACATTTTTATAATTAGCAATAAAGGGACTCATATAAGAAAAGGTAGTTTAAGATGTAAGAGAATTTAATCACATATGACAATTCTGACTGCAATGAAACTATTATATAGGTAGAAGGAATTAGCAAAGTAAAAAGCTGTTGTTTTTAAAGAGTGCTATACATAAGAACTCACAATAAAAATCTGGCTTTAGATTTTAAATAAATGACTTCTCAACACTTCAGAAAGAACCTTTTCCTGGGAAGATTAGGTGAGGGACTGAAGTTTGAAGGCTTTGATCTAAAAACCAGAACCTCAGAAAAATGGCTCTAAGACCTCATGAGAAGAGGGATATGCTTAATCAAAATTAAAAACCTTTTGTCAGAATGAAATTCTACCAACCAAAGATCCCTTTAATGGATGTGAGAGGGAATGACACTTACCTTTACAACACCATTTTTACCCTTTGCCAAATAATAGTTTGCTCCTGGTGCAGAGAGCCACTCTTTCCTGTTCTTTTGGCCCATACCAGGAAAACAAAAACGTTTTCTCTCTTGGTGGGGAGGGGGAGGGGGAAGAGACAAAAATCCATCCAGATGAACCTCCTCAAAATAATAGTTCCATAACTGGTAAGTGGCTTTTTTGACACTGAGCTGGAAAAATGCTTTCCAGTAATATTTGAGGTAGCTTTTTCATTACAGAAAATTAATGGTATAAAAAAATTTAATTTTAGGAATTTTACTTATTAAATGCTTCATCCAAATACTTAGACATCTTAAGGAAATTAGAGAGTTGAATAGAGTTTGAAGTTTAAAGCATGTGCAACTTTACAAATCCCTAACATTTTCCTTTTTGGTTATGAGAGTAAAAGTCCTGTTTATAAAAACTCTGAACTACTTTTCATATAGTCTGATCTATAACATAAACAGTATTTTTTTCAGCTCCATAGTTCCATTTGGTATCACTAATACAGCTTCCAATTAGTCTGTCTCTGTTAATAATTATAGGACTTCCAAGACAATGTTTATTGTCCACCTAAAGAAGAAATTCTCCTCTCTGACTTTGAGAACCACACCATTAAATTTACTCAATCAAATTAAGGCTTTGAGGAGATTACAAAAGATCCTTTCAAGTATTGGTATAAAATTATTGGAAACAAGAATAAAAGCAACAAAAGATTATGTACTATATATATATATAATATAGTAGCAAATATTTTATATTTGAGAATCGTTACAGCTTGCATTTCCATTCCATTATTACAAATGATGAAAAACAAAAAAATTGCAAGTAACGTGCAAATTATAAATGCCGGGTCTTCCCACAAAACTAAGTCAATTACTACTTTCCAGTGTTATTTCCCAAATTATGCAGTTGCTTGCCTGCAAAAGCTGAAGCTGATTAGAAAGAAAGTTCTTTATAGTTTAAAATATTTCTTACTCATTTTAGGGAAAACCAAATAGTCAACCATTGAAATGAAAAATAAATTGGATTGTCACGGTCCATCGCAGTTATTGTTACTAGATCCACTTCATTTTTAGGTGTCCAAAATATAAAATGAACGATTCTTTATCTTCAAAATCATCTGCTCTTATAAATGCTACTTAAAACTTTGGTTGTTTTCCTGAAACACAAAAGAAAGTTCTTAATAAATAAAACCCATATTCATATGTTTTAATTGTATATCAAATCAATATTTTTAATTTAGTGCCTAGTATGTTGTAAGGTACAGTAAACTAATTATAAACCATACTATTACATAATGTTAAAATGTCTGGAAGCAATTTGACTAGAAATAAAATGATTATTGTTATATTTAATAGGGTAAAATGTTGCTCTGAATACAGTTCAGGAAGCAGTTTTTCTATGTAGTTGGCACATTAAAACATAAAGCAATGGCGCTAGGTTGTAAAGGGCTTTGAAGGCCAAATGGAGGAGTTTCTGTTTGATCCCGGAAGCTATAGGAACCACTATGGGAATGGCAATTATCAGACTTGCACTTTAGGGAAATCATTTTGCAACTGTGTGAAGGATGGATTGCAGAGGGGGGAGGATTGAAGCAGAGATTCCACTGAGATGTTACTACTATAGTCTAGGCAAGAAGTGATGAAGGCCTGAAGTAGAGTGAGAAAGAGTTAATGAGAAGGATTCTCCTAAAAATATTTGGGTTTATAAGGAGGCAAGATTAATCCAAAAAAGAGATTTCTCCTATTAGAAATGTGAATGCTGTAATTTTGTTTGTATAGAACATTTAATAAGGTCTTAGAACCTGAAGGTGATTGAAATATAGACCAATATGGGGCAAGCAAAGTTAGGACAGCAGCTTCAGTGGTAACTTATTTAAGTCACTTGGGTTTTACATAAATGAATGTTTACTTTCCCATAAGATTACTAATTTGCCAATCTATGGGACTGAAGAATGGCTTTTCTTTTGCCAGTTGAAATGTGATCTGTATTTTCTTTTTTACCTTAAACCTTCGTTTTGACAAACACTATCATTCACAGTTTATAATTTTCTCCTTTTAGTCTGTCCATTCAGTCTATCCATTTGACAGTTTATTATAATGGTGCCACTAATTCTTTCATGATTAACTCATTAAGTCCTGGGTGAGTATGAAGATGTTACATCCTGCCGCTGCTTAGTTTTTGAAGACTTAATTCCTTTTTAGTCTGTATCTCACAGACTATATGTATCCTTTTAAGAACTTCCAGGCAGAAGTCAAATCTGCTTTCTGACTCAAAGATTACAATAGTCTCAAATACCTTAAATAGATGAGAAGCAATGCCTGCTTGTACATCTGTCCCAGAATGCCAGTTGATTTTCAAATCCTTATCATGGTATTTTGGGCTACATTCCGAAAGGGATAAAAGGACAGTGTCCAAGACTTGAAGATGACAGTTCCACCACACTCTGCTATGCTCAAACAACAGGCAGAGTATTATCTTCAGTTCTAGACACCAAATTTTAAGACAGCTTTTAACTGATAAGCTGGAGCTACAGAAGAGCAACTGGGATTGTGAAAGGTCTTTAGATCTTGTAGTATGAGAATTCACTGAAGGAATTAGGTATATTTAGCCTGAGGGAGACTTAATAGTGGGATGATAGCTGCCTTCAAATATCTGAAGAACTGTTACATGGAAAAAGAACAATATTTCTTGTTCTAGAACCAGATGGCAAAGGTAGAAAAAATTGGTGGAAGCTGCAGAGAGATAGATTTAGGCTAAACATAAGAAAAAACTTCCTTATGGACTACTCTGGGAGGGAGGCATACCCCTTATAGTTTAGTGGGTGGAGAAAACTTCTGAAAATGATGTGGGATTCCTGTTCAAGTCAAGTTGAACTAGATGTCTTCTGAGGTCCCTTCCAAGATTTGAGATTACATGAATTTTTGAAAATGAAAATGTTCCAAGTATACCTCAAAACATGGAGAGGTTTATTTGTTCTCCAGAGTGGAACCCTTATAATGAAGAAAAAACAAGAGGGATCATATTCTTCCTCTTCTGAAATGTTCTCAATAGCATTCAATTTGCCCAAACATACTAGCTTTGTCACTGCCCATGAAAAAAGACAATTATATTAAGTTCTTTGTAAGAGAAAGCTAAGCTCCTTTGAGAGAAAAGATAGAAGATGGATACAAGAGGAGAAAAATTTAAAATAAAGAGATTTGGAAAGAGTAGGAAGCACAAAGGAACAAAATGATACAAACAAAATATGATCATTTAGAGGGAACCCAAGTTTGGAAAGGTAAACTTAGAAGACAAAGGAAAGATGAAATTTTTTTGTAGATGAGAGGAAGATTAAGGTTTAAGGAAAGTGCAAAAGGGAAATGAAAGCAAATGGAAATGGAAAAAAATTTTAATAGACTTTTATCTCATAAAAGTATCAAAAAATTCACCAAATTCAAGCTAAAAGAGAATGATTGCTATAAAAATTGAGGAGAGAAAAGCAAATGAACAGATTTATCAAGAGAGGTGAAGACAATAGTACCATAGGATTTTGGACTGAAAGTGATCTTAAGAAAAAAATCAATCTAGTCAAACCTCCTCATTTTATAAATGAGGAAAGCAAAACACAGAAAGGTTGAATAAATGTGACTAAATAGCAGAATCATAATTCAAATCCAGGTTTTCCTACTCTAAGTCCAATGCTTATAGTTACTAAACCAAGAGAAGTTTCCTTCAAATTATTACTGTTACATCTCCTGAGTAGGTTCTTCTGAAAACACTATCCAAGGCAACTCTCAGGTCTTGGATATGCAGTTTTGGTCATTTAATCTTAAGTGCTTATGTGCAGAATGAAACTTGGGTTGTATTTCTTATGTAGCCAAGTCAATCTGTCAACTAGTATTTATTAAGTGGCTATTGTACCAGGCATTGTGTTAAGCTCTGGGGGATACCATTCCTGCTCTAAAGAAGCTCACAGTGGAATGACTGTGCCTCAAAACACACACACACACACACACACACACACAATTTAAAAAGAGATAGAGGAGAAAAATTCTCCTGAAGATGTTACTGCTTCACCATCCAAGTATAGACTTTTAGAGCTGGAAGGGATCTCAAAGGTTATGGAGAATATTCTTTAAAACATCCCACCCAGCAGGCAGCTAGGTGGTGCAATGAATAAAGCACCTGTCCTGGAGTCAAAGGACCGGAGTTCAAATCCGACCTCACTCACTTGACACACTAGTAGCTGTGTGATCTTGGGCAAGTCACTTAATCCCAATTGCCTTGCCTTCCCTCTTTCAAAAAACAAAAACAACATCCCATCCAGTAATTTGTTTCATCCCACCTAAGAATTTGTTTCTTAAAGATTTCTGATAATGCCAGACTCCTGAAAGCAAACTATTCCACTTTTGGATAGTTCTATTCAGCTGGAATCTGTTTCTCTGTAACTAGTGGCCACTGATTCCAAATCTGCCTTCTTTTACCAAGTAAAATAAGTGGTCATTCCTCCTTCTCTGATAGGTTCTATAAATACACTGACTACTTCAAACATTTCCTACATCTTAGATTTATGGTTCCAGGTAAGGAATTTGAATTAGATAGTTTCTTTCTTTTTTTTTTTTTAAAGCAATCGTGGTTAAGTAACTTGCTCAAGGCTACACAGCCAGTTATTTCTGGGTGAGGTGCTGAGTATCTGAGCCCGGATTTGATCCAGGTCATCCCAACACTGGAGCCGGTGCTCTTACTTGCTGAGCCACCTGGCCTCCCCTAAGCAATTGGGGTTAAGTAACTTGCTCAAGGTTACACGGCCAGGTGTTTCTGGGTGGGTGCTAAGTGTCTGAGCCCGGGATTCGATCTCCAGGTCTTCTCAACACTAGAGCCGGTGCTCTTACTCGCTGTGCTACCTGGCCATCCCTGAATTAGATAGTTTCACAGTGAAGGCACAAAAATTCAAATGTCAATGAGCTTGATACAATTAGTTGAGTTTTTAATACAAAAGGATTTGGTCTATGTTCTACTCCGGTATATTCCACACTTAATGGAAATTAAGCATTTTGCATAATATACCTAATATTTAAGGGACATCTGAAAAAAACTGACCTGTGAAGACTTCCTCCATATCAATTATACCTTTGCAGAAAAAGGTAGATTGGCTACCCTCTAGCATTGACTCCATTAAAAAAATTATATTAATGACCTATTATCACCCTATGATTAAGAAAGGAGTCAAGAACACACTGTTTTTTAAAAAGGTGCATTGTCAGAATGAGATTTGCCATTGGAAAAGAAAATGAAAGCCCTTTGGAATTTAACTATAAGAATTCCACACAAAAGTAGATTAAAAGACTTAACACTGATATTACATATGCAATCAGCTTATACCACTTTCAAACGCCTTTTGATAAAAAGGAAAGTTCAAAATAGGGTAGTAATTTAGCTTTGTCCATGCTAATTCACTGAAGGAATCAGGTATATTTAGCCTGAGGGAAACTTAATAGTGGGATGATATCTGCCTTCAAATATCTGAAGAGCTGTTACATGGAAAAAGAACAATATTTCTTACATTTTCATGCTACTGACTTAAACACATCCTTCTCAACTGGACCTTAGTTGAACAATGAACTCAACAAACTGCAGTAAAATTCAAGACAGTTCACATTAAAATATATGTGCTCCTGTATGTGAATGGCATTGTATTAAGCGCTATGGCAGAGAGTACAAAACAAATTACAGTCTCTACTCTCAAGTAGTTATACCCTCACAAGATTACATCAGGCATGGACACGTATAATACAAAGCAATATATGAAAAGTACCCAAAGAACAAAATGTTATAAGAGTGAGAAAAGGAAGAGATTACTTTAGGTTGATATATGGAGGTAGTCAAATCTGAACTGTGCCCTAAAGGATAAGTGTGACATTGCAATAAGTGGAAATGAGGAGGTGAGCATATCAGGTGGAGCTAAGAATAGCACAATAAACTGGAATGAACCAAGGGGAGGACAAAGGAGGAATG
This sequence comes from Petaurus breviceps papuanus, assembly GCF_028583685.1. Lineage (NCBI taxonomy): Eukaryota > Metazoa > Chordata > Mammalia > Diprotodontia > Petauridae > Petaurus > Petaurus breviceps. The sequence goes on along the minus strand of NW_027185779.1, from coordinate 9,174,860 downwards.
GTGAAGGGATTAAGAAAAACCTTTCTTGCAAGGATGAGGAGGAAAAATTAGAAATATTTAAACATGAGATTTAGGAAAGACATGCCAGCTGCCTTCATGTATTTGAAGGGTAGTCATGTAAAACATATTAGGTTTGGTTTACTCAGGTTTCAATTAAATATCAAGGTGGAAAAAAACTGTAACTGTCCAAAGTGAGAATGATCTGTCTTTGGAGGTAAAATGTAGTCCATGGCTGAAAATCTTCAAGTAGAAGTATCGTTTTACAAATGGGATTATTATTCAGGTATGAGCTATAATACTACTAGATGATGTCTCAGTCTGAGATCCTATAAAACAAGGGAAGAAATGATTGTGTCCTATAATATGTAAAAGTATATCTATGTTCTAGATGTCATATGAGAAACTATGAGATAACAGCAGAAGGAATAAGGGATGTTTAGTCTAGAGAAGGAAAAAAAAGCAAATGATAGTTGCCTTTTGACTCATTTGAGCCTCAAACCACCCTGTAAGGTAGGAGTTATCATCATTTTATAAATACAAAACCTGAAGTTTACAGATGTTAACGACCCAAGGTCACCTAACTGGTGAATAAAGCAAGATTTAAACCTTAGTATTTCTGCCCAGTCCACTACACCAGGAGTTCTTTACTTTTTCTGTGCCATTGACTCCTCTGGTAGTCTAAACCTATTGGTCCCTTTTCAGAATAATGTTTTAAAATGCATAAAATAAAATAGATGAGAATAACAAAGAAAATCAATTATTTTAAAATACAGCTACCAAAATATTAAACAAATTTATGTTCAAAATCTCTGCTCTGTACCATGCCTTAAAAATATGGAGAAATACCAAGAGGAAAGATGGACATGTATCAATTTATTTGTTAACCATGAGAGTTTCATGTTGGCCTGGGCTTGGAGAGATACATCAAATGACAAAGAATTAGAAATTTAATAGACACTCCCATCAATACTTGTTTAATTGAATTGATAAAAACAACTTACTGGCTTCTGGAGTACAATAGGATGATCAGGCAGAAAGTCTGGTTTCTTTCTACAGATGGAAACACTTGAAAGCTTCAACAGGAAATCTCTGCTATATTTAATTCTTTCTGTACACATTAAACACCAATTAGAATTTGACTAAGTAAAATTTCCTACCAGCTAAGTTTTGGCACATTTATTTTGTATTTTATAGACTGAAAAGACTATTTTTGGGGGAAAAAAAAGTTAAAGGTAAAATATTTCTTCTGCTAGTTCAACTCCCTTCAATTATCCCTTCTTCCTATGGATGAAGCTAGAAGTGAGACAGCCCAGGAAAGAATAGTAGTCTGTTGGAGGGAGGGTAAATGCTTGGAGGAATACTTACTAATGGGACTCTTCTAACTAACTCTGTATGGTCCAATAGATAGATGAGGCATTCCTTGGTGCTACAAGTTTTGTTTAATGCAACTTTGATACAGGTATTTCAGAGGTTTTAATTATATGAAATATACTTGAAAACATCAGCCCTTTGGTTAGTACCTTGGGAGAATAAACCCACATTTCCATTTATACTATCTTGAAAAAATTCAAAATTAACATGTCACACAAGTACCACAAGCATATCTATTCCATAGGTAAGTAAATATAATAATATCACCTCAAAATGATATAGCACTTTTTTACAGATAGGGAATAAGGAACAGGTCAAAAAAGAACTTTTGTCTAAGATCATTACTAGTGAATAACTAAGCCAAGACGAGAACCTAATTGAAACTGCAAACAAGGACATCTTGTCAAAAATCAACCACTTTGTATCACCGGTCGTAAATCCCAATATTATATATCATTCTTTTTTATTTGATACTTATCCTGCCCTCATCTCACAAAACTTATTACTGACTATTATAATACTTATTATTGTTTTCTTATTCAAATAAATACACAAAACAAAAATTAATCACACTAACAGTATTATTTCTTTTATTTTACTTTGTGGCTCCAGTTCTACTTAATGCAGACAACTCCACTGATCTAAAAAAATTCCATTATCATCAATAGAATATATCTATTCTCAAGACAATATATATTAATGTCTTTTTATTTAAATGCTGCTGTTCCTTTATTTTACTTTTTTTTCCTGTAATCCTTGGAAATATCTACCCTGAGATTCAAGGAGAATCTACATAGTGAGGAAAAAAAGAATTTTGAAAATCAGATACAATAAAACTTCAGTAAGATGTGTTCATTTTTTTTCAGAAGTGAAGTGTTTTATATGTTCAGTCCTACACATATTAATGCAGTATCATGAACATAGATGATAGTCAAAAATATCTGTTGAGTAATGAAAAAATGTTTCATCTTTAATTACTACATATTACTAAATAGTATTAAGAAGCAGAATCATTTGAACATAACATGCTAAAGTAGCTCGTTATCTTAAGGAGTTTAAACATGCCATATAAAATCTTATTTATAACTTTACAATTACTCTTTTTTTTAGCAAACCTTTCCTTCACAGATATTATTACAACATAAATAATCTACCCATGGTCAAATCTTTACAAATTCTGAATTAACTAGGTTTTACTATGTTTAAAAGATGTACAGAACACCAAAAAACCACCAAAAATGAAACATCTTCACAACCAGCGTTTCCATGTACTTAATCAGTCAATCACTACAATCTTATCAAGCAGTATCTCACCCTCTAGACACAATAATTGTAATACTCTTCCCTGATAGTCTCAAGACAATATTAGAAATAACTGGAAATCTGAGGCTCAAGTTTCTGAAATAACTGTCTCTTCATGAAATATAAAGAGGAAAGCAGAAAGCCTATCTCCTACAATAAGAAAATCTAAAGGTGGAAGCAAGTTACCTAGAGTGCAAAAGGATTTTTAGCCAAATTTTAAATTTCATTAGCCAACAACTATATGTTGATCTAGGTATACTACTTTTAGTTGGGGATCTGGGGACAAGTTTACCTTTTTTGACTGGAGACTGATGCTGCTGTGGTTGGCTAAGACTTTGAGTGAAGGTTTGCATTCCATTAGTCTTACACTGCTGAACAGGAATAAAATGTACTTTTTAAATCCCCAATTTTAAATATTTCACATATCTCTATTAACAATTAATTATTCTAATAACCTTAAAATGTCAAAGCATAGATTTTGGCTTAAATAGTAAGTAAACTAAACCATATACTATTTCATTTGATCTCATCATCTCCTAGAGGTTCAATTATCATTTCTATGTTGATGATTCTCAGATGCACTTATCCAACCTATCTCTAACTGCCTCTTAGACATCTCAAACTAGATGTACCACAGACTTCTTAAAACTCAACACAAATTCAAAGTTGGATTTATTATGTTTTCCCCCCAAACCCTCTCTACTTCTGAACTTCTATAGCACTGTCCAGGGCACCATCGTCCTAGTCCCCCAGGCTTACAACTCAGGTGTCATCTGACCATCCATACCCAATCTCTTGTGGATTCTACCTTGAGAGTAGCTCTTATAAATACCCCTTGCCTCCTCTAACATTGCTGACACCTTGGTGCAGGATTTCATCATCCCATTTCTGGGCAATTATAATAGTCTGAAAATTGGTCTCTCTGCCTCAAGTCTCTTCACCACTCTAGTTCATCCTCCATTCAACTATCAAAGTGAACTTCCCAAAGCCTAAAGCTCGGATCCAACCATATCACTTATCACTTCCCTATGCATTAAACCCCAGTGACTCCTTATCACCTCTAGCAATGTAAAAATCCTCTTTTTGGCATCTAAAATCCTTCATAATCTCATCCCCTCCTACCTTAACTGTCTTCTTACACCACATACTTTGCAATACAGTGACACTGGACTCCTTGAAGTTCCTCAAACAAGAGGCATTTTTTCAGGCATTTTTCACCGGTTGTTCTCATGTGTGGAAAAATCTCCCTCCTCATCTCTACCTCCTGGACTCCCTAGCTTTGAAGCTTCAAGTAAAGTTAAAATCCTGTTTTCTACAAGAAAACCTTCATGATCCCCATTTATGTTAGGACCTTCCCTCTACTGATTATATCCAGTTTAATCTGATTATATCATCTTTGTACATAGTTGTTATTATGTTGCCTCCCACATCTGACTGAGTTCCTTGAGAAAAGGGAATCTTTCTTGTCTTTTGTTTTTCTTTGTATTTCCAGTACTTAGCACACTATCTGACACATAGTAGATACTTAATAAATGACAGACCTAGGAGCCATCCCTTGTAACAAGTAAACAATTCAGCAAAAGGAATGAGCACATAAATGAAACTGACATTATTTGCAAAGTTCTACAGCCAAAGTCTCCTACATCTACAAACTAGAGAGGGATAGAATTTCTGATCTCTTCTACAGAAACAAACTTGGTTCAAATAATAGTTCCTTTAGGAAGCTTTTGTTTTTGCAATCACACAATGTGATTCTTCCCTCCCATAAATTTCCAAGGTACTTTGTGGGTACTTCAGTCATAGAACTTCTGTTTTGTACTTTTCTATTGTCATTTGTGTGCTTATTGTACTCCTTCTTCGGGAAATTAGGAGGCACTAGTCAGAGAAGCATGGATAGACCAGTACAAGTTAATCACCATTAATATATCAGTATTCTCACCTTCAATCATGGAAGAACAGCAAGCAGTGAGTATTGAAATGGCTATGTTAACAATTATTTTACTACAAGAAGACCATTATTCTGGACTACTTGGCCTATGAATGTCTTTAAATTCTTTTCATAATTTCAGTGATTTATATTGTAAATATTTGAAAAACTTACCCTGCCAACTCCACTTTGTAAACACTGAGTGCTGCATGGACTTTCATTTTGAAAATTAAAGGGGAATGCTGCTCCTGTTGGGACAAGGTATTACCATTATTAAGAGGTAAAAAAGAAATATAACTAAGCAAAAGCCATAACCCTAATGAAAAAACTGTCATTTTTAATACTTGAATGCCTAAAGTATTCTAGGCAGTAAAACAAAAGTAACTGCCTCTTGGATTTCTTGGATTATTATATAAAGAAGAGTAGCAAGCTGAGTCCATCTTCCCTGAGAAGAAAATAAGAAGAAAAAGGCTTAAAAATAAAGAATTTACGTTAGCTACAAGAAAATATTTTCTATCAGCGAATATATTTATATGTAGTTTCTCATTATCTAGATTGGCTAAGGAATCTCCTTCTTAGAGAGTTTTTAAAAATAGGATTGATTTTAATATATGTAAAATAAGTGTATGATCCAAATGTAAGAAAATGAACTGAAGGTATAGGAAGGATAAGTCTATGCATCTTATAATTCTATGATATTAAACTACTGACATATTAGGAGACCTATTATGTTAGGTGCTTGCATTTCATGCTAGTAATTTTTTTCACACATATTGACATTATACATTATACCATCAATTTTTTATTCTTATTTTCCATTTCCATTTGTTTTTATTATTTTATAGGTTTAATATGAACAGCTGAACAAAAATAGTAATAGTTGTCTGAAACAGATAGAAATCTTTATCTAGGATACTTACTCTTTTCAATGAATTTTTCCTTTAAGAATCATATAATTCATCCCTGAAGACATATGAGTTTGATATAGAATGAAAATAAATGATTGCATTCTTCAAATTTAGAGTGATTCCAAAATCAAATAGGAAACAAAATGCAAGCAAGTTTGCAAAACGATCTTCCACAGGAACAGATTATTTGAGCCTTAATAATGAGTTACTCAAAATAATTACTAACAATGCAATTATTTTCATCCAGTCAGTCAGTCAGTCAATCCAGCATCTAGCCTGGTAGAAAATGTAGCAAAATAGAAGGTTAAAAGAAGTTTTCTTTAACTTGCAGTATAGTAATAGGAAAGGTAAAATGGAATAAAAAGGCAGCATGGTATAGTACATAAAACACTAGATTTGCAATCTAGTAATTACACCCAGGTTCAAATCCAGACTTGATACCCACAAGATATGTAACTGTAAGCAAGTCACCCTCTCTGAACCTGAACTTCCTAACCTGTCTAATAAGGGGATAGACTTGATAGCCTCTAATATCCCTTACAGTCTTAACCCTGTGATCTTATGATCCCTTCAGAACCAATGCATGGGAAAGGGACCTATAGAGTATGATTTGAGGGTTGAAATTCCTCAAAGTCAGGGTTTCTTAACCTGAAATCCTTAAACTTGTCTTTCAAAAAATTTTAACAACTATATTTCAATATAATGTTTCCTTTCTAATCCTATTTTATGCATTCAAAAGGTATCCACAGGTTTCATCAGACTGCCAAAAGAATCTGACACTTAACAAAGATTAAGCACCCCTGCTCTAAGTGAACTATCAAAGTAAAGGTATCAAGGTAAATCTCTTATTCATAAATTACTGAAATATAAAATTTCATAAATGAGTCTGTTATATATGAAGTTTTAAATATCTATATACAACAGTAGGTAGTGCAACAGGATAAATTATATGTGAAATATAGATAAACTTATGCTTTAGAGTGGCTCACAAAAGGTTCTTACCATGCCAAAAAAATAAGTTAAAATTTTCCCAAGGAATCAACCAAAAAAGTTAGCTTTGTGAACTAATGGTTCTGAAAGTAAAAGGTTAAAAGGGGTATTTCTGCATAATGTTATCTTAAAACTTACCTATTTTCCTATGTTTAGGTTTCCTGAAGTCAGATTACCTGTTCCAGCTCAGAGCATAGCCCTACACTCTACCTAAATAAAGTTACGACATCACAATCACCACAGCATCTATAAGTGCAATTTTATAACAACAATCTTTAAGCTGCACTTATATACCTATTTTTTTTTCAAGGATTTTTCATTCTTCAATAAGACTCTGCAGTGATCATTGTCAATAGGCACAATTTGTGCTGGGGTATTGATCTGAGCAAGAGCCAGTGATCTGCCAAAATGACACCTGAAACAAAAATACACAAGGTTTATTTTAGTCAAGTGCTAATTTACCTCTCACCTTTGCTGGTCTTTCAGATTATGGAGTTAATAGATAATTAATCAGTGTTTACTTTTCTTAATGGTTCAGGTATTTATTAGAGAATATTCCAGTTTTTATTTAACTTTCACACAATAACAATATGGCACTTTTGAAACATTAAGCCTTTTAAATATTAATTTAAAACAGACAAAATATTTAGAGATAGCATCACTAGGTTACTCACCATGGGGAGAAGACAGATGTCTAACTGGTCTTGCTGGCTGAAGCGGTTTACCAATCAATTTTTTGGTTTCCATTATCACAAAGACATTGAGGGTCCGTACTTTAAAAGAAAAATTATAGTTATATAATGTGTTTTAACTGAGAAAATTAAATTCTTACTTACATTATTTGTCTGAATTCACAGAATTTTATAAATTCAAGTATCATAAAACTTCTATAAGAAAAAGATGTACCAATCTCAAGACTGAAATGAATTCAACAAAACTAGCTGAGCACCTACTGTGTTGAGCATCATGGAGAGACTGCTATTGGAGAGATGCCAAGTTTAGATAGACTATGATCACTGATCTAGTAGAGCTAATACAAGGATAAGACACCAACACAAGTATAATTTATAACATTACACACAATAGAGTTGAAAATCAAAATGCTACCTGAAATGCAAGAGAGAAGGTTGTTGCCAACATAAGGGAACAGGAAAGATTTCTAAGAAAAGGGAATTCTTAAATTCAATTTTAAAGATTGGGGAGGGGGGCCACTAGGTGGCACAGTGAATAGAGCACCGGCCTATTCAGGAGGATCTGGGTTGGGATCCGGCCTCAGTCACTTAACACAAAAACTAGCCGTGTGACCCTGAGCAAGTTACTTAACCCCAATTGCCCTCCAAAAGGAAAAAAAAAAAGATTGGGGAGGAATTCAACAGATAAAAGGGGGAAGACAGGACATCCAGCCATAGAAAATATGAGTAAAAAGGGCAGGGGTTTGTTCAAGAACAGAAAGTACTTCAGTTTAATTTGAATGTATTGTAAACAGAGAATATGAAACAAGCCTGGAAAGGAATGGTTGCACCAGACTATGGAAGACCTTGAATGCTAGGAAAAGGTGATCTGTGAAGTATCTCAAATTTAACAAATACACATTAACATTTTATTTCCCAGAAAGTCTACCCCTGGTTCCAAATTCCCTGTCTCCAACAATGCCTGGGGCCATTGACTTCTGATTGGTGGGACTTACCCTATCTGGTCACAGATTCAGACCTACTATGCTACTTTCCTTGACCATCTCAATGCTGTGCCATCTTAGAACTATCCCACACCCCTCTCCAACTCTAAGGCTAGGAAGAGTAACAAAATTAAAGACTACCAACCAGAAAACATTTGTCAATCAATTGTTCTATGACTCCTTCCCTGGCCACAACTACCTTATATGTGTTGTCTTAACCCATTAGAATTTAAGATCCTTGAGGATAGGGATTGTCTTACTTTTTGTAATTCTTGCATTCAATATTTCTTCATTCATTAATGCAAGGTCACTAACAATACTTCCACAATCATTCAGATTCAAAACCATAGACTTATCTTAACTCTCCCCTCTACTTGAGGGAAGCCCTATTGAATCTATACGCCTTCAACATCCATCCACTTCTCTCCATTTGTACTATAAGGACCCTAGGATAGATCCTCATGACTATTTCCATATCCTCTTAATGGCCTTTCTGCCCATCTTTCGCCTCAACAATTCATCCTCCACACCTCAACAATTCATCCTCCATACAAGGTGCCAAGTTGAATTTCTAAGGGGCAGGTCTGACCCTGCCAATACCCTATACTCACACTTCATTTTTCTCCCACTCACCGTAAGATAAAATCAAAATCTTCTGTTTGGCATTTGGAGCCAACTTCTGGCTCCAGTTTCTACTACCAAACTGATTACACATTACTCCTTCCTTCACATAGACTACACTCCAACCAAATTGGCCTACAAGACTTTCTATTTCCTTTGATTTGGTATAAGTTGTCCTTCATATCCAGAAGACTACCTCAACACTTTCGCTTCTTGGAACTCCTAACTCTCTTCAAGACTTGGTTCAAGTGCCATCTCCTTCAAAAGACCTTCGTTATTCTACCAGTGATTAGTTACTTTGTCTTCTCCCCCAAAAAATCACTTTTTTTTTGTTTTGTGTGTGCTCGCGCGCGCGCGCACACACACAATTATGTATATATCCTGTATTTACTTATTATGTTGTATCATCTCCAATAGAATATAAAGCTCCATGAGGGCAGGGTCTGTCTCATTTTTGTATTTGTATCTCCAGCACTTAGGAAGGGGCCTTGCCCATAACAACTATGAGGTATAGGCTCTAGGAGCCCCTTGAGCTCTCCTTGAATCTTCCCAAGTAAGGCATTTGCTTGAGGCCATGGACCTTAAGTCCTGGAGCTGCCCAAATCTTTAGCCCTCCTCTGTTCCACCCTTGAACTGCCCTACCCCACCATTGTCTCCAGGTAGCCTCCAGAAACTTCCCACCCTTAATCACTTATTATTGGAGTCTACCCTCAAGTGACTCCTGAAGACCCTCCCCAAACTCATTACAGGAGTCTGACCTCACCTGACTCCTCCTGAAGACTCTCCCCAAACTCCTCCTCTAGACCACCCATAAATGGTTCCCTGACCGGGAATCAAACCCAGGCCCTGGTGGTGAAAGCTCCAAATCCTAGTCACTAGACCACCAAGGAATCATAAAAATGAAGAGGTTACCCATAAAGAGGGTTAGGGTTTCTCTGGAGATCCCAAAATGCCAACACACGGGGTCCTGCTAAATGAATTCGACTCATCTTTTCTCAGCCAAAGGAAAGTAAAGTTTATTGAAAGTTCACCATATTGGGTAGATTCTTAAGGAGCTTAGATATCTGTGAGGCTTTAGGCCAGAATCCTCTAACACAGAGTAAGTATGTGCTAGGTCATTCTATGGCCTTCTCACACAGATGAGGTCATACTCCAGTAAAGAGTTTGGGGAGTGTCTTCAGGAGTCACATGAGGTCAGATTCTAGTAATGAGTGATTAAGGGTGGGAAGTTGCTGAAGGCTACCTGGAGAGACAAAGGTGGACTAAAACAGTTCCACAGTTCAAGGAAGGAACAGGAGGATCAAGGATGGGAAACTGCTGGACAAAGGAGGGCTAAAGACTTGGGCAGAGCCACAACTTAAGGCCAATGGCCTCAGGCAAATGCCTGATATGGGAGGACTCAAGGAGAGTTCATAGGGCTCCCAGAGCCTATACTTCATCAACATAAGAGTAGAGATGATTAAGTGAATAGCAATGTATGGACAGGAACAATGAATGAGAGGGGAGGGAAAGAGCAAGTTTAAGGAGAAAAAATGATAAAACCACTCCGGACATCATGATTTTGAAGTGCTGATAGGACATACAGGAGGAGTTGGCAAATGATCAACTGGACCTCAAAAAAGAAGTCAAGACAAGAAATACAAATTTGAAAATCATCTACATAAAGACAGAAATGAATAAGATTAATAAGGAAGAAATAAGGAAACTGGTCTAAGGACATAAACTTGGAAAACACCCCTTCCCTTAAAGAATATTTAGGAAAAGAACAGTCAACAAAGAAGACAAAGACAAAATGATTTAAAGACACAGCAGAATTAAGAGAGTGTAGTACAATAAGCAAAAAGTGGGGAAAGTATTCAGTAAGATAGATTGACCAATAGTACCAAATGCTGCAGGGAGGATAAGGAGAATGAGGAGAGGGTGAGGGAATAATTGAATTTGATGAGGATACTGGCAGCCTTTGGGAAAACAACTTTAAGTCAGTAGAGGTAAAAGCCAAACTGAAAGACTTTATATAAATGATTGCTTGAAAGGAGCACTTAGAAAAGAGAAATCTTAGTTTTCAGTTCCTTTTCTCAGCAAGAGACTACAACAGCCAACCTTTTCAATCAATCAACAAGTATTTATGAAGCATATGCTATGTATCAGGCATTGACTGTGCTAGACACTAGGGTTATAAATGATGAGGTACAGGCTCTGGGAACCCCCTTGAGCTCTTCTTGAATCTTGGAGGTATAGCCTCCCTTGGGAATCCCCCCTTGAACTCTGATAAATCATTCCATTTGATGAGGCATTTGCACAAGGCCATAAGCCTTACCTTGTAGCTGAGCCCAGACCCCTCTTAGTACCCTAGCCCTCCATTGTCCATCTACTTCCCACCCTTGAGCCTATCAAAATATCAATCCACCCTTGAACTCGCCTAGCCCTCCACTGTCTGCAGTCACCAGGTAGCCTCCAGCAACTTCCCACCCTTAATCACTCATTGACCTCATTTGACTTCTCCTGAAGACCCTCCCCAAACTCCTCCTCTAGAACACCGCAACTTTCTGTATATAAGATCCCATCTTCCCTCCATGTGGTGTGAGAATCCCATAGAATGACCTAGCACAGACTTACTCTGTGTCTAATACAAGCAAACTTTTAAAAAATTTCGCTTTGGCTGAGAAGACTCCAGTCATTATTAGGCAGGACCCGGCGGGTTGGTATTTCGGGGTCTCCAGAGCAACCCTAACCCTCTTTATGGGTAACATCTTCATAAAGACAAAAATGAAAAATCTCGTGAAGCTTTTATATCCTATCAAATGAAATGTATGTTTTTCAAATATATATTACCTTACACAAAATTTGATGAATTATGTCTATTATCAATACAAAGCCTAAAAAAGAGTTAAAACTCTGATGTATTGATCTGATTGTAGCACAGAGATAGCCGTAATATCTTTAAGGCTATGCCACTGTAATCAAAGCACTGGCTAGAAAGTCTCCTAAACTAGGAAAGATCTAACTATAGGTCAAACAACTGAAACTCTTTGTCATCCGAGGCTCACCTTAGCTAAACACAGCAAACTATTGGCAAAATGTTGGTAAGCAATGAGATTTTTTTTTTTTTGGTCACAAGCAATTTGCAAAGACTAAGTAAAATACAGTGAGGTTGTGATTCATATTGTTGGATTAAGAGCCCACAAGAACTAAATCATGGATGTCTTAAGTACCAACACAAAGAAACAGATTAAACAGCCATTTATAAATACCTTTCCCTTCATCCAGAAAGCCTTAAGAACCTGGCAAACCATGTACAAATCAAATACCAGTGTACCTGATGTTACATACCAATCAAAAAAGCATCCTTTTCTTTTTTTGAGAAGTGGAAGGAGAAAAGAGGCAGGGATAAATAAATATAAAGTAAGATAAAATGAAAACTTCATTTGAGGGAAAATGGAAGAAAAGATAAAGAGATGAATATCTGACCTATGTACTTCACAAAGTAATGCCATATAAATTGGGGGGGGGGGCTTGTTTTGGAGGTATTGTGGGGTTTTTTTTGTTTTTGTTCTTATTTTTGTGTCCAGACCTATGACTTCACTGCTGTAGTGAGGTCCAGGGGAGGGAACCCTCTCCCAATGCAGGTCCACAATCTTTCTGAAACTTACTGAGTCTCCAGAGAACATTTTTGGGACTCTGTACTACTTGCCCAGGGTCAAATGGCCAAAATATATCAGAGGCTTACTTGAACCCAGGTCCTCCAGACTTCGAAGCCAGGTCTCTATCTTCTACACCACTGAAGTTAAATAGTAGAAGATTTGGAATTAGGAGGGAACCCCAGCTCCCACACTTATTCTGTCAACCTCAGCCATTAAAAATAGGGCATTGCTTCCATTACTTACTGAAGGAAGGAAGCACTTAGAGAACCTTAAAGCACTATATAAATGTGAGTTATGAAAAGAATTTTATAAGAAAGATACTATCTGTAATTCCAATTATTAAATCCACAACTTCTAAATAATTCCCCAAAAATTTTTAGGGCTGTATAAATTTTACAAGTTAAAAAAATTAAGTAAAAACTGACAGTTTCTCTTACTAGTTCATGTTAAAACAAACATTATTACAAAAAAGCATTATCTGTTTATTTAATTCAATGTTTAATATTGTCAGGAAGAGAATGTTGAGAATGGTTTATTATTCAATTGCTAAAGAATACAAATATTTGCACTGATACTTTTTGATACTACAATTTTTTCAAACGGAACTAATAAAAAATTTAAGCAAGTCTAAACATAAGCTTTTAAAAATGAGTTCCAAGAATCATTAAAACATAAATAGTGCTTTACTTTCTTTTTATGCTTTCTTCAACATTTTGACAGAGCTGCTAAAGTATAGTATTATCTAGCAAGTTTTTGCCATCTATATTGCCGATACGGCATTAGTGGAAATGTATTAATTAATAATATTATGTATAAGACATAAATATATCATAAAATTCTCCTACTAATGCTAAAACAAAAGATTTCATAAAAAACATAACATGCCATGGTATACTATATTACCTATAAACCTACATACACTACAAAATCTATTATTCACAACTAAAATTTTTTTTAAGGATTAATTACCAAATTAATAAAGTCTACAAAATAACATCAGATGCTACATAAATTCCAGTTCCTCATTCACTCAATGGGCAAATCCTGAATGCAGAATTTAAAGTTTTCCTCGAAACAGTTGGTATTACCTAGGATAGGCATTTGTGATGTCAACAGTTGCAAGGGAAACAGAATCCTACATACAACATTTGGCAGCAAATGGTAAGACTACCAAAATGTTAATGTTTTGAAGTTTTAGCATTTATAATGTTCCTGCTAGAAATTTTGAACTTTAAACATAATTCACGCTGATTTAGCTAGTCATGAATTGAATAAATGTCTATGAGTGGCTACTGCTACAAATGTATTAAAAATTGTACTTAAAATATCATGTTGTAGAATGGAAACTGGTCTGAGAGTTAGAACAACTATTTTCCACTCCCAGCTCTACTAATAACTAATAACTCTACTAATGACTATAAGACCATGAACAAAGTTACAACTTCTGTGGCCTGTAGACCTCAGTTTCCTCATCTATAAAATGAGGTTTGCCTAGATTATTTCTAAGGTCTTACCATTAAAATTTTATGTGTCTATGAATGATAAATCTGGAATTTCCTACACCTTTTTCCAACCAGTAGCAATTCAAAAATACAAGAACAAGCATGCATTAACTTGAGGTAAGCCAAAACAGTAGCATTGTATTATATTGTATTATAGCATTGTAAAACATAGTATTGCAGTAAAGAAATGACTGACATCTAGTACTTTCTCTTATTAAGATAATGAAAAGAGATAAAGGATTAAAAGGATAAATTGAAATAATGAGGCAACTGCTACCTGACACTTGGTACCTAACTTTTCAATGATTAATGTGAAAAGTCACATTTGTGGATGAAAAGTCAGAGGATCAATTGGAATGTGCCTAGACTGTACTACCACCAAGCCATCCCCCTCAGAAATTAACTTTTTAAATTATATTAAATATGTTACTGCACCACTTTCCTTTTGTGTTCCCTCTGAAAGCACAGTGAAATTCCAGGTAAAAAGCAGTTACATGAACATAGTTTTAATATGCAAAATCAGGTACCTAGAAACACCCTCTTAAATTGAATTTATTTATCAAATTTGTTATTAAACCTTCCTGCTATCAGGAAAGAGGGGGAAAATTTGAGAAATAGGATAAAGAGAAGTTTAAATAGTGAAGACATCAACCATTAATTTTTCTACATGACAAGAAAAAATATTTAATCCTACTCAAACTCTAAAATCTTGGTACAACACATTCAGAAAAATTAAGACCTATTGAAAATTAATGCCACATTTCATGAGAGAATATGAAAAGCGGAGAGAAAGTCTTTATGTGTCTAAGTCTAGCATAATGCCTGGCAGTTACAAAACTTAAAATGTACTTAAAAATATGTGTTCAATTGCTATCCTGCAGATAGGAAAACAGCTAAGACAGAATGAATATGTGGAAAGAGGAATCATCCGTAGTCTCAGCTGATGACTCCCATAGTACTACACATTTCTTTCTTTACCCTGAAAGTAATGTCTATACAAATTCTGACAGGTTCCCTAGCTAGTTTAAAAAAAGGGGGGTAGGGGTATACAAACAAAAAACCAAAACACTTAAGAAAGGAGAGCGAGGTGAATGGAGCCACAATTTTGTCAAATATTACTTAATTTACCACATACTAATCAAACAGGACTGGGCCTGGAGACAGAAGGACCCGAGTTCAAATTTGGCCTCAGACACCTAGCTGTGTCCCTCGGCAAGTCAGTTAGCCCTGTTTGCCTTGCTTTCCTTATTTGTAAAATGAGTTGGGGAAGGAAATGGCAAACCGCTTCAGCTTCTCTCCCAAGAAAATGTTAAATGGGGTCACTTGGAGTCTGAAACGACTAAGCAATTAAAAAAAAAAAAAGCTGTTTCCTAAGTGCCCTCCTCTACATAACGGAGATACAAAGAGAGAAGTGAAAGAGTCCCTATCCTCATGGTTACATTCTAAAATGGGAGATAACATAAACATTTATAAATATAGGCAAAACAGATACCTAGGAGGGAGCACCTGCAGTTTTGGGGGGTGGGGGGTGTTCAAGAATGCCCCTCACCAGGGAGATCTGAACCGAGTCTCGGAAGCCACTGCTTTGAAGCACTCTTCTATATTAGTATCAATGAGCCCTACAACACAAAACCGGCTTTTGTGATTATGATACAGAGTCCCCTTTACCGGAGTTTCCTAGTTTCTCTTACAGGGGATTCTTCACCTAGGGTCAGTCCCTTTAAATACACACACACACACACACACACACACACACACACATACACACTCACACACACACAACAATAGTATTTCAACAGAACTGGTTTTCTTCCTAATCCTACTCCGTACTTTTAAGCGTCTGAAAACATTCTGAGATGGTGTCATCAACTTCGGATTGCCAAAGGAGGACAAACGAGAGATTAAAAAACTCCTGATATAGGAGAACAACAATACTCTAAAAGAAAACTAAAATACCTAAAAAGAAAAAAAAAAACTAACAAGGCGCAGTCTTGTCATAATACCACTTAACCAATTGATTAACAAGTATTAATAAGTGCCCACTAATGGATCATCGTGCGCGCGCGCACACACTCATATAAATACACACACAACCCTCCCCCCCTCCCTCAAGTTCTCGCTACTCCGCTGCAGGGTCTGGGGGCGACCGTAACCGCCCTCTCTCATTCCCCTCCGCGTCGATTTCCCCCTTCCCTTCCCTCTCGAATCCCCTCAGGAATCCCCTCCCGGACATCCCACACCCCCAGCAAGCGGCGGCACCCCGCCCTCTGCTCTGCTCCGCCCCGCCCCCACCCCACCCCACCCCAGTCCCGGCTCCTCCTCCTTCAAGGACCGGCGACCTACCGCCTCAGGATCCGAGAGAGCTCGGGGCAGGGTGTCCGGTGCGGCACCGCGGCTTCCCAGCCCTACGACACGGGCCCCCGGCGCAGCCACCCCGTCCGTCCTCCTGGCCTCCCGTCGAGGGCACGGTTCCCTCCTCACGCAGCCTCCTCCTCCTCCGGGAGCGGCCGCGGGGTCTGGAGCGGGATCCCGACTGGGGCTAGGGGGTGGGGGAGGGGCGGGGGACGGGCGAGGCTGGGGTGGGGCCAGGGAGGGGCGGGGGAAGGGGGCGGAGTCTACGAGGAGGCCAGGACACGCTCTCGCACCTGCGGGAACCGTTAAACGGGCGGCGCGTGGGCGAGTGGGTGGGTGCTCGCGCGCCCCCTGGGCTGGGAAGGAAGGCGGGGCGGGAACTACGCCGAGGGAGGGGGGAAGGCGCCTCTAAAACGGCCCCCGCAGGCCTGGGCGCAGGTCTCCTTCGGGGTCTCCTGGAGGGCCTCCTCAAGGCATAGGCCCTGCTAGCTGGAGTTGAGACTGCCAGCAGTTCCCACACCTTGGGGAGGTTTGGAAAGGGGAAAAGGTTAGTTTCCGCATACTGGAGGCTACGACAATTTTTGTAAATTAATTTTTTCAGTTAACCATTTATTTTCTTTCTTTCCTGTAACCCCTCCCCCCGCCCTTCCCCCCCCCCCCACACACAGGAAAACAGAACAACCACAAAAACAAGTCTCTTGTGAACTCTTAGACAGTCGAGCAAAACAAACCACTCCATTGCCTCTATCCGAAACCATGTTACAATTAGTATTTTCTGGACGAGATGCTTGTGATACCCATTGTCTCAAATCAGCTTTCTAGATTTTCTTTTTTATCAGACCTCAGATTTCATCAGAGAGATGTAGAGCTCCAATGGAAGAACTGCCCCCAAGACCCTCGGGACCCTGAGAGGTTCTGTGACTTTTGTCCGGGATCCCACAGCCCCCGTTATAGCTGAGACTGACTTGTAAGCCAACCTTCTCTAAGCTGTCACTAAGCCAGGCTGCGTCTCTAGATAAAAAGCCTCAGCCCAGGGGAGCAAGAGTAAAATTAACTGCCCTTCACTATCAATCAGCGGCCCCTCTGCCGGCAAAAGAGGGAATTACTGAAAGGAGAGGCTCCTTACAGCAGAAATAACTTGGCTAGAGAACTCGTCAGATAAATATCCTGTGACCTAGAATCTTTATTAAATTTTAGTATCTAGATCCAGGGATTTAGGTCACTCTCTTTCCCTTCTCAATCCATATACTAAGGGACTTCAGCATAAATGTTTTCTCCAATATTCAACCTCATAACTCCTGTAACTTGCGGCGGCAGATCTATACATAGGGATGGGCACATTCTTAAACTTGCCATCAACCACAACTTTTTACATCCATGATAAATGACCCTGAAATGCTTGTGCTGTCCTAAACTATTATGCCTTTCCCTCTCTGTGCTTTATTCTTCCTAAATCTATTTTTCTGCCTTTTCCAGGATGTCCAATCCCTCTCTCCTCCCTTCCCAATCTTAATCCTTTAACAATTTTATTCTATACTTTGTATTCTTGACTATCCTATTGCCACTTACACCTTGCCAAACACTAGCCCTGGGTTATTCCCACTCCACTTCTACTCATGTGCTACTGAAAAGAGACAGTCCCACACCAGCATTGACTGGATAAACTACTGTTTTATATTATGTAATCTCAACCTGGAACCTCACTTCACTAAGAATTCATTTACTTCCCTTTAATTGATTCTCCAGTTCACTTACCACAACGCCATTTAGAAATGTTCTCTTCTCACCTTCTCCCCACCACACAAACACTCAAATGAAGATCCTACCGTGTTTCCCCGATAATAAGTCTTGTTTTTTTGGACAGAAAAACACCAGAGGGCTTATTTTCAGGGGAGGGCTTATTTTAATGAACATTGACAGCAATTTTAATAAACAGGTAAATGTGAACAACAAAAATGTACCTTTATTCAATAAGCAAATCACTGGGGAAGAACAGGATGATGCGCTCACTGCTGCAGCTCTGATTGGATGCAGCTTGGAGCACGGCGTGGGGGGGGGGGGTGTAATGTAATGCCAAGGAAAGGCAACTTCCCAAGGTTCAGAATACCAGCATAGGTGCTCTCCATTTTATTCAGTGACAAACCAAGAACAGAGAAGGTCAAAACATGACATCATTCAAAATACAGCATTTACTAAGTGTGATTAAATAATCTCCAAGGACTACCCCACCCCAGAACCTTCCAATCATTCAATTACAAAGTCTCTGTTCTAAATACTTCTCCACCCCTAGGCTATACCTTAATTTAATCCACCACAAAGTCCCTCTTCTCAAATGGAGATTAGTTTCCAAACATAAGGTCAAAAGTTCCCCATCCCTGGATCACAATTGAATCTACCCCAGAGTTACATCAAGTTTAAACACAGCACTTAATACCCAAATGGAGGTCTTTTCTTCATCTTGACATGAGGCAAGTTCTCAGCAATCTTAGTTCCTGGGGAGACAAAGCTTAGCAAGGCCATAAGATACATTGCCAGTCCCTTCATGAATTCATCCTCTGTCTGTAGAACAGTCCTAGAACCCCTGAACACATTGGCAAAGCCCTCTCCCAGGATTTCTGTAAACATACAACAAGAAAATCCTTCTTCAGGGCTTCTGAACCAACAGAAAGGCTCCCAGACCCCTGCAACAACAGCACTGTCCTTCACCAGTGGACAGTATTCACTCTGTCTGCAGGACAGTCTCCAGACCCCTGCAACAACAGCACTGTCCTTCACCAGTGGACAGTATTCACTCTCTGTCTGCAGGACAGTCTGAGGGCTTCTTAGTGAACAGCCAGGTTCCAGGACTTCTTCAACAAAAGGACTGTCTTTCACCAGTGGACAAATCTGGCAAAATAACATCAAAACAGACAGACAAAGTACCAGCAAAACAGCCATGTCTCCTCAGTCCTTGGCAGCTCATGGGGCAGGTCTCAAAAGTCCAGGGCAATTCAAAGCGGCCACCAGCAATTCTCTCAGTCTCTCTCTGCCTCCATGAGGTGCTGCTTCCAAAAAGATCTTCCGCCTCTCTCTTGTCTCTCCAAATCTATGTCACCAGCTCCTCCCAGTTCAGGCCTTTCTTTTCACATCAACAAGTCCATCCCACAGGTGGGATTAACAAGCTCTGGGTTTTAACACAATCAATTTGAAAACCAAGCCCAATACAGGGGAATCTCCACATTCCATTACTATCACGGGGGGAAGGGGAAGGTGGAAGGAGGGGGGGGGGAACGGTGCATACAGAGGGTACCATAATGTAGCGTGGCAGGGGATCACCTTCACTACAGTAGCAATCTAAATAGGGCTTATTTTAGAGGAATCTTACACAGTAAGGGGAGGGCTTATTTTCAGGATAGGTCTTATCAGGAAAACATGGTATCATACTTTACTGAGAAAACAGAGGAACCAATTAAGGAATAAAAGTGATCAAAAAGATGAAAATGGACAATTGTGGTTACCTAAAATTGAAAAGCCTTTGCATAAACAAAATCAAAATACTTAACAGACAAAAATCTTTGCAACAAAGGTTTTTAATTAAGGTCATATCTAATATATATATATATTTATATATGAAATATATATGAACAAAAACCACCCTTAAGAAGACAAATGTCAAATGACTTGTGAACAGGAACTTCATAAAGAAGAAATGCAAGGTAACAATAATCATATGGTAAAAAAAATGCTCCAAATCTCAAATGGGATAAATGTAACTTAATGCCCCTCTCAGGGGACATCGGAATTCTAGCATATCACGCAGATGTCCCCTCTCAGGGGACATTGCAGTTTATTAGTGATTACAGGGAATTGAGTTATTTCAACGCAACTTTTACATGCATGTTTCCCTGAAGTTTTATCTTGAAATGGCACAAGAAATTAAATCAAAATATCGTAAAATTACTAAGATATATACAAGAAATGTCAGCGGGTTTTGTGTCAGATGAGAACGTGAGATGCATGCTCACGACGGTCCCAGCACTTCGCGACGCCACTTGAAAAGAGCAATAAGGGGAGTTTGTAGAAGAAAGGTCAGTTTTCGAACATAGTGCGCGCTGTATAGTGAGATATATAATTACAAATAAACAAGTCTACATCTGGAGGAAAAGATTGTCAAAGCTGAGCTCATTTTGGTTTGAAGCTTCGAGCAGTGCACATAGATCTAACAAGTGAGAAAATCGGAAAAGTTATTCTTTTCTTAGTGAATAAATTGGTGAAAGGTATTTTGGTAAATATCATCTTGTCAGTAATAACAATTAGAAATTTTCAACCTATGCATTTATTCATATTTTTTATTAGAACAATGGCAAAGCATCCAACCATGAATGAGTCTCATGACACAAGTAGTAGTAAAGATGAGCTCCAGATAGACTTTTATACAGACACGTTAGAAAGACTAACTGTAGAACAAAACGACAACAGTGATAGTGATATCGTTCCACCTAGAAGGCGGCGAATTGTTCGCATAGATAGCAAAAGAGATAATAGTAGTACGGAAGAAAACACACGGCAACATGACAACGTATCGTCAAGTGAAGAGTGGAAAGATGTTACCGAATTGGACGTTCCTCCAGCCACGATAAATTTTGATTTACACGAAGAAATAGCCGGATCACAAGTCCCGAGTAACATAAAAGAGCCCATAGACTATTTCACATTATATTTTACTGAAGAATTAGTAGACAGCATAATAAAAGAGACAAACGATTATGCCAAAGAAGAAATTGGAAAGAAACAGCTTTCCTGAAAGTCAACTTGGCACAAGGGGTATTCCAGGATTGCGCTACATTTATTCAAGAAATTATTAGAAAGAGTTCCTGATGCAAAAGGATACCACATGTTCACCAACAGGTACTATACCAGCATCCTTTTAATGGAAGAACTGCTAAAGATGAATTGTCATCTTACTGGCACTATAAAGATAAATCGAAAAGGCATACTGACACAAATAAAAAACCCAAAATTTTCAACCAATAAAACAGTTGCATACAGAAAGAATAATACTATGCTTCTTGCGTGGAAAGATAAAAGAATTATTACCATGCTCACCAATTATTATAACACAAACCTACAATCTACCCAGAGAACATTACGCGGTGGACATATCGTAACAGTCAGTAAGCCTGAAATGGTGTTAGAATATACAGCAAATATGGGTGGTGTGGATCGTGCGTATCAATACGCTTCGACATATTGTTTCCTCCGTAAATAGCTCAAATGATGGAGGAAGTTATTTTTGGGGGGGTTGGAAATGTGTGTGATAAACTCAATACATAATGTATCGCATCAAAAAACAAACAAATGATGAAACGCCAATGACACACCACAAGTTTGTCAAGACACTCATTGACCAATTAAAGGGCGATTTTCGTGTATCGAGAACGCATCCATCCACATCTTCTGCGGACAATAGATTAAACAATAAACTACATATTCCCGATGTGGGACAAAGAAAACGGGACTGCATTGTGTGTTCTAACAGGAAAACACCTGGTGGCAGGCGTCAAACCACTTATTACTGTCAAACATGCACTAATCAGCCTGCAATGCATATTGGGGAGTGTTGGTTTTTTTGCAAATATACATTCCTTGATGTGACCCAATTCATATAAAGTCCAATATCATTATAATAAGTTACTTGGTTCCAAAATTATACTAAATAATACGAGGGTCTGTAAATGCACGTTTCTGCCACAAAGTAGCATCGAGTAGCTGGTAGCCAATGTCCAGAATGGTTCGGAGTGCAAAGGGTTAAACTAACTCTGAGATTGCACTTCACACTCATCAAATTGTTGAATATTAACAAAAAGGAAAATAACAGTTGTTAGAGGGACCCTATGAACATAGGCACACTAATGCACTGTGAGTGGAGCTGTGAATTGTTCTAACCAGTTGGCAAAGCATTTGCAATCATATCCCCTCCCATGACTAGTGTGCAATCCTCTGACCCAGCAATGCCTCTATTAGACATATGCTGCAAAAAGATTAAAGATAGAGACAAAGGACTTATATGTGCAAGAACATTTAAAGTCGCACTTTTTTGTTGTAGCAAAATATTGTAAACAGAATGAGTGGGAAATGGCTGACCAAATTACAGAATAGGAATACAATGAAATATTACTGTACTATAAGATATTATGAAAGAGATAGATTTAGAAAAATCTAGGAAGACTTGTATAAACTCATGTAAAGTAAGCAGAACCAGGAAGACAAGCTGCACAGTGAATACAAAAATGTAATGAAAACAATTTAAGAACTCAGATCTAGACAATGACCAAGGAAGACTTCTAAACCCAGATGATGAAAGATCTGACCTACTTCTTGGTAGATTCACCATGAACTATAGATGAAGAATGTGGCATACATCTTAAGATAGTACCAGTATGTGAATTTGCTTTATTTTGAATTTGCTGTACTTATATGTCACAGGAGATAGTTTGGGGAAGGAGTAATAATGCAAAAATAAAAGAATATCAATGGAACATTTAAAAATAAAAGAGCACAGAAGGTATTTTAGAACAGGCCACAGACAAGCAAGAAAGTTTAAGGAAGTTTATTTTTTTAAGCTTTTAAATATATTTTGTCTCACAACAAAAATTTTTATTTTTATTCCGAACTTAAGAAATAAAACGATCATTTCCATAACAGTAGATTTTTTTAAAAAGATGATTGCACATGAAATTGTATCTGTTATATATGACCTATTATTCTTTTTAAACATATAATAAAGTTATCATATAACTTTTTTCCCACTCCTGCCCTAAGGAGCCCTAGACATAGCCACCATTAGACACAAATACTTATATATGTATATGTGTATACATTTGTGTGTATATATATATGTAAAACCATTCTATATATATACTTCTGTTTATCAGTTCTTTCTATGGATGCAGATAGTATCTTCCTTCATAGGTACTTTTTAGTTAATTTGGATATTTATTAATAGTCAGAATGACTTATTCACTCAAAGTTGTTCTTAAAACAATATTGCTGTTACTGTATACAATGTTCTCTTGGTTCTGCTCATTTCACTTTTCATTATTTCTTGCAAGTCTATCCATTTTTTAAAGATCATCAGGCTCATCATTTCCTTTTTTCTTTTTAGGCTCATCATTTCTTATAGCACAGTAGTATTCCATCACAATTATATACCATAACTTGTTCAGCTATTCCACAGTTGACAAGCATCCTCACAATTTCCAGTTCTTTGCCACCACACAGAGAGCTGCTATGAATATTTTAGAACATATAGGTTCTTTTCCTTTTTCCCTAACCATCTTGGGAAACAGACCTAGTATTGATATTATTGGGTTAAATGGTATAGGCAATTTAATAAATCTTTGGGCATAATTCCAGATTACTCTTCCAAATGGTTAGATTATTTCACAGTTCCACCAATAGTGAATTAGTGTCTCAGTTTGTTTATACCCCCTCCAACATTTATCACTTTCCATTTCAATCATTTTAGCCAATCTGATAAGTGTAAAATGATAGTATTAGGTTACAATTTTATGTACAAAATACACAATAAAAAGGCTGTTTGAAGGAAGCTTTCTCTTCTCCTCTACTCTACATCTCAGCTCCCTGATACTTCCCTTCATTCTCTTGTCCACCTGTTCATCACTGCAGTCTCTGATGAAGAGGTTGTCTTTTTACTTGCCAAAGTTAACCCCTTTACACATACCTTTAATAACATCACCCCATCTTCTAAAGGAACTTCCCCCATAATAGCTAGTCTTTCTCCCTTTTCTTCAATATTTCCCTACCTTCCTTTCCTTTTGCTTACAGACATGACCAAGTATCGTCATCCTTAAAAAAAAAACACACCTTTCTAGACCCTATAATTTCTTCAAAGTATCATCCTATATTATCCTCCCTTTCTCAATGAAATTATTAGAAAACATCATCCAAATGTTCTGTCTTCACTTCTTCCCCTCTTACTCTCTTCTCAACACTTTGCAATCTGACTTCTAACAACCTTATTCAACTAAAGTTGCTTTCTCAAAATTACCAATGATCTCATAAATGCCAAATCTGATGGTCTTTTCTCAGTCCTTATCCTTCTTAGGCTTCAGCAATTGATGCTGTTTAATCACCCTCTCTTCCTGGACAACTCTCCTCTAGATTTTTATAACATT
This sequence comes from Petaurus breviceps papuanus, assembly GCF_028583685.1. Lineage (NCBI taxonomy): Eukaryota > Metazoa > Chordata > Mammalia > Diprotodontia > Petauridae > Petaurus > Petaurus breviceps. Next base: position 9,150,394 of record NW_027185779.1, on the reverse strand, counting down.
GATCTCTCTTGATTTTCACTCTACCTGTCTGAACCTTCTCAGTTTGCTTTGATGGTTCCTTAAAAAAAAAATAGAATTGTCCAAATGGGGAAAAAATCTACTGAAGAAAACAACTCCTTTGAAAGCAGAATTGGCCAGGTAGAGCCAAGCTGGCAGAATAAAGGCAAGGACTTGCCTGAGCTCTCCCTCAAATCCCTCCAAAGATATTTAAATAATGACTCTAAACAAAAAGACAGCGAAATAATTTTGCCTCCCAAGACAGCTTAGTAGGTCAGCAGGAAAGGTCTCTTGCACTAGGGTGAGAGAGGAGTTCAGACCTGCGCAGGTTGTACCAGCACAACCCCAGCCCCAGAAAACTAGGAACAGGCCTTGGGGCAACTAAATCAATGGTATCTGTGGTGGTTTCCACACCTCTGAGCGCACAAACACTAAATGCAACTTAAGGTCAGCAGGAAAGATTTCTTGCACCAGGGTGAGAGTGGAGCACAGTCCCTCACAAGCTGTACCAGTACAGGCCCAGCCCCAACAAACCAGAAGCAGGTCTTGGGAGCCACTGAATCAGCAGTGGCAGTGGCTGCTTCCAGAACTCTCAGCCGACAGACAGTAAGGGGATCAAACAACTAGTCAGAAGGAGATTGCAGGGATCTCTTTGATAACCCTGAGGCAGAACTCTGTTGCTTTAACCATACTCTGATGCAGTTCTGGGTGGCAGTCCCAAGGCAAGAAGGAGCACTAGCATATCAGAGCTTTCCGCCACAATGGAGCAGACACCCTTCTCACAGTTCCAGGTCAGAAAAGAGTGCTTGTGGTCACTCACAGACAAGACCACAGTCCCTAGATTAGTAAACTCCTCTCCTTAGAGAAAACTTACTGGTCCCTGGAAGTATCTCTGAAAACAGTTGCACAAAATCCCTGAAGTTTGAGACAGTGTGTCCTCCACCCTGGAAGCAGAGCCCTACTTTAGCATAGAGTTAAAACTCAAGTAGTAGGCTGGGAATATGAGCAAACAACAGAAAAAAGGTCTGACCATAGAAAGTTATTATGGTGACAAGGAAGCTCAAAACACAAACTTGGAAGAAGACAACAAAGCCAAAGCTCCTACATCTAAAGCCTCTAAGAAAAATATGAATTTGTCTCAAGCCATGGAAGAGCTCAAAAAGTATATTGAAATCAAGTAAGAGAGGTGGAGGGAAAATTGGGAAGAGATGAGAGTGATGCAAGAAAATCATGAAAAAATGAGTCAACAGCTTGGTAAATGAAACAAAAAAATATTGCTGAAGAAAATAACACCTTAAAAAAAAAGACTGAGTCAAATGGTAATAAAAGAGGTACAAAGAGCCAGTGAGGAAAAGAATGCCTTAAAAAGCAGAACTGACCAAATGGAAAAAGAGGCACAAAAATTCACTGATAAAATAGCTCCTTAAAAAGTGGAATTGGTCAAATGGAAAAGGAGGTTTTAGAGCTCACTGAAGAAAATAACTTAAAAATTACAACTGAATAAATGGAAGCTTATGACTTTACAAGAAATCAAAAAATTATAGAACACCAAAGGAACAAAAAAATAGAAGACAATGTAAAATATCTCATTGGAAAAACAACTCACCTGAAAAATAGATCCAGGAGAGATAATTTTAAAATTATTGGACTACCTGAAAGACATTATCAAAAAAAGAGCCTAGACATAATCTTTCAAGAAATTATCAAGGAAAACTGCCCTGATATTCTAGAACCAGAAGATAAAATAGAAATTGAAGGAATCCACCAATCACCTCCTGAAAGACATCCCAAAATGAAAACTCCCAAGAACATTTTAGCTAAATTTCAGAGCTCCCAGATCAAAGAGAAAATATTACAAACATCCAGAAAAAGAAACCATTCAAGTATCGTGAAACCACAGTAAGAATAACACAAGATTTAGCACCTTCTACACTAAAGGAATGGCAGATTTGGAATATGACATTCTGGAGGGCAAACAAGCTAGGATTACAACCAAGAATCACCTATCCAGCAAAATTGAGTATAGTGCTGCAGGGGAAAAATTGGATGTTCAATGAAGTAGAGGATTTTCAAGCATTCTTGATGAAAAGACCAGATGGCTGAATAGAAATTTTGACCTTCAAATACAAGCCTCAAGAGAAGCATAAAAAGGTAAACAGGAAAGGGAAATCATAAGGGATTTAATAAAGTTAAACTTTACATTCCTACATGGGAAAATGATACTTATAAGAACTTTCTCCTTATTATGGCAGATAGGAGTATATGTAGACAGAGTGCAACAAGTGTGAGTTGTGTATGAAGGGATGATACCAAAAATATAAAATTAAGGGGTGAGAGGGGAGAAAAGGAAAGAGAGAGGTACAATGGGGTAAATTATCACATAATAGAGGCAATAAAAACTTTTACAGTGGAGGAGAAAGGGTGAGGAAAAGGGGGAGTGAGTGAACCTTATTGGAAATGCTTCTAGTTTATTCCCATTGCATATCATGCTTGCTAATGGTTTTAGTTGGATGTTACTTATCCTTTTAAGGAAGGTTCCATTTATTCCTATGCCCTAGTGTCTTTAAGAGGAATGGGTGTTGTATTTTGTCAAAAGCTTTTTCTGCATCTATTGAAGTAGTCATATAGTTTCTGTTAGTTTTGTGGTTGATTTGATCAATTATGCTGATAGTTTTCCTAATACTGAACTAGCCATGCATTCCTTGTATAAATTCTACATGACATACTGCCTTTTGATAAAGGCATTCTGGTTCTCAATTATCCTCACTTCACTTTCCAAATGTTTGCAAACAAACTATCCTGTTATTAACATATTCTACTGTTTTTATAGGACAAGCTCACTTATTTAGTTTGAAAATTCCACCACCTTCTCTTCTTTTGAAAACCAGGATATTTTTCTCTTCTGTTCTCTTCATTTATTTAAGATCCCTCATAGTGCTCAATAATCATATATGCCAAGTTCTCTTAATACCAAGAAATATTCTCCATCCAGGCTCAGTGAACTGATGCCACTAACCATTATGCTACTCTCTTTTAGCATCTTTTCATTTATTTTAAGTGCCAACTCCTTTTAAACCCTTTTTGTCCTAACATCCCTCCTATAAATGACCTTGTCCTTAGTAGAGAGTGCATAAACAAATTAAGAGCTGATTATTTCTGCTTTCTGTTATTCATTACAGTTGCTCCTATTCACAGGGAACTAATCTAGCCTCACAATATTGGAAGATCACAGAATCCCAGGGTTGGAAGGGATATTTAAAAACCACACAGATCAAACCATATCTGGACAAGAATCTCTTTTCCAGAACAGGACAAATACTTTGTGTAGTATTTTATCACTTGATCTATGATGTAACAAGGAGAACTTTTCTCCTACCAAATAAGAAGTCTTGAGATTTTTCACCTTGGGGGCAAAGAGTATTCCTAATGCCTAGCTTTTTTTGCAGCTGCTATCTAAAAACAACTTGTGTAGCTGAGAAAGTGCCCTCTGCTGGAAGTTCCAAGAGAAGAGGAAGTAGCCAGGGTAAATAAACCATGTTCCTGGAGCTGCTAGGGACAGAAAAAGGGAAAAAAGATAATCAGAGAGAAGAATTTGCATATTTAAAATTATAAATGTAATCTGTCCCACCCCCTAGTATGAGTCCCTGGAAACACTGCACAGGGTCAAGTGACCCTTTATTCCAAATCCCATCTAGTGAGCCCACACACATTGTTTATCTTTTGCCAGACAAGGTTGAAGAAAATGCTGTAAAATAGAATAAAGGGCAAGTAAATAAAAAGGAACATCCCCCACATACACAGAGGCACACTAAATCACAGATTCCCTCACTGATGGTGGCAGAGAGAACCAGCTGGGTCCCCTTTGGTTGCAGATCTACTTCCTCAAATAGCCCCCAAGGTCATCTGCAGCTCTAATGACCCTATCCATGGAACCACTTTTTCTGTCTGATCTCCCCTGGGTAGCCCTCCTTGTTGTTTGCTGAGCTCCTGCTGCCATCTCCTGGTCTCCTATATGATTACAATTCCTGTACTTTTCCTTCTCTAAATGGGAGTGCTTCTTTTGGTCAGTGAAGCCAGACTTCAGCACTATATCAATCTTTGGACAGTAGGCCACACTTGTCCAAATAAGGGAGATTCCCCTTAAATCAAACCTGTGTTTTGAACTCCTTTGCTTCTACTTTAGCAGCAGTTTCACCATGCCAGCCTGCTAGCAGATTTGGAGTACATTATTTTCAACTCCCATAATGCCTTGCTAACAAATACCAAAACCCTGCAAATTTCCCAGGGTTCTACTTAATCTTAGAAAGACTGGAGAAGGCATTGTGGTTCTAATGGTCTTTCTCCTATATTCCTACAAGTAACTGGGATCCACATAACATCTTTGGGAAAGGGGTGCTTACTAAAATGTTCTGCATGGGATTCCATTTTGTTTCCAATTGTTCTGCTTTATTTTCTTTCAATAAAATTTGCCTTCTTTAATATTGCAAAATATATGCTAAGGGTATTGGTGTCAGTACATAGAATGATCTAGTAGTGATTTTCCCATATATTCTTGGTCATTATGCAAAAGAAGTAAAAAGTTATCCAAAGTATACCTGTACCCTTATTTTCTCTGACACAGGACATGATTTAATGCTTATAGAAATTTCTAACTAAGCTTGTAGAAATTGAGAATAAAATGGAAGTCTTCAAAATTTCCAAGATTTATAGTGCTATTTAAAACTCATTCTTTATATATGTAACAACAGGCTACACTAACCCATCAGAGAGAGGGAGAGAGAGAGAGAGACAGACAGACAGAGAGAGAAGGGGGAGACAGGATATATATAGTAAATTAAACACTCCAAATTAGATTTCTCAAGTGAGTTTTTATACATTTATGATTTAGAAAATACATAATTTTCTTGTGTCTACTGATTCAAATCTCAGTCCTTGAAAGTTTTACCACATATAGATCATAGACTTCAAGCTGGAAGGGATCTTAAGAGGTCATCTCATTTTACAGATGAGGAAACTGAGACCCCAAGAGTGACTTGTCCAAGGACACACAAGTAGTAACAGAGGTAGGAGTTGAACCCTAGTCCTTTAGTTTCAAACATAATCTTCTTGCCATTGTCACCTAGTGAAGAAGTGTCCTCACCCAGCAGGTCCCGATTCCCTAACTCTAACCCCTGGGAACAAGAACTGGCTTTATTTACTCTTTTAGAAAAAAAAAAACGAATGCATTTTAAATATTTTAAAATAAAATATGAAATAACCAGGCATTTAAAACTATTGTATGTCTAATTTGTAAAAAGTTTACTTTTTAAATTTGTATTTCACTTTTTGCACACTGAACAAAGGAGACAAAATTTTCCAAATTTTTTTTCCACTTCTAGATGAGGTACTTAAAATGAGCAATAGAGGGCTTAGAAATTCATTAGTTATCCTATTACAAATATAGTACAACACAAATTATTCATAATGATCAAACACTCAAAATATTCACATGGATCTTATGATCTGATGGTTGTAGGCATTTACTCTAACAATGTAAAAACCCAACCCTTCCATGTCTGCCTATTTTATGTGGCTTATGTCTATGTCCTCTCCTAAGTTTGACACAGGAGATTCACTCAAGCTACTGGGATACATTCCTAATTTTCTCTTGTCATCATGAGAACCCAAATGAAACACAAATGCAATATTGATTATCACTTATTCTTGCTGCATGAGTAGCCCATCTTTTTCACTCATATTTAACATTTATGACATCCCTTATTCCTCCTTTTTTCAGTAGTTCCCTTTGGGAGGAAAAAAAGCATTTCATTCTACTAATGCCCACTAAGCAAATTCTCATTAACCTCTGGGAGAAAACGATTTTGGGGTTTTTGGAGGCTATTATGTCTGATGCCTTGCAGTTATTTAGCAATTCATGTGCAAATTTAGAATCTTCCTGAATTAATAGCAGAATTGAATATAGGGTTTCATGGTACACATAGCTTGCTGTTACTGTGCCTGTAACAATACTTACCTGGACAGTACAAAAACTTTATAATACTAGATAAATGGTTTTCTTGTATTGCACTGGATTTTCAGTTTGTTATGGTTCCTAAGCACATAGGTGGTATCCTTGTTGAGTTGCTGTAGCCTTTTAAAGCCCCTAATAAATGCTTTTGGCATTCTAGAGATTATCTGCTTATTTTTCATATCACTAAGTTGAGTAAGAGTTAATAAACTTGTAGAGATTTTGATTGTATTTAAATAAGTGAAATTAAGTTCATTTCTCTGGTAACTTTTAAATATATATGATGTAACATATACATGTTTGTTGATTGAAATGTATTTGTATTCCTAAAAATATTTAAAGAAGAGAGGAAATTAGTCCCATTCTATTCATGCAAATCCAATGAGAATCTTCTGTCTCTGTTACCTCTTATTTGACGTTTTGGTATATAAAGTAATTGGTGTATTAGCCTTCAAAACTCATAAGTAGTTGTTAGGGAGACAAAAAGCTATAAAAACATAGCAAATATACCACTTATATACTAAAAAGGTACAAAGCTGTCATAGGGCATTGAAAATCTATAACAATACAACAATGATATTCGTCATGTGCTGTTGTAAGGTAAATGTTCTTGCATTGGCTCAATTAAATATCATGGAGTTACAGTCATAACAATAGCAGGGTTCATATAATAAATTTACCTAAAATCAGCTTATCTACACAAACTTCTCTGCAATAAAATGTGAGTACAGGGTTCTTTTTGTGTGTTTATATACATACTTTTTGAATACCCCTGACTGAAACGATATGTGTATCTCTATATTAATTGATGTTGCCCCTCCCTCTACTCCCAGTGCCCTAAAACAATAAAAAGTATACATGGAAATTTGAGACATAGTTACTGTTTTGAACAGTAGATGGTAAACTGATACTTAAGTTTTCTGACTTCAGTAAGCAATCCAATAAAACAAAGTACAGCCTTTTGATTCATGCCTTCCTCCCCAACTCCAACTACCCCCAATCCCTATTTGGGCAGAAGTCCTTTGACCCTTAAGGAGGCAAAAACAAGCAGCATCTTCTCCATTTGAATTATGACTATGACCTCTTCATGTGGGCTATTGTCTGACTCCATATTTGTATTTTGCATAAATACCTCTAGTTAGTGGGAAGCCACACCTTCCCAAGGGAGTTTATTCCACTTTGGGATAGCTCAGATTATTAGGAAATTTTTCCTTATGTCAGACCTAAATGTTTCTTCTTTGCCACCTTCCATTCCTAATTCTGCCTTCTGAAATTGAGCAAAATAGACCAATGTCACATAGCAATTCTTCAAAACTTGAAGGCAGCTGTCCTATACCTGCTGTCTTCTTCCCATCATCTGCACTCTTTGAATTGGACTCTACCATGCTCCTGTGATGGGTACCTTCTTCTTTTCATTCCCTCACCCTTTTCAGTTTCCTTTTATGTAGCATTCCCCCAATTCTATTTTAGGTTCTTAAGAATGGGGATTGTTTTTTCCCTTTCTTTAGGATTAGATTATTTAGTTTCCAAGTAATTTTTAATCTATACTTTCACAGACCTTTATTCAATGTAATTTTTATTGCATTATGGTCTGGAAAAGGTGCATTTAATATTTCTACTTTTCTGCATTTGTGAGTTTTTTATGTCCTAATCCATGGTTTATTTTTGTGAAAATGCCATGTACAGCTGAAAAAAAAGGTGTATTAATTTCTATTACCATTCAATTTTCTCCAGAGGTCTATCATATCTAACCTTTCTAAAATTCTAATTTTAAGAAGGGATATAATGGTATCTTGTTTTGCTCCCACAAGTTACTGCGAGATGATCAGTAGCTATGGGGAAACTCTTGTTTATCTTACTTTACTAAAACCCTGGTCCTCCAGGAACTATGTCTATGGCCAGAGGGAACTAGAAAGGTGGGGGTATGGAACACAGCTCTGAATTTAGAAGAGGTCAGGTACTGGTCAGGTCTCAAGTATCCCCACTACCATGCCTCTGTAATCTACATATAATCTGCATATATTAAAGGAATGTAGAATAGATAGAAGGAAATAAAGTGAGGAATATGAGGAATTTGACTAACCTTTGAAAAATTTAACTATATATATGATGTAGAATATATGTAAAGAAGGAAATAAAGTAAGGAATTTAACTAACCCTAAGTCTACCAGGAAATACAAAACTTGTAGATCCTCACTCCTAGGTCAGTGTGAGTGTGGGTGTGTCCCTAGTGAGTACCACACCTGCTTCCTTCCTGGAAGCATAAAGACCTTCTCTGAGTTCTTTCAGTGAGAAGGGGTTTGTCATTTTAAGGGGTACATCATGTGGATCTTCCTAAGGTTCCTCAAAATAAAGGAATTATTGGGTACCAGAAGCTTGTTCCAGGCTAACTCCCTGACCCTACCTGGAAGTCCTGTGATTCCCATAGCCACATTAAGAAATATCCCACATGAATCTTCCTAAGGGCCCAAGGGAGCAGTGAACCTAACCCTGCCTGGGAAGTCTTGTGAACCCCAAAAGTGTTTCTCAAATATTTATCTCCTTAATTTCTTACTTATTAGATTTATCTAGCTCCAAGAAGGGAAAGTTGAGGTCCCCCACTAGTTTAGTTTTACTGTTAACTCATCCTGTAACTCATTTAACTTGTCCTTTAAGAATATGGATTATGTCATTTGGTGCATATATGTTTATTGATGATATTACTTCATTGTCTATGGTATCTTTTAGGAAGATGTAGTTGTCTTACTTAACCCTTTTAGTTCAATTTATTTTTGCTTTGTTGAAGAACATGAATACTACCTCTGCATTTTTTATTTTAGCTGAAGCATATTTGATTCTGCTCCAGCTCCATTTCTTAACGCTGTGTGTGTGTTTCAAGTGTGTTTCTTGTAAACAGTATATTGCTGGATTCTCATTTCTAATACATTCTGCTATCTGTTTCTGCTTTATGGGTAAGTTGATCCCATTCACATTCAAGTTATGATTACTAACTATGCATTTCCCTCCATTCTATTTTCTCCTGTTTATCTTTTATTACCCTGTTTCTCCACAAAAGTCTGTTTTGCTTCCAACTACTTAATCCATTCTTCCCTTAATCCATCCTATCTTTTATCACATGCCCTACATACTTTCTCTTAACCCCTTCTCTTCCTATTTCCCTGCTGGATAAGATAAATATCTATACTCAAGTCAGTATATATAGTCAATCCTCAACATTGACATATTTAACTTTCACTACTTCAAGTATTTACATGATTTCATTAGTAACCTCATTTTCACCTTCACATTGACAACCACACACATTTGCACCTATGAGCAGTAGAGAAAAAAATGAGGCATGATGTATGCAAATTTGTGGAGTGGTTGGTATTCTATTAGGCATTTCACTGGTCTTATTTAACCTACCATTATATAGAGGTCTCTGTGCATTTGTTGCATATTTTCACTATTTGCCTCCAAAACTCAAGTTTCGTGTTGTATTATAACCCCCAAATAGGGTGCAAGTTCTTTGGACTCTAAGGTGATGTGTGGACCTCACCAATCTAGGTGTTTTCCAACTGCAGCAACTAAAGTCCCAGCAACTTCTCCCTTGGTTTTCAGAAGGCAGCCAAGGCAGAAAGATTTATAGTAGTATAGTATGCAATACAATGCCCTGATATAGTGAAAGATAAGATTCAGATTAAAAAAAGTTTTGGTTTTAAGGATTTTATTTGATATAGTACTTATAGTACTGTAGATTTCATGTGTTATGAAAAATGAATGAGATCTTTTTTTAAGTTAAGATGTTAGCACAAAAGATCACAGAATTCTAGGGAAACACTAGCAGGAAAAATGTTTAGTATGTTAGCAATTTTATTTTGCTTACAAAATTTTATGAGTTATTGTGTTAGGGAAAGTGCATATTATCTGAATTAATGTTTTGTTATAAATAGTTGTGAACAAAAAATTTATTTTCAGCAATCTCTAGCAAAATATTACAGTTTTTGTTGGTGATGGTGACCTAATCCTTATTTTCCTTAGGTTCAATATATCAACATTCACTTTTTTACTTTTGTCCCATTTTCTAGGAATGTTACCCCCTCCACTATAAAAGTGCTTCCCTGCATACCTCTTTTATGTAAGACAAATTTCTTCATTCTTTCTCTCCCTTTCTCCTTTTCCCAGTGCAGTCTTTTTGCTTATCCATCCATTCTTTTAATTCATTCTAATATAATTGGCTCACTCCTGTGTCCTCTGTCTAAATAGAGTCCTTTTAAATCCCCTAATAATAAGAAAGTTGTTATGAGTTACAAGTATCATTTTCCCATTTAGGAATGTAAACATTTTAACATCATAGAGTCCCTTATAGTTTCTTTTATGCCTCTCTTGAGTCTTACATTTGAAAGTCAATTTTTTATCCATCTCTGGTCTTTGCATCAAGAATGCTTGAAGATTCTGTTTCATTAAATGACCGATTTTTCTCCTAAAGGTTTGTATTCATTTTTGCTTGGTAGGTTGTTTTTCAATTATAATATTAACTCCCTTGCTAATATTATATCCCAAGCTCTCTGCTACTTTAATGTCATAGCTGTTAAATCTTGTGTGACCTTAAGTGTGGTTTCATGATATTTGGTTTGAAGTATTTTCTCTGTGACATGGGAGATTTTGGTTCTAATGTTCCTGGGAGTTTTCATTTTGGGATGTCTATCAGGAGGAGATAAGTAGAATCTTTCTATTTCTATTTTACCCTCTGTTTCTAGAATATCAAGACAGTTTCTCTTATAATTCTTGAAACATGATTCTAGACTCATTTTTGATCATTGCTTTCAGGTAGTCCAAATTCTTTTAATCTATTTCTGGGTCAGTTGTTTTTGATGAGATCATTCACAATTTCTTCTGGACTTTTTTGTTCATTCTTTTTTGTTTGTTTTGAGGTTTTGGGCTTTTTGGAGGGGGAGGGCAGGGCAATTGGGGTTATGTGACTTGCCCAAGGTCACACAACTAGTGTTAAGTTTCTGAGGCTGTAACTCAGGTCCTCCTGACTGCAGGGCCAGTGCTTTATTCACTGCGCCACCTTGCCACCCCTTTTTTGTTCATTCTTTTGACTTTGTTTTATTGTTTTTTGATGTCTCACAGACTTATCAGCTTCTATATGCCCAATTCCAATTTTTCGGGAATTATTTTCTTCAGTTCTTTTTACATTTGACCAATTCCATTCTTTAAGGTTTTATTTTCTTCAGTATTTTTGTACCTCTTTTACCTAGCAATTGTTTTTTCATAATTTTCTTGCATTGATCTCATTTTCCCAATTTTTCCTCTTCCACTCTTATTTGATTTCATAGAAAATGGTTTAGCTCTTCCAGGGATCCTTGTTGGGTTTGTGTCCAATTTACATTTTTCTTTGAGGCTTTGCTTGTAAAGCTTTTTTTGACATCATCTCTGAGTTTGTTTTGATGTTCCCTGTCTCCATGGCAGATTTTTGTGGTCAGTTTCTTTTCTTGAAGTTTGCTAATTTCTCTAGTTTGTTTCTTGATTTTGAACTTTATATCAAAGTTGGGTTTTGCTCCAGAAGACGCATGATGGAAAAAGATGTCTATATTCAGAGAAAGAACTAGAAAGAGCTAGAGAGAACAGAGTTTGAATGCAGACCAAAGCAAACCACCTGCTCTTTTTCTTGCTTGGTTTTGCTTCTTCTTTCCCATTGTTCATCCCATCAGTCACAATCCTTCTTCACAACCTGACTAATGTCTAATGTTGAAACTATTTGCAGATCCTGTACTTGATTCCATACTGCCATGTAGGGGGTAGGGAGGAGGAGGGGGAGAAAATTTGAAACTCAAGGGAATGTGGAACTGAATCTTGTAAAGTAAAAGTAAACAAAAAAAATTAATAAAGACAAAAATAATTAAGTTGGGTTTTGTTCCTGGGGTGGTGGGGGTGGGGGGGAGGGGTTGACACTATCCCAAGCTTCAAGCTTTTTCATACTGTTGTTTTTTAGAGCTAGTTCTAAGGGTTTGAAAGTCTTGGGTGCTTCCATGATGGTGTGAACTGGAGAGTTGTGGTCATTGTGCTCCTGGTCTGCATTCTGGTTCTTACCGAGGAAGGGTCCCTAAAGTCCTTTGCAACCACAAGTACTACTGCTCTTTGTTCCCTTGGGACCAAAAGCAATATCGTTTCTCATGGGTCCTGCTCCTTTTCACCATGGAACTGTGACCTGGAAGTGGGTATGGGCAATGGAATTGCCAAACAGAGCCCATTGCTATTACAGGGGCCCTCTGTTGCCTCTTTCTGATCAGTTGTCAAATTTCCTTACCTCTTATTGTCTCTTCAAAAACCGAGTTTTCTTAAGCTGCTTCTGTTGTTGCCTCCAGGGCCCACAACTGGTGTCATCCCCACATGTACTACAAGCTAGCTCCCTCTTTAGTGTCACAGGCCTTTCCTTCCAACCTCCTAAGTTATCTTAGGAAAAATGTCTCTGATGTTTTGTTGGCTCTGCCACTCCAGAATTCTATTTGAGGCATTATTTTTAAAGTTGTTTGGAGGGGAATGTTGGGAGAGCTTGGCTGTAGCACTTCCTTTACTCTGCCATCTTAGCTCCACCTCCTTTCTTCTTCTCATTTGTATCCCCAGCTCTTAGCATAATGCTTGGCATATAATAGGTACTTAATAAATGTTGATTGAGGGGCAGGCTAGGTGGTGCAGTGATTAAGAGTGCTGGCCTCAAGTTGGGAGGACACAGGATTGGTTCTAGCCTCAGATACTTAACACACACACACACACACACACACACACACACACACACACAAAACTGGAGTGTAACTTTGGGAAAGTTACTTAACCCCAATTGCTTTTAAAAAAAAAAAAAACGTTGATTGAATTAAATTTAAATTCTCTAGGCTAAACATCCTACCTCCTTCAAATGGTACTCGTATGTCTTTGTCTTAAAAACACTTCACCATCACAGGTGCCTTCCTCCATACACCCTAGAGCTTATCAAGTGACCTGAACTTGACATAATATTCCAGATGTGGTATGACCAAAGAAGAACACAGTGAAAGTATTACTTCCGTAGTCCAAAACACTATGCCTCTCTTCATGTACTTTGTTTTAGCTTTCTGGCTGCCATGTTATACTGTTGACTCATACTGAGTTTTTAGTCCACTAAAATGTTTTTTTCAAGTGAACTGTTTTTCAGTCACACTTTTCCTCTTCCTCTCCTCTGTACCTTGGAAATTGACTCTTTTTTTAACACAAATGAAAGACTTTATATCAATCCTTACTAAATTTTATTTTCTTAAATTCAGTCCAGCATTCCAGCTTATTGTTAGTTTTGATGATCCTGATATTGTCATCTAATATATTAGCTATCTCTACCAGTTTCATATCATCTTCAAAGTTGATAAGCATGCCATCTATACTTCTATCCAACACTGAATGAAAATGACTTTCTTACCTAAGTTCAAATCTGGCTTCAGACACTTAACACTTTAGTAGCCGTGTGACCTTGGGCAAGTTACTTAATCCCAATTGCCCTGCCTTCCCCCCTCAAAAAAAAAAAAAAAAGAAAAAAAGACTTTCTTTCTTTACTCTTCATAAGTTATCACTGGCACATGTTTAAGGCAATAAAATAAGTCCTTAAATGCTTGTTCATGGTTATTTCAATGATTTCCAAATGGTATGAAAGGGTTTATTTTGTCCCTTTTTGTCTAATTTTGGTCCTTGACAAACATATGCTCACAGATGCAATCACTGAGAGGTTTAATGATTGAATAATTATTCAGCCACCTCCAATGATAGTAAATTAACCTTATGAATGTCATCTCTCAAATAATTCTTCAAATGAGGTCAGATGAGGAGTATTTATCTCTTCTCAGGATTTATATTCCTTATTGAGATACTCTGTGATGTATAATTGATATAATATTGCTTGCCTTCTCAAAGGATAGGGGAGGGGCAGGAGGGAAGGAGAGAATTTGGAACCTGAAATCTAAAAAAGAGTTAAAAATAATTAATTCTAATTTTTTTAAAAAAGAGAAATACTCTGTGACCCATGTGCTTAATGGAGGTTTTACTGAACTGGGTCTTGTCAGCTGACAGCTTCAGACTAACAGCTTTGTTCTCCTGTGTCCAAACTGATGAACTCATCCAGACTGATTACCACTTCCAGGTAGTTCATGTCATCATGCACTTTTTTGGTGAGCTATGAAAAAGTACTGGGATAGGTTTGACTGCTGACCACCAAGATGGCAGAGTATCAGGAATAAGTACAGCTGAGCTCTCCCCAACTACTCTGCAAAGATCTTAACAAAAACAAAGGTACTAGACTGAGTGGTAGACATCATCATGGTGCACAAATAGAAAACTATAAAAGCAAAAAGGAAAGAATAAGGGGAATAGACAACACTAGAAACTTACTTTTATCTGAATTGGTGAAGGGAGGGAAGAATATACAAATAGTTGCATGCAGAAATATATTTTATTCAATAGGGGAAAAGGAAGGAAAAGAGAGGGAGGGCTTCTAAGAAGGTGGGTAGATTAAGGGAGAGATTAGTTCCAAGCAAAATAAACTCTAACTATGGAGGATAGACTAAAAAGAGTTTTATAATTAAGAAAGGACAGAAGCCTGTTATTGGACTTTCGAGTGGATAAAACACAAGAGACACAGGGGAAAAGAAGCATATTGTACCAGATCTAGAGCACTGGAGTTGAGTACACTTCTTCTATATAAAAAGGAAGTGGTAAGTGAAGAGAAGAAGTATAGGAGAATAGAATGGAGGGAAATAGATGATTAATGATCATTACAATGTATGTAAACAGTATAAACTCACCCATAAAACAAAAAGTGATAGTAGATTGAATTAAAATAGAATCCAACAAGAAAGGATTTACAAGAAACACATTTAAAACAAAGATTCACACAGAATTAAAATAGGCACCTGGAGTAAAATTCATTGTTTTAGCTGAAGCAAAAAGTATTGTGACCCAGAAATCCTTTGCAACATGCATTAAAATGGTAGAATCCCACAGGACAAATTAAAGACTCCTTTTCCTTACCTTTTTCTGCCATGGAGACTTGATCACATTTACTCTACAAGTCCAACACTGAAAACTAATGGTTGTTTATCAGACAATCTAGTATATCTTGTACTTTTAAGCATAAAAGTTACCGATTTACCTTAGTTCTTTCTCGAAGTCTAGTATCCATACACATGCAGATCTTCTCACTCTTCTATTACTACAACTATGGGAGAGATATGGGGATTCTAGCACTTCATGGTACCATTGAATAAGATCAAGATCCTGTAGTCCTCCATCCTTCATAAGGCAACTTTCAGAGACAGTTATCCCCAAATAGGGAATTGTTGAGTTAAATTCTGTGTGCTACTCCTTTGGCACAGCCTGCATCCCAAAGTGAAAACAAACCGATTCTCAAGACACATTTTCTTTTCAGATGATCTTCATATTCCTCAGCCATTCAAGAGGTTCCTAAGTTAAACTTCTCTGCACCTCCTTGAGCTGGAAGGTTGGTTTACTTCTTTTATTCTCTATGCCCAGAATGCCTTCTCTGCTTGTACATATCTATGTTTGTATCATAGATTGGGTGTTCAGATGCTAACCTCCAGCTTGGGATCTGTGATACTCTGCCAGTATTTTGAACAAATTGAAGTTGGTTCTAATCAGTCCTGAGAATCAGAAATATTATCTGGGTCAGGATATAACCAGGTCATTTTGATACTTAAGAGTTGCCTAGGAAACTCCACATTCACTACTTTTCTCATCTCCTGAGTCCATTCCTCCATCTATTTATTCACTCTTTTTCCTTCTCAAGAAAGCACTTCCTTCATATGGTTTTCATTGCCAAAGTCCCCCACTAAGTGCCCAACTGTACTCTCCCATCAGAATTCCATATTCATAAGTTGACCTTTTCTTCTTCTTCACTTTAAATTCCCTTTACATCAGAATAGTGAATTCCAGCTAAGTGCTGAGGAAGAAAATTATTATTATAGTTACACAATTGCCTACATGTTCTTCCAGTAAAGACTGATGTGACAAGGAGGAAATTCTTTTGGTTTATGGTAGTCCATGTCAATAACTGCTTTCTGATGCCTATCTAGTAACCTTTAGATTCTAGCAATTCTTGTACTTTAAAAAAAATTTTATGGCTATTATTCACATTAAGATGTACATTTCTGATAGGAACATTTGCATTTTTAAAACAGAAGATCTTAAAAGAATCTCTCAACTAGTGGAGATGATTTCTTTTTTTCAGTAGGGGAGACTTTTCAAAGTTCCTTGCCTATTTAGGGCCACAGGCAGACTCATTTCCTATCCTAACCCACCAAGAGCTGAAGTTTGTAACTTGGTTCCTTCTGAAAGACTGCATATTTGTGAACTAGAATCTTTTATCTCACTCCACTGTTAAAATTACTTCTGATTTTCTGCCCATTATTAACTTCCACACTCTACTTTTGACTTGGCTCTATTCTAGCCCTGCTTCGTCGCATAATTTTTGCACTGCTTAGACCATAGCGCCACACATTTCAGCAAGCCCTCTTTGTTCAAGGATGCCTTAAGATTATTCTTGCTGAGATATGAAATGGTGATTTAAAGGAACTCTTCTCTCTAAGCTCTTCTCTCACCATTCCTACCCCTCAAACCCAAATCTATCAGAATATGTCTTGGTTTGTAATATTTTTAATTAACTATGGTCTTTTATATCCTGTCTTTAGTTCACTCATCCTGGTTATCCAAATGATAACCGACTGTTAGAGCTTTCAGGATGCAGGAACAATGCCTTTTAAATTTGATTTATACCTGTCCTTTGCAGCACCATATATTCATAGATACTTATTAAATGATACCTAATCATACTGATGAGAGACTAAAGGATACAGGACATAAGCAGAAACACACAAAGTGGAAATAACAATTATTAAGTGTATATGTGAACATGGTGCTATAGGTGTTATGGTTATAGAAAAAGAATAGATATAACTCCTGGCCTTAAGGAGGTTACAGTCTAAAATGGATCACGCATTGGATACAGAGAAAGAGGAAAAAAACAGGCAATTTCATATTTTAAATTTTCTTTTTGCTGTTTCCCATAGTTTTGATGATGTATATTGTATTTTTGGTGTCACTGGGATTAGAGAATCAAGTCAAGGGAGAAAAAAGTCAACAGAAGACAGAGGAGGGAATTTAGGAATGGAGAAATAAAACATTGGGAACAATTAATGACAAGGGAAGAAGTAAGGAAAAATAATTTATTTGTTGGAACAATTTCCATGAATGAGCCTTTAGAATCACGTTAGAGCCGAAGGTATCTTAAAGATTATCAAACCTTTCCATGAAGAGACTTTTCCATAACCATGCCCTTAAGGCAAATCCAGGACAATAATAATGACAAGAATCATAAAAGCTAACATTTATTTAGTGCCAACCATGTGGCAGGAGGTATGCTCAGCATTTCACAAATGTCTCATTTGATCCTCACAACAACCCTGGGAGGTAGGTGCTATTATTATCCCCATTTTACAGATGAGGAAACTGAGGCAGTCAGAGGTTAAATGATTTGCCCAGGGTCACACAACTAGTAGTTGTCTGAGGCTGGATTTGAACTTAGGTCTTCCTGACTTCAGGCCCAGTACTATCCGTTATGACACCGAGGTTTCCTATATTCCACTCCATTGCTCTCTGTAAAAGGCATACCGTCTATTAAAATGTCTTTTCCCTTATATAAATACTACCCGGCAATGGATCCCATGTGCAGAATCCCCAAGCATCTGAGTAGCCATTCTAAAGTCTAAGGGAGGTTGAGAATAAGTGGAAAGAGGAGGCCTAACAAAGATATGTAAGGCTGTAAGGCCTTTTTAAAAGCCAAATGCTTGATGAGAAACAGTGGGGAAAATAAGTTCCATCCTACGCTGCTAAAATTTCCATTAGTTTAGTCCCAAAGAAGTAACTAAAACCTTCATATTAACCAAGTTTTTGGTTAATTGCAGGATACCTGAAGCCCTCCTGTAGGGAAATGGCAATATTCTGTGGAAAAGAAAGAAGAGTGAATCAAGGTAGATTTGTTGCTATAGTTGAACCTTTTTTTCTTAAACTCATTTTTATTTAATCTTTTCCTTTTAAGTAATTTTCTGTGATTTCTTTGAAAGCACTTATTCTAAAGATATGAATGACAGACCTAGATGAATAAAAGAACCTTTCAAATACCTATGCTGATGGAACATGGGTAACATGAATAAATTAAATCCACAGATGCTTTCTAAACCTCATTTTTGCAAATAATTTCAAATTCCCCTTCACAAATAAGAACTGTTAGCAATTAACCAAATTTATTTATCTGAATTTTAATTTATTTCTTTATCTGATGGAATTAGAGAAATGCCTAAGGAAAAGAAGGACAAATAGGCTGGAAAATTCACTAACTGGATAATCAGCCATTAAATAATTGAGGGTTGATAGTTTATTTTTTTTCAAAATTGAATGTAATGAGCCCATTATAAACAGTCCTTGGTTCCTTTTAGATTCCTCTAAGGAGTATAGCTTACTATATTTTTGCAAATAATATGATTCTGAAAAATGAATAATAATTGTTGGAATAAATTACATCTGTGAATAGGGATAAAGACATACATTTTCTGAGACAAAGTATATTTTTAAAATAAAGCTATTTTCATTTATCCATAACTTATTTCTATATGTAGTCTAAAATACAAAAAAAGCTAATTAATAGGACTTGCCCTAAATCAGCTCCTTCGGGCGACTGTGAAATAAAATCACAAGTGACACAGACCACTCAGAAAAGATACATCTTAACTAAAAATAATAATTACATGGAGGGAAAACAGGGAAACTTTTGAATAATTATCTTTATTAGTGTACTTTAAAAGGTACATTATAATCCTGAGCTACTGCATTTGTACATTAATCATCATTTAGTCTTTTAAGTTTACACTTTCTGTATTCCAAATTATCTTGAGTGTCTTCTTGACCAAATTAGGAACAGAAATATTTTTAAATATTTTCCTATTCCTGCAATATTTAACTAATTTACTCCTACCCCCATTACTTAAAAACTACTAGCTTATAAAGAGCTCAGGACATTCTCTCTCAATTTTGCAAAAAAATTGTTTTCAAAATTGCAAAGATGGGCAGTGTGAGAGCTGGTCCCTTAACCCTTGTTAATTCTTAGAAAAACTAAGTTGCTTCTTTGTTGCTTCATTCCACCTCATATAAAGTGGGTATTCAATTGACCAGCTATATTAGGATGGAGTGGTAAGACTAACTGTATACTCATCCTTTTAGCTAGCACAAAATGTCAATAACTCCCTTTCCATATGACCAGTATAGAATGGCCCCCAAAGGGAAATTTTGCCACAGTCAAATAACAAGAAGCAAACCAATGTAACCCTACCTTTTTTTCTACAAGATAGCTATGTATTACAAAACATTATATGAAACACTTTCCCCAGACTGGGTAAAGGAACCCCTACAAATTACTAAAATTAAGTCCATGAATCTAGATCAGGGCTTTTTAGGGCAGACCAACAAAATCAGGAAAAAAACAAAAAAGCAACAACTTCTGGGATACTTGAGAAGAGACATTTATCCAACATCTTCTCGCCAAAATGATTATTTTACCATTCTATTTCAATGCTACCAAAATATTATTTCTTTCTACCTGAAAAACAAACATACAGTGTTTACAAATGTTTTCCTTCTAGTCATAGCATCACAGTATTCGAGAGTAGATTCAAACATCGTGCTTTGAATAAGGTCACTATGATCTTCTGTAAAAGCGACAGTAAGTTCAGGCAGAATGCTTATTGCTTAGATATTAAAGCAAGCCACTTTGATACAGCTGTCATTAAAGTCTAAGTATGATTATGAGGTGATTTTAGAAACACTGATTAACACTTTTTGCTCTTAAACACTTAGATCATAAAGTAATGAAACAAAAAAATTTTAAATAATGAAAAGGAGATGTAAAACTTAAAATGTGAGTGAAAAATTTTAAAGGACCTTATAAGATAGGTAAATAAACATGTAAACATAGCTTTATTATTCAGAGCTTGGAAATCTAGCAGCAAAACAAATTCTTTGCATATAATGCAGTGCAATGGATATTTATTTTTTTAAAAAGACCCTCCCCCCAATTTTGAACTACTGTACTTAGAATGGAATCCATCAAGGAAAATTATTTTTCAATGTCCAGAACTGCTAAAGATTCTCACCTGCAGCAATCTATCACTAGAAGCAAGCTTATGCAAAACTGTGTTCTGGATAACTGACTTTTATGGCTCCCCAGTAACAAGCTCGGATAAGGCAGATCAAGCCTAAAAGATAAGCAATTGCCCAAGAAACATAGGTTGCATGAAATCGCCTGGCAAAATCTTGTGTACCAACCTAAAATGAAAAGAAAAACAAAATAACTTAGGGTTAGAAAATTTGAAGAAATAGCACCTTAAGTGATGAAAGATTGCATATTACTACTTAGAAAACTTTTATATTCTTACTTAGCATCTAAAAATATATCAATGGATAGAAAAAAATAACCATCCACAAACAAGACTTACTTGATATGAGAGTAAAATATAGTCAACCTAAAGTAGATGTTCTCAGATCTTTATTCATTTTTATAAAGATACCTGCTAGCAACTAGCTTTAAGAAAATTATTAGACACAGATAAATTTTTTTAAAAAATCTTATCTATCTGACCAGAGGGGGTACAGGTAGTGCAGTGAATGATACAAAATTGAGTGAATTTTTCTTGAGAGACAGAGGATAATAAAAGTTAAATGGTTGCAAAAGGACTATTTTACTTCAGGTCTTTGAGCCTACTCTCTATACCTACGAAGTTTTGTTCTTTTCTCAGAATAAATCCTCCCCACTCTGATATGGGATTTTTCTCTCTTAACATGTATTAGATAGAAAGAAAATGATTTTCTGCACTCCATACCCGTAGTCCTCCTGTCTCAGCAGGAATGAACCATAGGATAGTGGCAAAGCTAGTCCTAGTAAGAGATAGAAGCCAACTGACTTCTATTAGTTCCACAGTAAAGTTTATGAGATGATGGGTAGGTCAAAGGACTGAGATGGAAATGACTTTAGGGGTCATCTAGTCCAGCTCCTTGTTTTACAAATGAAGAAACTGAAGTCCAAGAAGTGAAGTGACTTGCTAAGGTCACACAAGTAGTTAAGGACAAATTTAAACCCAGATTTCTAAGACCAGAACTCTTCTTGAAATACCATACAGCTACCACTATGTTGTAGAGCTAAAAATAGAGAACTTTATTAATCTCACTATTAATTTAACACTTACAGTTAATCCGACTCCAATGAAAATACATATCATTCCAATGGTAATATATGCACAGCAACGTCTTCGCGGAAGTGCACTACCCACTGAGGAACTGTGTGCGTATAACAACAAAAGATATTTAATATCTAGGTTAAAACTCTTCTTTTAATTTATCTTTCATATATGCCTTTCACCTATATCCATGTACCCAATCCAATAAGCACTTATCAAGTGCCTACTGTGTGTAAGGCACTCAAGTAGGCAGCAAGGAAACAAAGGGGGAAAAAGTCAAGAAACTTAATTGGGAGGATATAACATGTAATTAGGTAAACATATATATGGTCATCTGAGGAAGTAGAAACGAGTACTAATTAATAATTGGATACATTTATACAGACCTCATCCTTAGACTAAAGAAATATGCACTACCACCCACAAAAGGACAGAGGACAGCTATAAACAGTTGTAAACAGTTCTTGGAGAAACAAAGATGGCTTGGTATTTTCTTTGAATGCTCCCTTGTATGGGTATGGCACCTGGGCATCAGTGCTGCCTGGTGACTAAATTCAGAATCTTAGAACTGGAAGAGAACTCTAAAGCCATCTAACGTGACCGGTACCTGAAAACACACGCGAGCGTGCACACACACACACGCACACCACCTCTTCTTCAATGTGAAGGACCACTCATGATGCAAACTTTGTTTTAAGACCTCCACTGAAGTTGGTGGGGAGGGATTGTGTTGCAACCTCAAAAGGCATCCCAACTGCACTCTTAGATGACTCTAATTATGAAGAATCTTTTTTTCATAGCTTCAGACCTAAATTCACCCATCTGTATCTTCCCCCCATTGCTCCTACTTCTTCTACCAAGTGGCATGCAGAACAAATCACATTCTTTTGTTCTCCTTAAATTGCTATTGATATTTTTTGCCACTTTCATTTCCAAAGATACCTCTCTCCCTCCCCCACCCAAAGTGCTTGTAACAAAGATTAAGAAATAGAAAAACAGTTTAGTAAAACAAATTAATTTATCAACCTAAGCTGACAGTATATACACCAATGTATAAACATTCATTAAGCACTTAAAATACTATAAGCCTGGCACAGTGTTAAGCAATAAGCATACAGTTTAAAAAAAGAAAAGAAAAATAGTAACAGTTCCTGCTCTTAAGATTACATTTGAATGGAAGCACATGATTCTTCATTCGTCCTTCTCACTAAGGAAGCATTCATTTTCTCATTTCCTCTTTCAGGCCAATCTCAGTCATTATGATTCTATGGTCTGCAGTTTGGAGAGGGAGGGGTTGTTGCTTTTGCTGTTCTTTCAATTTACATTATTGTGGCTGTCACTGTGTATTATTTTCCTGGTTCTGCTTATTTCTCTTGACACTACTTCATATAAATCTTTTCTGAATTCTTCATATTAATTGTTTCTCATAATACAGAAATACTCCATTACATCCATTTAGCAAAATTTGTTTAGCTATTCCCCGAAGGACGGATGTCTACTTTGTTTTCAGCTCTTTGCTGCTATAAAAAGAGTGTTATGATTCTACTTTTTCTTTCATGTAATTGAAGAGAGCTATCATGCCCACCTTGAGTCAGCTCTTCTCCAGGTAAAGCATTCCCAGTTCCTTTAACCAATCTTACAGTATGAACTTGAGGTCTTTTACCCTCTTGCTTATTATGCTCCTCTGGGCATACTTCTCATCATCAATGTCCTTCTTTTAAAATAAACTTTGCTAAATAAAAAAATAATTAAAATTAACTTTACTGACTCCTTAAACAGAAGATATGACAACATTGTTCAGAGGACTCAAAGTCATCCTTATGAAGACCAACTCTTATACCATGCTGTCATAAAACAATGCCCCCAGAGGTTTTATGATACAAAGGACTATTCTAGTAGTAAATAACCCTCAGATTCTTGTGCTTTTATGTGCCCATACTACCATAGTACCATCATGAGGGAAGTCAGAAGAGGGAGCTAGTTTGACAAGGAAGATGGTGAGTTCAGCTTGAGCTATATTGAATTTTGAGGAACAAAGAGGAAATTCAACTAGAAATTTCAAGTATGCCCTCATACATGTGAGAATGAAGATCAGGATAGAAGATAGAGATTTGGAAATCATCTCTAGGAAGATAACAGTTGAAAAGGTGGGAAGTGGTTGATATTTCTGAGAAAGACTGTGTAAGGACCGAACAATGAGTCTTAGAAATGCTCACATTAAAGAAATAGATGGAAGAAAAGCAGTTTGTATAAGGGCACAGAAATGGAAGACTAGTGTAACATGACAGAAGTTAAGAAGAGAAAGTTTCAAAAAATAAAGGAGCCATTAGCGTTGTCAGGAAAGCTCCCAGAACATTAAGGTTTATAATTTTGCTATTACTTAGAAGATTAAATCCTAGGATGCTGCTTAAGTCATGGAGATTAAAGGATTTATCCCTGCTGAGTTTGGAATCAGGAAGACATGGGTTCAAATCCCACCTCTACCTCTCTGTGGTTCTGAGCAAGTTACTTAATCTCTCCCTATGTGTTTTAGGTAATGCTGTAGGCTTTACCTACTAACTCACAGACAGCTGCACTTGTGGAGGCCACAGGAGAGGTCTGAGAAAAGGGCATTTGATTTAGCAATTAGGTCAATTCTAACCCTGGAGAAAGAAATTTCAATACAGTGGAGATAGTGGTGCCCAGAATATAGGGCTTATACCAAGAATGACTTGTAAGAAAACGAAGGTACTGAATATATATATGAAAAATTTTGACAGTGAAAAGAAGAAAGAAGAAATATAGGAGAATAACTAGAATAGATAAGGTTAAGGTAGGATTTCTCACAAGACAGAACTAGACAGGTTAAGAAAAAAGAGACAAAAAAAGAGGAAGGGTAATTGCAGAGAAAGGATGTCAAAGCACAGTTATTTTATTAATTTGAATTTCTTAAATATTTTTAATATTTTATGGAACTAATGCAGTATTGGAATATTATACTCTCCTATTTCACTATATGACTGGATAATTTCCTTTTTCAATCACACACATACTGGATGATCTATTTCACATCTACTTATTGAGCACAAGTCTCACTGGCAATGAGCCACATTCCATGCACATACACTATACATTTTTCCATCACCCTTGGGTTTCACCTGCAATTGGGATTCTACTATAGTTTTGGCTAGAATATTAATGGAAGAAGATGGGCTTTGCGGCATCTTTGAATGGATATAACTTTTCATTGAAATTCCTAAAAACTGGAATATTGGCTTAAAGCTAATAGTTTGGGCTAGAGATAGAATGACATGCCACCCCCCCAAAAAAAAATAACAGAAGGGACATGCCGACAACAGAAGTCTTCAGGACAGAAGCTTTGCATTTCCTCCTTGAAACACCAAGACTGGAGAAGTTTTCTGACATGGCAAGTATGTACCCAATGCTTCAATAAACTAACCTGAACTTTGAACTTGATGCTATATTTGATTGTCTTGTAAAGGGGCAGGAAAAGCATGAAGCTGTAGTTTCAAATGGGGATATAAAGGCAATGCTAAATGTGTATATGCCATATATATGTGTATGTGTGTATATATATGCATGTATGTATACATACACACAATTTTTCCCCGTCTCAAGGCCACATATCAGCAATCTACACTACAAAAATATCCATTTGAAGAATTGACAATTTTTTCTTAATGTAATCAGATCCCTGATTTTTCAATAGTTGCAAGTCAATAACTGCAACCTAGGATGTAATTATTACTGTGTAATACTTTTCTAAAGAATTGTTATCTGTCATATTTCCATAAGGCATAATTCCAGTATCATGTCTCAGCCTGCTAAATGCCCACCTTTTAAAAATAAGGCACCAATGATATTGCAAAGCTGCCTTAACTTGGCAGTATCTTGGAGATGACCGAGTGCTTTTTAATTGAAAAAAATGCTTTAAGTCCTTATCTGGTTACTACAAAGGTTTTAGGATGAGAATACCATTATGTGTCTAAATTGCTGGGCTGTTGCTGGTTTGTGTGTGTGTGTGTGTGTGTGTGTGTGTGTATCTATTCTTGTAAACCAGGGTTTAAATATTTTTATCTGGACTATAAATCACAGTCAAGGTGATATCAAACTGGGCACTAATATTTTTTAATGCTTTATTGTTGCCTTTTTCTGTCCCTATCAGTTTCTATAAACACCCACTCCAACCCTCATCTGAACCCTCTAAAATCTCCCCCTTATAACAAAAGAAGACAATTAAGCAAAACAAGCTATTATGTCAACTCTATCTGATAACATATACAACATTATAAACCTTTCAATATAACATTAGACACATTTTTGGGTGGCAAGAACTCTAGCAGATTTTCAAATAAATTAATTCTTCTGTCATTACTGAATCATACCTCCATTCCTTGCTTAAGATCAATGTCCTGAATTCTTCATCTATTGGTTGGGAGTTTACTCAAATAATAATATTGCTTCTATTTCAGTTGACTTTCACTCAAATGTTTTTCTGTTTTCTTCTCTGGTTCCTGGATGTCCTATGTCCTCACAAGCCTATCTTTTATAGAGTTTGATAATACATCTCTATGGGGAAGGAGGAAGAGGAAGATAATAGGAATGAGAGGGGGGAGAATGAGAAAATAAAGAAAAAAAGAAGATAGACATATACACACCTCTCTTCCTCCTCTTCCTTTTCAGCTTAAACCCCTTTTAAAAAAATAAACCTGCAAGATTCCATGTAAATACATCTTTAACTTCCTTTTTAGGTGAACTCTATCCCTAATTGAGGGCTCATCATTTCTATATTTTAAGCCTTGGTCCAGAAATCCAAATCTCTTATTTGCTGTTGGATTAGACTAATCATCTCTGTTTTGATTTTTCTTAGATAAGTATCAGTGAGAGCAACCGAAGGATGAGAGAATGGCAAAAGTGGTAGCTATGCAAAAGCGTACTATAGCTGACATTAACTGATCCCATACTAGGTATGAGAAAAAGTCGTTGATGCCATGTAGGGTCTATGTATTTTAGCTACTCTCATTGATACTGATATGATATTGATATCTAGCTTGATGATATGTGTCTCTATGGGGAGGAAGGAAAAACAGGAGGGGAACAGGAAGAGGATCATTTATTCTTTGGCCATGAAAGTACTATACGGTAGTACTTACATTATATATATATATGTACATATATACATATATAATTTTATATTTAGGTAAGGAGAATTCTTGAATTGGTGCAAAATATATTTCAGTGATCTAGTATGGCAGAAATATGTATAGGAAGTGTGAGATATGGTTAGTGTATTTAAAAGAAAGGGCTATCAACTAGTTCTGTTTATTTGGAAAGTATGCCAGTTAGTCACTAAACATTTATTAAGCACCTACTACATTCCAGGTACTGTGCTAAGAACAGGAGATGTAAAAACAAAAAAAAAAAAAAGAAAGAAAGCCTTTGCCCTCAAGGAGATTACAATCTAATGAGTTAAGACAAAACACAAAAGGAAGCTGAACACAAAGGGAGGGGGTCAAGGGATCAGCATTAAGGGCATGGTGGAGAAGTCAGAGAAGTCCTAGGGTAGTACAGCCAGGTGACACATGAGAAGATGTCTGAGCTGAGCTCTTTCCTTAAACGGAGGTTCAGAATTCACAACCTCATCCTCTAATCAGAGAAATCAGAGTAGTGATGAAGTAGAGTACCAAGGTTGATCCTATGGGATGATGAGAGTATCCTAATAATGAGCTTATTGGGGACATGAAGGAGAGGTCAAGTACTAGCAAGTCTTTGGAGATTATGTATATAGACTTTTAACTCTGAAGAAGATAGGAAAAATGTGAGCAACATCTTGGTAGAGAAAAATCATCTTACCCAATAGGCAGAGGCTTGCTGAAGTGGTGGAAAATAAAACCAAAGTACTATAAGAGCTTTCCTTTGTGGGAGCTCTCCTACCAGTGTCAACTTGGATCAAAGTTGAAACTTGAGAGTAAGTTACTCAAGGAGACATCAGTTTCAGCAAGAGTCAAGTTTAGAGGTATAATGAAAGAGACCTGAAGGATTTTAGCCATTTACTATTGAGCCTGCTGAAGACTCAAGTCTGAACAGAAGGTTCAGCAGAGTCAACATGTGGCATTTCTCATGCTTGCATGTAAAATTACTAGGAAAGATGATAGAGGCTTGACTGCCTCATTTCTGATGTTGGAGTGAACGTTCTTTGGAATCTGGGAGGAGAGAGATGAGAAAATTCACAACTAGTACTTCCTAAGCTTAGAGGTCAGATAAAGAAAGTTCACTGCCTGACCCTCTATCCAAAGCTCAGGAAGGTCTTAAGTGGAATAAAGAATGATATGCATGAATTCTGTCTGAAACCCTAAGTGAAAGAGTACAGCTAAGCTATCTTGGAGTCTTATGTCAATTAGTGTCTTTTACCAATTACCATCTCATACAAATTAATTTAGATATTACAAAATCTTCCAGGCTAAAAATAGTACAGGAGAATAGTCAGGGCTCAACTACAACAATACATCATAAGTATTTTTTGGAAACAGGGCAATTAGCTGGATTCCCTGGTAAACAGAGGGAAAGAACAATGCCAATTTAACCCAGTAGACTTCAAGAAGTGCTTCTCCACTGGCAGAATATGGCTTGTTAGGGCTATATGAGAGTTCATATGGAGAGGATCTGATCAAAATGTGGATGAAGGGGAAATCACATTTTTGTACTCCTCTGAGGGTGAATTAGAAGCCCTACAAAGACTTCCAGTCCCAAGATGACAGAGGAAGGAATCCTCTGAAGCCCTTCCAAATTCCCCTCCAAACAACTAGAAAACTGCCTCAGAATTGGTTTAGGAGCAGGGAAACAGTTTACCAACTAAGTGGGAAAGTCTGTCTCACTGGGGCTGGAGAGGAACAAGGTCCAAGAGCAGCAGCTGCAGCCGCCTCACTTCAGGGGGCCTGCAGCAAGGCTCCAAGTCTGGGGCAACCCACCAGAGAGGCCCTGCTCCCCTGCAAACCCTCCAGTAGCCCCCAAGCAGGTGAGCAGTCTGTGCAGGCAGCAAGGACCCACCCCAGCAACTTCATCCCCAGTACAAGTCACTGGGAAAGCCTGTACCACATTGCTTACTGGTAGTGAAGACCTGTCCTGGGACTGGTCAACAGGGAGACCTCACCCCTCACCCTGGGGCCTACCAGCAGAAATCATGTTTCCATAACAACCCAGCAGCAAGGTCCTTCCCCTGAAGCAGGCCAATAGCTAAACCGCACACCCATGGGAGGCCAACTGGGAAGCTCTACACCCCAGTCTGAGGCAGAAGAGAAGCCTACCCCGAAGAAAACAAGCAGTTAAGCCACAAAGTCCAGTAAAAGCCAGCAATAAGACTATAAGACCAGAATAAAAAGCTTGAGACAGTATAGGAACAGAGCCCAACTCTCACATAAAAATACCAAGTCACAAAAAAAGGCAGAAAAAATGTGCAAAAACAAAAAAAAAAGATTTGACTATGAAGAGTTACTATGGTGATAGGGAGTATGAAGGCATAAACTTAGAAGAGGACAGTAGTGTTAAATAGCTACATATGAGCCCCAAAGGAAAATGGCAATTTGGTTTCAGGCCCCATAAGAATTCCTGAAAGAGCTTAAAAAAGATTTTAAAAAGCAAACTGGAGAAATAGAAGAAAAACTGGGAAAAGAAATTATATTAATGCAAGAAAATCATTAAAAAAGAGTCAATAGCATGAGAAGAGATACATGAAAATTCACTGAGGAAAAATCCCCCAAAAATAGAACTGGTCAAATGGAAAAAGAAGTACAAAAACTCACTGAAGAAAATAATTCTTTAAAAATTAGAATTGGACAAATGGAAACTAATGACTCTATGAGACATCAGTATATGATGAGACAAAATTTAAAAAGTAAAAAAAAATAGAAGAAAATATGAAATTTCTCACTAGAAAAACAACTGATCTAGAAAATGGATCGAGGAGAGATAATATAAAAATTATTGGACTACCTGAAAGCCATGATTAAAAAAAAAACTTTCAAGAAATTATCAAAGAAAACTGCCCTGATATATTAGAACCAGAGGGCAAAATAGAAGTTGAAAGAATCCATTGGTCACCAGTTGAAAGAGATCCCAAAATGAAAACTCCCAGGAACATCATAGCCAAAGTCCAGAACTCAGAGATCAAGGAGAAAATATTGTAAGCAGCCAAAAAGAAACAATTCAAATATCATGGAGTTACAGTCAGGATTACATAGGATTTGGCAGCTTCCACATTTTAGAACTGGAGGGCTTGGAATACGATATACCAGAAGGCAAAGGAGTCAGGGTTACAATCAAGCATCGCCCAGCAAAACTCAATATAATTTTCGGGGTGGGGGTTGGGGGGGGGAAGTGGACATTTAATGAAATAGAGGACTTTTAAGCATTTCTAATAGAAAGACTAGAGCTGAATAAAAAATTTGACCTCCAAATACAAGACTCAAGGGAAACATTAAAATGTAAAAAAAGAAACAAGAGAAAACATAAGAAATTAAGTTAAGCTAAACTGTTTATATTTCTATATAGCAAGTTAATATTTGTAACTCTTTATTGCTATAAGAGCAATTAGAAGGAGTATATGTAGACAGAGAGTACGGATATAAGGTGACTTTGATGGGATGATACACCCCCCCCCAAAATAAAGGCGTGAGAAAGAAAATTGCACTAGAAGGAGGGGTGAGACTGAATGGGGTAAATTATGCCTCATAAAGGAGGCATGAAAGAGCTATTATAATGGAAGGGAGGATGAGAGGGGGTGGCAGGCAAAGCTTAAACCTTACTCTCATCAAAATTGGCTCAAAGAGGGAATAACACACTCTCAGTTGGATATAGAAATCTATCTTACCATCTAAGGAAGTAAAAAGGCATGGGGAAAATAAAAGGGAGTACAAGAGGACTGAATGGGATGAACTTACTCATGAAATGAAAGTGGATAGCAGAATGGATTAAAAACCAGAATCCCACAATATGTTGTTTACAAGAAATGCATTTGAAGCACAGAGATACACACAGTGTAAAGGTAAAAGACTGAAAAGTGGAATTCTATTATGCTTCAGTTGAAGAAAGCAGGGTAGCAATCATGATCTCAGACAAAGAAAAAGCAAAAAGCAGACCTAATTAAAACAGATAAGGATGGAAACTATACTTTGCTGAAAGTTTCCATAGACAATGAAATCATATCAATACTAAACGTATAGGCACCAAATGGTATATAATCTAAATTTTGAAGAAGTTGAATGAATTACAGGTGGAAATAGATAATAAAATTATGCTAGTGCAGGATCTCAACTTTCCCTTCCATAACTAGATAAATCTAAGCAAAAAATAAACAAGAAAGAAGTAAAGGAGGTGAATAAAAATCTGGAAAAATTGGATATGATAGATCTCTGGAGAAAACTGAATGGGAATAGAAAGGAATATACCTTTTTCTTAGCAGTACATGGCACCTACACAAAAATTGACCATGTATTAGGACATAAAAACCTCACAACCAAATGCAGAAAAGCAGAAATAGTAAATGCATCCTTTTCAGGTCATAATGTAATAAAAATCACATTCAATAATAGACAATGGAAAGAAAGATTAAAAATTAATTGGAGATTAAATATTCTAATCATAAAAACAAGTGGCTCAACAAATTATAGAAATAACAAACAAGAAAATAACAAACTGATGTAGAGCTGGGAAGATTACTAGATTCAGAGAGTAAGCTTTTAATGGTTCAATGTCAATCAATCTGGCAAGAGGTCTACAGTGAAATACCTCAGAGACTCTGTGCTTCTTAGCATTTTTATTGGTGACTTTAAAAAAGCCACGCTGTCATGCTTATTGAATTTGCAGAAGACAAAAAGCTGTGAGAGCTCACAAGGCATGGTAATCAGGATCCAAAAGAATATTGAAAAGCTAGAACACTGGGGTGAATCTAAGAGTTTGCTAGGAGGCACCATGCATAGAGCTCTAAAGCTGGCGTCAGGAAGATCTGAGTTCAAATTTGATCTAGGGGACTTATTAGCTATATGATGACCCTGAGCAAGTCATTTAACTTCTGTTTGTCTCAAACACAAGACGAGTAGACTCTTTCCCAGAACTCTGAAGGGATAAGGACAATGATCCACCAAATAAAAGAAATGAGTCTCTTTAATTACTTTAGGTCACCTATGAGCAGCTTTCCAGGAAGAGCTCATTAAGGGATTAGTCATAGAGGAAGTGAGTGGTTTTAAAAAAATGATTTTCCAAGGGCATGACCAAAAGATTAAGTGATTACTTTTCTGTTCAATGAAGAAAAAATGTTAATATTTACCTTACTCTCAGTTGTACAGTGATGTTTTATCACATTGTGAAATTGTCTTGTGTGGCACTATATCCAAGGTCATGCGGGCACTTAGTCACTTTGGATATTCCTCCCTCTAATCTAGAAATGCTTGGATTCTGACTACAGTAAAGAGCATACTATTGGGGTGGCCAGGTAGCACAGCGAGTAACAGCACCGGCTCCAGTGTCGGGATGACCTGGATCGAATCCCAGGCTCCGATACTCAGCACCACACCCAGAAATAACTGGCCATGTAACCTCGAGCAAGTTACTTAACCCCGATTGCTTTAAAAAAAAATAAGAAAAACATGTACTATTATACAGTTTTTTTCTTCAATACTTGTAACTTTCACATAATGTGATTTTGTGAAGTAAATGCTCCTTATTTATGTAACACTGTGTTAGGCATTATAGGGATTTTGAAAAGCATGGAGATAACTGTGTTCCTCTGGGATCCTGAAAATAATTTCACTATGTTTTCAATTTGTCTTTGAAGAAAGAGGATTCTGAGGAAAGAATGTATATTTTCTTCATTTGTATACTGTTTTATTCTAAAATTTTAAAAGATCTACTAGAGAAATATTCATACCAGCAATGAATAATCATATGATATGAACAAAATCTTGCTCAAAGGAATTAAGAACACAAGCCTCTCCTCACATGTTTAGCATGTGATTAGAATGCCATAAACATTCTTTTTTGAAATGGTGCCAAATATTTAAACACTTTCATTCCATTGGCATTTCTCAGCAAGGTATTAAAATACCCCAAGCTTCTCTCAGTGTTCTTTTAATTAGCATATTGGCTTGTGATTATAACTTAAACATTAATTGGCTAGTCAGGGCTTATTAATGATTTTTAAAAAATAATTGGTAAAATAATGACTTCTTTAAGAAATAATAAAAAATAAATAATAAATAAATAATAAATAAAAATATTGGTAAAATAATGACATTATCTTTAAGAAATAATCAAAACCGTACCAGTATACTGTTGTAGAGGGAAAAAGGGATGGCTTTATGAATATCTACAGAAGAATTTTTTTGAGCTATCAAACTTTTTGCTTAAATCATCATTAGTTTGTGTTTGTGTGCATGTCACTCTGGATATTTAAAACTGCAAAGCCATCAGCAAATACTGATGCTTCCCAAAGATTTTACTTCGCCAAAGAAATAGAACTGAGGTCAAAATGAGCCTTTTTATCTTAAGAACTTTAGTGGTTCCAATAGTGACCTAACATTAGGTCAAATTCATTGTTGTCACACAGCCATAAGCAAAACAACGCTGCTTGAGTTCTGCATCAGGGATTACAAGGAAAAAATTCTTCTGTTATTTATCATCAACAGAAACAACATTCAGAATGAGAGAGGTAATAGTTCTGCTATACTCTCAGGTCACATTTGGAGCTTTTTGCTCAGTTTACATACATGACTTTTAAGGAAGGATAATGACAAGCTGGATTTGTGTTCCAAGGGTGACCAAGATAATAGAGAACATACCATATGAAGACTGACTGAAACAAAGAATAATTAATAGTTATTATGAACAATAATAATAACTAGCACTTACATAACATTTTAAGACTTGCACAGTGACTTGCAAGTATTATCTCATTTGATCCTCACAACAATCCTGGAAGATAGGTGTTATTATTATCCCTATTTTACAATAATAAAACTGAAGCAGACAGAGGTTAAATAGCTTACCTAGAGTCACACAGCTAGTAAATTCTGAGGCTGGATTTGAACTCAGGTCTTTCTGACTTCAGTGTTTTGTCCACTGTGCCAACTGCATGCCTCTAGGATAAGATGTGTGTATATGTACACCTTCTACATGTATATATATGCATATATATACATATAATACACACACACACATATATATATAATTGATGGAGGGGAAGGGCAAGAATCATAACTCTATATAAATATTTGAAACGTTGTTATGTGAGAATGGCATGAGGGTAGAAGTAGGTACAATGGATGGAAGTTGTAGAGAGGCAGATCTAAGATAGTATGAAGGGGAAAAAAACCTTAAGAAAGCCATCCCCAAGTGGAATGAGCTAACTCTGGAAGCAGAAAGTTTCCCCTAAATGGAGGTCTTAAAGAGGAGGTAGTATGACTACTTGCTGGGAAGAAGAGATTCCTGCTCAGCTACATGGGGTATTAGATGAACATTGGCCTCCTTTCTCTCTCTAAGATCCTGTGATTCTACAGTGAGCCTTGAGATGTTATTGAAGAACATTCTTCATCATGACAAATCACCCAGTCATAGTCTGAGGGCCAGATGGAACATCAGGGGTCACTGGGGCAAGTCTTATTTTAGAGATGAGGAGAATGAGATTTAATGACTATGAATAATCAACAAACCTACATGTCCAATTGTGAAGGAAGCTAGAATAAAGAGAATCCTGACCCAGAAATTATTAGGAATTAAATAGAGGCAATTAAGTTTTGGGGACAAGGTCCTTGATTCATAAATGTAGAATAGATACACAGATATACAGTCTGCTAAATCCAAATTAATTCACATTATACTTGTCTGTTGTGCATAATGATCTCATGTTCTCTCATAGTAAACTTGACACTTCACATATAGATAAGCTACACTGAGGTACTCGTGAAGTAAGGTAAGTAATCTTTTAGGGAAAAAGAATAGAGACAGGAAAGCAGGAGTATGAAGAATGGATTTTGTGGAATAGCCACATTTTTATATAAGAAAAGACAATCACAGAATGATCTACTCCAAGCTGGAAAGGACTTTCAAAGACACTTGGTCCAACTCCATTTTATAGATGATGAAATTGAATCCAACAAGAGTTAAATGACTAGTTCAAGGTTTTACAAGGGTAGGGCCAAAGTTGGGATATGAACCCAGATACTCTGACTCCAAGTCCAGTGCTCTGTCAGTGGCTAGCTAAAGGGGACAGAGAATTATCAGTCAAGTAAAAGGAGAAAAAAATCAACAAATAAATCAACAAAAACTAAGGAAGCCTAGATTTTCAAAAGGGAGAGGCAGATAAGAGGGGCAATATAAACACCAGTGTCAAAGGCTGCTAAAAAAAAGTCAAGGAGAATAAGTATTGGAGAAAGGTACTGAATTTGACAATGAGAAGGTCATTCTTGACCTTTGAAAAAACAGTGTTAGAGGTGGTGTAGTTGTGTTTGTCATTCATTTTTTCAAAGAAGACCATGGTATCAAAGAAATTATGACATGACTTGCAGTTGACTTTGATTTGAGTGAAGGACTGTGCAACATCACCAGCCTCACTTTCTCCTCCAGAGTCATCTGGATCCAGTGGCCAGTTATTCTTCAGGATGACCGGAGATGGCACAGGATGCAATAGGAGACCCTGGCCCTTTTAGGCTAAGGCCTTTTCAAGTATAAGGCCCATTCAGTGAACAAGCCTCTTTAAGAAGTGAGTCAAGGGTTAATTAGCTTCTTTAATTAGAAAAAAAGAAGAAAAAATCAAACTGGGAGAGGAAGACCTTCAGGGCTGCTATTCCAAAGAGAAACAGTTACCACTAACATTCACTCTAAGCCAGGAGGGCCCAAAATACAGCCATTAAGTGGAGCTTGGCAGGGAAAGGTCGTGTAGTGTAGAGGCATCAAACATGTCTGGAAACACTCCCAAATGTGGCTTGAAACAGATTAAATTGTAAATGGAAAATAGTTAACAAAATAAATAAAAATGCAATAAAACATAGTTAACATTACATTTTAACACTAAGTCAATAAGCAGACTGCAAGGGATCCTTATGTGTAGAGAAATCATGTTTATTTGAGTTTGACACCACTGGTATAGTAGACAGAATGCTAGACCTGGAGTCAGGAATACCCTAATTCAAATCCAGCCTCAGATATTTGTAAGCTTGCTTGACCTTGGATAGGTCACTTAACCTATGTTTTCTTCAATTTCCTCAACTGTAAAGTGGGAATAATAGTACCTACTTCCCAGGGTCATTGAGAGGATCAAATGAGATAATATTTGCATATTACTGTTGTGGTGGTGGTAGTGGCTGTTTCTTAGAAAAACCATTATAACCTTGTGTAAGGGTTATGGGATTTAAAGATCTTCCATGCCCCATTGGACTTGCTGACGTAGCAGGAAGGGGCGGAGCAAGAGGAAGCGGAAGAAAAACTAGAGTTCCTGCAGTGGCTGGCGGTGGTGGCGATGGCGGCGGCAGCAGCAGAGGCAGCGGCAGCGCGAAGCCCTTTTTGAGTTAGCCAGAATTTCTGCTAAGGACTCCTGCTGAGGACTGCCAGGGGCCGGAGCTGCTGGGAGCGCGCTTCCCGGACGCTGGGTGGTTGCTGTGAGTGGGGAGAGGAGGACCTTTGCCTGAGGTAGCCTGTTCTGTTTTAAAGGCTTGAAAATGTGGGTGCTTTCTACTTTATCTACCTGTGCCAATGTCATAACTACTCTGATAGCTTTCACGTTCTGGTTTTGGGACTCAGTCTTTTGGTATCTTAATAAATTTTCTAGTTTATTCCCCCATATGGCAAGCATGATGTATTTTGTGATGGATAATTATATCAGCATATTTGTAATCTCCATAGGCATTGTGAATATGGCATTGCTGATACATTTGGCGACCAGGATGGGATCACAAAATGTCAGGCCTCTATTTGGAAGCAGTGGGGCTTTAGAGGGAGAAATGGCTATTCCAGGATGGGAGGATTTGCCTTATTCCTCTCTAGCCAGAGAATGGGCTAAAAGCACAGGGCCCTGTGAAAACTGGGAACCAAAGCTAAAAGAGGGAGAACCTGGAGATGTGGAAAGATGTTTGAAAGCAATACCCATAGAACCAGGCAAAGAACTGGCAGAGTGTGCAGGAGAGCCTGGGTGCTGCTAACAAGTTATCGCCTTATGTGTAAAAGTACGGATAAGCTGCTGAAGGAAAGAGCTCGGATGGCTAGGGAGTCAGCTGGTTTGCCTGAGGATTCTTCTGTGTCACAGCACTCAGAAGAGCAAACTGGAAGGACTCATGTGGTGCGGGAGCAAGCTACTGTTCATGTAGCTAAAAGGAAGCAAAAAACTAGCAGAACGAATGTGCATGCAGCTTTTGTACAGGCTGGGCAGAGTTGCCCTGACAGCTTCCAGGAGAATGTGTGTGAGGAGAATGGAGCAAGGTTAGATGAGCAGTCTTCTAATGTAGAAGCTCTCCCCATACGAAGAAGAAGACAGGAGAACCACCGAGGCAAAACAGAGTCCAGGGAGATAATTGAGGATTTCACTCAACAGGAGATCACTGATACATTGAGTAGATTTACCCAAAGAATGGGGGAGTCTTTAGTGTCTTGGATAGTAAGAATCACTGATGAAGGCGCGGGAGGAATAACACTGGACAATGAGGACTGTTTAAAATTCATAAGTATCAGTCAGAATCCTTTTGTACACCAGGCTTTTAGGGATCACCATATGCAAGGAGGAAATAACAAAACTAATCTTCTAGCTTTAGCTGCAGAAGGATGCAAAAAGCAATATCCTACTGAATCTATGTGGCCTAGGGGAGACAGACCCTGGTACTCACTTAGAGACTGTATGAGAAAGCTAAAGGAGGAGGTAATGAAAACTGCTATCCTGATTGGAGATGCAAATGCATATTATGATACCCCCCTAGGAGTTCCTCATAGAAATATCATAGTGAAGACGGCTCCTCCTGCATATAAGCACCTAATTCTGACTCTATTAATTGGAGAAATAGGGCACCCTCTTTCAGAGGTGCTAGATAAGATTTCACAGTTAAGTGATTTAGGGGAATGGGAAAAAGACAAATTGCCTCGAGAGAGAAGAGTAAACAGCCAGAGGATTCAGAGACAAAATAGACCCACAAGAAGGGAACTGTTTACTGCTCTGTTAAGAGCAGGGGTGGACTTCAGAAGAATAGATGGTATTCCAACTGAAGAGCTGCATAAGCTGTAACAAGAAAAGGTACTTAGCATTAGAATGAACAGGGAAGCAGGAACCACCCCTGCAGGTATTTCTGAATCTGAATCTTTGTATCCAAGTTTTCCCCACCTTCAGGGGGAATAGGAGATAGGCCAAGCCCCAGCCCAGATAAAAGAAATATGCAGAAGAGATTGCAGACCCCATATTTGTTAAACAATATATTGGAAGAATGGATCAACTACTATGACTAGGGCACTCCTTGATACTGGGGCTAAGGCCACACTTATCTATGGGAACCCTGATAAGTTTAAACATGGAACTCCTATTACCATTACAGGTCTAGGAGGTGCTGAAATATCAGCCAGACAGGTTAAAATAACAATGAAAATTGGGCAGTTACCTAAGAAGGAATATACTGTGGTTGTTGTACCCATTCCTGAATACATCATTGGAATAGATGTATTGAGAGGCATGACTCTGAATTTACCTGAAGGAAGACACCAATTTGCTGTGAGGAAGATAGGAATTAATACAGTTTTAGTGGGAAAACAAAAAATGGACCCAATCACTTTACCTGAACCTTCTGAAGTAATTACTTTAAAACAGTATCGTGTGCCAGGTGGGCAAGATGAAATTACCACTACTATAAAGGAATATGTTGAAGCAGGAGTGTTAGTCCCTACAACCACAAGATGGAATAATCCTGTCTGGCCAATAAGAAAATCAGATGGGACATGGAGAATGACTGTGGATTATAGACAGTTGAATAAGGTGACTCCTTCTTTGTATGCTGCTGTTCCAGATACCATCACCTTAATAGAAAGGATCCAGAAATATGATGGGACTTGGTATGCAGTTATTGACTTGGCAAATGCCTTCTTCACCATCCCAATAGACCCTAAACAATGGGACCACTTCGCTTTCACTTGGCAGGGTAGACAATATACTTTCACCCGCTTGCCACAAGGGTATATACATAGCCCCACTATTTGTCACAGGATTGTGGCTGAACTGTTGGATGAATTAAAGCTACCTGGTGTACAGCTTACCCACTACATTGATGATATCATGATACAGGGAAAAGATGCGAAAGTAGTGGAAAGGAGTTTGACCCTTCTAATTGAGCATATGAAAAGTAACGGGTGGGAAATTAACCCTGCAAAGGTTCAAGGACCAGCTCAAAATGTGAAATTTTTGGGTATACAATGGAAGTACACCTCTAGCCAGAATGATGACCCCCAATCTGCAAATTAGAAAACAACAAACACACAAGATCCCAAATATTGAGTATTGGACCTTGAGGCCAGATGTCCCAGCACTGTACCCAGGACCACCTGGTTCGGTGGGGTATGATTTACATTGTTTAGAGGACTTTTGGTTGGACAGAAAAGAAATAAGAAAAATCTCCACTGGGATATGCATAAGAATCCCTAAAAATCACTTTGGACAGGTTTTACCCAAATCAGGATTAGCAGCTCAAGGAATACATGTATTGGCTGGAGTAATAGATTCTAATTATCAAGGAGAAATTGTTGTAACATTCCAGAATTTAGGTGAAGGGCCCATACAGATTCACAAGAATGATAGGATAGTTCAAGTGATTATCGTTCCTTGTAAAACAATGCCACTTGTAAAAACTGACCCTCCTTCCAAAATAACTGTCACAGGAACTGAAGGATTTGGTTCTACTGATAGAATAAAATCAGGAGCTAAAGAATGGGTAAAACAGAAGCCAGATGATGTTCCAAAGGCTGCAGAGATTATAGCATATGGGAAGGATAACACTGTAACTATTGTTTATTCTGGAGAAGATGATTACAAAATTGTACCTTTAAGTCATTTATTCTACCGTGAGTGAGGCTACAATAGTCTGGTTATTGTCTCTTTGCTTCTTCTTGATTTTTTGCCTGTTCACCTTGTTTGTTAGATTTGTTTCCACAGGCTTGGTACCCTCCATCTGTAGATGCCTGATAGCTTAATCTGGATGTCACCCCCTGTCTGCAACTGTGATGTGTTACCCTTGGACCTGGCATCAAGCATATTAAGAACTGACCTCTCAAATGGGACCCCTTAGGACAGGGACAGCTCTACATCCAATTTCAGCAGCAAGTAGCCATAGAAGAAGAGATCATCATCCCTTACCACAAGACTTTGGGGCCCCATTTGTTCAGGGTGGGGGGAATGACGGGGAGCTTGTGCTCAAGCCCCACCCTAAAATATGGTTTTCTGTGTTTGTGTGCTATTTTTGTTATATTGTTGTGAAATTTTGTTGACACCAGTTATTCCTACTGTATTTTTGCCAAGTAAGGGACATGAAAGATCTTGGGGCCGAATGTAAGGGTTATGGGATTTAAAGATCTTCCATGCCCCACTGGACTTGCTGACGTAGCAGGAAGGGGCGGAGCAAGAGGAAGCGGAAGAAAAACTAGAGTTCCTGCGGTGGCTGGCAGTGGTGGTGACAGCGGCAGCAGCAGCAGAGGCAGCGGCAGCGCAAAGCCCTTTTTGACTTAACCAGAATTTCTGCTAAGGACTCCTGCTGAGGACTTCCAGGGGCCGGAGCTGCTGGGAGCGCGCTTCCCGGACGCTGGGTGGTTGCTGTGAGTGGGGAGAGGAGGACCTTTGCCTGAGGTAGCCTGTTCTGTTTTAAAGGCTTGAAAATGTGGGTGCTTTCTACTTTATCTACCTGTGCCAATGTCATAACTACTCTGATAGCTTTCACTTTCTGGTTTTGGGACTCAGTCTTTTGGTATCTTAATAAATTTTCTAGTTTATTCCCCCATATGGCAAGCATGATGTATTTGTGATGGATAATTATATCAGCATATTTGTAATCTCCATAGGCATTGTGAATATGGCATTACTGATACACCTTGTTCACTGAAATCTGGGAAAGGGAAGAATTTGTGAGGGATGGGGACATACTAGCAGTCTACACATATCTAAAGGGGTTCCACATGGAAGGGAAATTAGACTTATTTCACTTGATTCCAAAGGGCAGAACCAATCAATGTGTAGAAGTTGTATAGATACTATGTATGTAAATAAAAGAAAATGTTTCCAGCAATTAGAGCTATCTACAGGTAGAAAGAAATACCTCTAAAGGGAGTGAGTTTCCCATTATAGGAGGCCTTCCAATGAATGTTTCCCCACCTCACTTCTGGCTCTTAAGATTCCCTTGTTTCCTTCAAATCTCTGTTCTAAGTGATACCTATGATACAAAATCTTTTTGGATCCCTCCAGCTCCTAGTGCCCTCCTTCCCCAAACTTACTTTGAATTTGTGTGTGTGTGTGTGTGTGTGTTCAGAAGTTGTCTACTCTGGTAGAATGTTTTATTTTTATCTTTGTATCCCCCACTTTTAGTACCCAATAGGAACTTAATAAGTGCTAGCTTCTTGCTTGTTTATATCCATTCCAAAGGTATGTTTCTTGGTAATTTCACAACAAAAAGCAGCTTAACGAGTTTTGCTAATATGAACACACAACCTATATATAAGATCTTTACCTCAAAATGACAACATAAATATGGAAGGGGTAAAGGGGAGAGAAACTAGCAGTGCTCATAAAACATCATTGCTCTTCTCCCAAATCCTAGCACATTTCAGGATAAATCCTGGTTTATTTCAAAATACGGCAAATTTCCGAGACCCTTTAAAAAGTCCCAATTAGGTTACTGTAGATTATTTAAATTCTTTTTTTTTTCACTTAAATTGATTACACCTTCAGAGAATGATGACCAAAAGAAATCACTTAAAATTCACATCATATATTATATATATCATATATTATATATAATACATTAAGTTTAAAGGTATATTCCTTCAAGTTTTTCTAGGTTTGAAAAAGCACTAGGGACATCCTCCCATCTATCTGTAATTTGTATCTCCCTAAAGCGACAATTCTGAGTTCTTCCAATTGTTCTGGCATTTCATTTCCCATTGTTTTCCACTGGTAAAGAACTTACATTTTTTTGCAGTGTGGGCATTTTGCTAGAGTGTTGAACCTCAGTTCCATCCACTGTAAAACAAAGAAAGAAAATGAGAGGAAAACAGTTGGGAAAAAATCAGAACTGAGAAAATATTTATATTACAATATCACCAGGGATCAATGCAACAACATTCCACTTCTCATGCTTTCTTAAAGTCTGCCTCCCCCAACTCTCTGCTTATTCCTTAAATGGAATAGCTTTGGCATTTTCCCTATGACACAGTTCCCATGACTTTCCCCAGGCTCTTTGACGTAATCCAGGTTCATTTTACAACCTAGGCTGAATGTAAGGCCGTGATTAAGGCCATTTCTTTCAGTTTTAGGACTGTGCTTATTTCTAGTGGGCAGGGACAAATATCCTGTGGGACTATCCTAAACAATGAACCCTTGCACCTAGTGATACAAGTCATCCTGAAGGCTCTTTTTCCCTGTTCTCTCTGCCCCTCCTCCTACATACTCCTCCATAACCTTTATAGTCAGTATTTTAGAGAAGCAAATCTTTAGTTCCCATGCTGCACTGCAATGACCCAGTTTACAAAGCCATGAAGAAAAATAAGCAGCAAAAGTCAGATTAGTGTAAGAGAAGGTCATGTTTGGCAAGATATCTGAGAGGAAGCCAGGACCCTGGTTTTAGTCCAGTGCTCCTTTTAATGATGACAACCAAGAGAAACTTACTATACTCCTGTTTCAGATTCCCTGCCTGTAAATGCA
Organism: Petaurus breviceps papuanus; assembly: GCF_028583685.1. NCBI lineage: Eukaryota > Metazoa > Chordata > Mammalia > Diprotodontia > Petauridae > Petaurus > Petaurus breviceps. The sequence goes on along the minus strand of NW_027185779.1, from coordinate 9,108,171 downwards.
GAGATTAGGATCTACTACTTATCTCACAAGGATGGTATTTAAATACCTAAATGGTTTGTATTAAATTAGCAGTTTGTAGGCTTTAGAAAGAAGATAATATAAAGTTCCAAATAAATTATCATCACACCTAGAGTATTAATCATCATTCCCATTTTCTGTTATTCTGCCTTCCACTGAAGAGTTACTTTCATTTACATTCACTGGGGAAATTTTTAAATACCTCAGAGTTGTCCTCCATCAAGGAAATTATTTGGCTTTATTGAAATAATTATTTTGATTTGGACCCAAAATTCATTTATCATTTTTTTTAGAATTTTTGGATCCTCATTTTCTCTGGTGCTCCAAAGTTACACAAATTCAAATGTCTGCACAATAGGGGACATAGTTGAAAAATGCCTTTTACTAGGTATTTGTTATGCCCTTGAAAAGGAACTTTAGAAATATGAACAAACCCATCTTCATTTGCCCAGATTCTTTTTTTCTCTTTCAAGGAATTAGCTAGCCCTCAAATGTTCTTTTTGGTCACAAATGTATGCCAACTGTCAATAATCTTGTACTTTCAACTCACAAAAAAGTGATTCTTTTCAATAACCAAGAATGTCAAGCTAATCTTCATGATTGTAATGTTCTATTCCTGTAAGAAGCTGTAATAATTTGTGCTACCTATTTTGTTCACATTACAGAAATAGTTTCACTGATACTGTATGACAAACCCTCTAGATAATCAAATTAATTAATCAATAAACATTTATTAAGTCACTATTATGTGTCAGGCACTATGCTAAGCTCTGTGGATACAAAGTCAAAAGCATAATAATCTCTGCCCACAATAAGCTTACAATCTAGCTGGAAGAGACAGTGCATACAAAACTAGGCAGATACAAAATGGAATAAAGGTTATATTTGGTTGGTATATATATTGGTTTATATAAAGGTTGGCATCAGCATCTGGAGAGATAGTGGCATGTGAGCTGAACTTTGAAGGAAATTGAGGATTCTAAGATTCAGAGGTAAGGAGAAAAGGCATTCTAGGTATGGAGACAGCCAGTACAAAGTTAAGGATATGGGATATGGAGTGCTATGTATGAGGATTAGTATGAAGGCCAGTGTGAGTGGACAGTATATGTGTGAAGGGGGATAATATGTCCTAACAGCAGAAGTAGAATTCAGTAGATCATGAAAAACTTTAAATTCAAGTGAAGAAGATTATATTTTATCCCAAGAGGTAATAGGGAACCACAGTGGTTTATTAAATAGAGAAATGACATGCACTTCAGAAAATAGTCTGACAGCTATATGGATTACAGACTGAATTAGGAAGAAATAAGGCAGGGAGACGTCTTGGTAGGCTATATCCCAGGTAATAAAGGCTGTGTGAATGGAGATAAGGATGCAGATGGGAGGAATTTTATGGAGGTAGAAATCAAAAGATTTAGCAAATGACTGGATAAGTGGGGTGAGATTGAGGTGTCAAGGATGATACTAAGGTTATAAAACTAGGTAAATGGAAGGACAGTGGTACCCTCAAGATTAATAGGGACATTCAGAAGAGGGATGGGTTTAGGGGGGAAGGATAACAAGGTCTGTTTTAAATATAATGAGTTTGAGATGCCTTACAAAAATTTTTTTTTCTGTAGCTCCTGCACTTAGCACAGTGCCTGGCACATTGTAAATCCTTAATAAACATTTGTGTATTATTGATAATCCAGTAAAAATGTAGACTAAACAGTTGTTGATGTAGGAATAGAGTTCAGGAAAGAGACTAAGACTGTGTGTATGTGCATGTGTGTGCCTGTGTGTATGTGTGTATCTGTGAATCATCAGCACAGAGACAATTAAATTCATGTGAGCTGATGGGATCACCAAAAAGGAGAATGAAAGAAAGAAGAAGGGCAATGGTAGAGCTTTGGTTTACAGAAACAATTAGGACACATGGTTGATGATCCAGCAAAAGAGGCTGGCAAAGAACAGTCAGAGAGGTATGAGAAGATGATAGTCAACAGTCTCAAATGCTGAAGAGAAGTAAAAGGATCAAGACTGACTAAAAAAAATTTAGAGATCATTAGTAACTTTGGAGAGCAGTTTCAGTTGAGGAAATTGGAGCCCAAATTGCAAAAGATTGAGAAATGAGAGGCCAAGAAGTAGAAATAAGGAATGTAAATAGCTTTTGATCTGGTAGACTGATCAAAAAGGCTGACTGATTTTTATTTGTTTGGTATGGCAATTTTGTCTTGCTGGATTTGGAATATTACACTTCCCACTCTACATGCCATGAACTTAAGTATTCCATATCTAAGAGAAGAAGACTGGCCTAATAAATCAAATCATGGGACCACAAATCGAAAGTTGGGAGTAAAAATCCAAATTCTACATCTCACATAGTTATGAAAAATAAATGTGTCAAAGAGTCAACAGACCTCCATTCACATCCAACCACATCCAACCCCAGATGCTTACTAATTTTGTAACTAGATGGCCTTTAAAAGCACTTCTAGGTCTAAATATATAATCTAATCAATTCAGATCTCAATTCTCTCTCTCTCTCTCTCTCTCTCTTCTTCCCTCCCTTCCTCTCTGTCTCCCTCCCTCCCTCCTTCCCTTCCTTCTTTCCTTAAAGGGTTAGAACTCATTTAGTCTAAGCTCATCTTTTTTCAGGTGATGAAATTGTGGTTCCAAAATGTTACAAAATTTGCTCAAGGTTACACAATTTGTTAGTGTCAGATTAGATTTTGAATTTCCTGTTTCCCATTAAGATGTATAAAAGGATGTAAAAAATTACTTCCCTCCGAATTTTTCTCTTTAAAATAGATTTTAAAATATTAAAAAATCATTTATGAATTAATATAATCAGTTGATATTTTCACAGTAAATACTTAATTCCCACAACCAGACACACATAAAAGCAATATCTTATAGTATGTTTTCCAAATACTTGAAATGTTCCATGATTTCATAGGTGAAGGTAACAACTGCCTGACACAACTCTCAACCCCTATAATGCTTAAGCAATGTCTGTTTAAGAGTGCTGGGAGTCAAAATAATTCATTATGCCATAATCCAGCCTTTTGGTGATCAGTCTCTTTGAATTCCAAACTTAAGCTGATCCTCAGAAGACAACTTATCATCTGAACTATCCTTCAAACTTTTCTAGCTCGATAAAGTATTTCAGAACTCATGTACTACTGGCATCATCATTGATAACACCTAGAGGCACCTCGATATCACTATGTGACACTGGATTCCTCATTCTTCAGGAGACGTTTCATTCTTTGCCACTCCTTCCAGCCAATTAGTCTACAAACATGTACTGAACACTTATTTTACTTGCACTGGCTGTCCTCCATACCTGGAATGCACTTCTTCCTAACCTCTGCCTCAGAGTCCCCTTATTTCTTTAAGATTCAACTCAGGTACCATCTTTAGCATGAAACCTTTCCTATACTGGTCCCTTTATAAATGATTAGTAATTGATCGATCAGTTGACACTCTCTATGAGGCTCTATACTATATACCACAGATGCAAAGAAAAACAAAGACAGTACACCTGCCCTCAAAGACCATCATTTCTAATAGGGAATCAAGAAGCAAATAACCAAGTACATAGAATACATGTATAGAGTGGATGAAGGCAGTTTCAGAGGGGAAGTCACTGGGAGCTCTGAGGACCAGGAAAGATCTCCTGCAGAAGATGGGATTTAAGCTGGACCTTGAAGGAAGTGGAGCTGAGGGGGCTATGGATGTACAGTACTGGATGCTCTCATGCCCCTCCATCTAATCTCTCCTGCCCTCCAACACACAGAGGAATGAGTCACCCTTTTTTAGCCATCATCACTCAGCAACCTCTCTTCTTTTGAAGTTTACTCCATTTATCTATATCATTATACCTAGATCCTTGTTCTAGGAATTGCTATGAAAAAATTTAATTTTTCATTCAGTCTCTAAGTCACTTCCTTGCCTCTCCCAAGGACTTTAGTGCTTCACTCAGTCTTTCTTTCCACCCTAATTCTTTTTCTCTATCTTGGAGGCTTTAATGTCCACAATGACATATCTTCAAACACTATGCCATCCAGCTTATCCACCCCTTTTCTCTCATGATCAGGGACTAAACCTTATAGCCCTTCTTGGAAATGAATCACTATATTTTGGGGGGTTAAAATGAGAATTGGAGAGTGCATAAAAGAGAAAAGGAAGGTAAATGATAGGATAAAATGAGTGATATGCCCTAATAAAACATATGGGTGAATAACAATAGGATGATAATTCTTATAATCTTTCAGCAAGAAGGGAATGATAAATGTGTCAAGGAAGGCGTGAAAGAGGGGACATGAAAATGAAATGTCTCAACCCAATGAGGGAGGACATCCCATGGGGTAAAAGGCATATTCTTAATGGGAAAGGGGGATCTTACATTAAATTCAATATGCAGAAATCTGGTGTACTGGGAGATCACTTCATCTGAGAGAGTGTTGTGTCTCCACGGACAACATTCTGCTTTAGGAGAAGGGAAATCAGAATTCCTGGGGAGCAAAACTGGCACCAAGAAGGCTGGGAAAACATGGTTATAAAAAGGAAATTTCATAACAAAGGGGAAAGAGAATGGTGATGAAAAGAATGGGGTAAGGGGAAGAACTGGAACCAATGAGTGGGAACACAGGGAAATTTCTAGCATGGGGCAATGTCTCTATCCCCATTATTTCCCTTATGAATTGAAACTTCTAAAGGTGAAGTACAGTTTTAAAAAAAAGGTGAAGGATCAAGATCTACAAAGGCAATAACAGGGTTTGGCTAAAACACAGTACTCAAATGTGGTACTTAAGAGAAACTAATTCCATAAGAAACACAGAAAGATTAAAGTATGAATAAGTAAGCTCAAAGACCATGATGCAAAGAATAATAGCACAGAATAGAGAAACAGCAGAAAATTAGTGAAAAGAACAAGATAAAGAAATATTTCTTATAAAAAGGTATAGAAAAAGAAAAAATAATAAGTAAGATAAATTGGAAAGGCGATAAACCACGAACTTATAGAAGTTGATAAGATAGAAGAGTAGTGAGAAGCATAGAAATTCTTTAATGGTGACAGGAACATTCAAGACACAAATCCAGAAAAAGAGAATGGCTCTAAAACATCTACAAGCAAAGTCTCAAAGGAAAACATAACTTGGTCACAAATTCAACTAGAATTCCTGAAAGAGATTTTGAATTAAACACTAAATTGGAAAGGGGAAGAATTATTACTAATTTTTTTAAAAAAGAAAGTTATCAATGAGCACTTTTCAGACAAAATGGCTACCTGAATAGGAGGTTAGTTCCCTAGCTCCTTTACACATACTATAGAAAAACTCCTTAAATTTCCCCTAGAGTGAATAATGATCAAGAAATCTAATGAGAACAGAGTCTGAATGCAGATTGAAGCAAACTACTTGCTCTCTTTTTCATTTTGTTTTGTTTCTTATTCCTCATTTTCATTCCATTGGTTATAATTCTTTACAACTTGACTAATAATTAATGTGAATGTAGAACCTATATCAGATTTCATGCTGCTATGATGGGGGGGGGAGGGTAGAGGGGGAAATTTGGAACTCAAAAACTTTGAAACTGAATGTTGTAAACTAATGGTAAATACTTTTTTTTAATAATTAGGAAAAGTTTAGCAAAATAAAAATACAATAGAAAAAAAAAGAAATCCAATGAGAAACTACAGTAACAACTTCTACTCCAGAACTGCACTAAAGTCAGCCAGAAGTCCACAGAAAAAGGAAAGAACATAACCAGAAACCAAAAAGGAGAGGCTTATAACTTGAAAGACTTTGTTTCTAGAGGCAGTAAGAATAAAGGATAAATCTGAGGACATGTCCAAGGAGGTCAGAAAAGCCCCAGAGATGATCTTTGGAAGCCCAAGGGAAGAGGAGTTAGTAATATCTTGTGCTTCAGTGTTCAGACTTGGACAGACCAGGTTCAGGGGTTCTGATGGTCCTAACATTCTGTCTTGAGATACTGGAGAAAGCTAGAAGGATCCAGTCCTCTGAAATTTAATCGAGGTAGGTATAGCCCCAGCAGGTAGAAGTTATAACCAAACCCACAGAACCCAGAGTAAGATTAAGCATGGTAAACCACTCCATTCAAAAGTAAAGGAGGGGGCAGATTCTGGCACTAGTTTAAAGTACCAATTCAGGAACTAAAGCTAGAGAAAGGAGCAAATAAAAAAAATGTCAAGCATTATCAATTTCTTTGCATATCTCACTCTATAACAGCTGCAAGCAAAGACTCAAAGGAAAAAAAATATTTTCCATAAAACTACATGAATACCTAGAAGAAATGAAGCAAGAGATAAGAAATAAAATAAAGTTCCTTAAGGAAGAAAGTGGAAGATGAATAAGTTGCTTAGATGAGAAAGTAGTAAACCTTACCCAAGAAATGAGTACCCTGAAAACTAAAATAGACCAAATAAAAATGAATGGCTCCATAAAAAAAGAAATAGAACAAAATCAAAAGCCTGGAAAATGTAAAAAAAAAAAAAAAAGAAAGACATACATACATATAAACTATGATTAAAAATGAGTAGACTCTTTTTTGGTCATGGCTTTCAGTTAATGCATTAATTCTTAAATTATCTCTCTGCAATTTATTTCCCAAGTCAATTGGTTCTGCTTTGAGATGACTTAAATTTTCTACTTTTTCAGCCTTAATATTGCTTCTTGTCTCATGGAGTCATTAGCTTTTATTTGGTACATTCTGACTTTCAGAGAGCTTGTTGTTTAGGCAAGGTTTTAAACCTCCTATGCCCAGCCATTAATTAACTTTCCAATTCTTTATCCTATAGCTCTAATTTATTTTCCAATTTTTTCCTCTAGTATTCTCATTTAATTTACAAGAAATAACTTTTTTTTGCTTTTTGGAGGGCAATTGAGGTTAAGTGACTTGCCCAAGGTCACATGTCTAGTTTTTGTGTTATGTGTCTGAGGCCGAATTTGAACTCAGGTCCTCCTGACTCCAGGGCCGGTGCTCTATTCACTGTGCCACCTAGCCACCCCTAAAAAATAACTTTTTAAAAGCTTTTGCTTCATCTCTTTATGGAAATCTATTTTTCTTTGAGATTTTGCTTGTAGATGTTTTAGGGTCATTTTCTTTTGGGTTTGTGTCTTGAACATTCCTGTCACCATAAAAAAGTTTGCTATACTTCTTGCTGCCCTGCCACCTTCTCAAAATAGTTTTATAAGTTTATAGGCTCCAAGTTAAAAACTCAAGTCTTAAATAATCCAATCTTGTAAAAGAAATAGAACTAGTTGCAAGGGAACTACAAAAAGAAGGGGAAAAACTTCTGTTCCTTATGGACTTACGCAAGTATTCTCTCCAACTTTTAAAGAACAATAAATATCTATACTACATATATTACCCTCAAAAATTAAGAAAGCACTCTACCAGACTTCTTTTGGAGACAAATTAATACTAATACTTAAACTAGAAAAGGAAAAAACACAGAAGGAGATCCATAGACCACTAGCATTAAAGAATATTAATTCAAAAAATTAAATACAATCTAACAGATTATAGGATTTTCTCCCCAAGAAATCATTCATTATGACCAACCTGGATATATACCAGAGATACAAAGACGGTTCAACATTAGGATATCAACATAATAAACCTTATTATAACAAAACATCCAAAACCACATGCTCCAAATCTCTAATAATAAGAGAAATTCAAATCAAAACAAGCCTGAAGTTTTACCTCATAACCAACAAGTTGATAAAGATAAAAAGATGGGAATAGTCAGTGGGGAGGAAGGGTTGTGGAAGACAAATACAGTAACACATTGTTGATGCCACTTTGGATTATTGTAACCATTTTAAAAAGCACCTTGAAATTATTCAAATAAAGTGGCTAGATTTTCAATAACCTTTAAGTCAGAGACTCCACTGCTAAACAAGGAAGTTAGTGACAAAAAGAAAGGCTCCGCATAGACTACAATATTTATAGTAGTGCTTTTTGTAGTATCAAAGAACTGGAAACAAAGTACAAAAATGCCCACCAATTAGGGAATGGCTAAACAAATTATACTACATGAAGGTAAAGGAATATTACTGTACTATAAGAATGATGAACATGATGAATACAGAGAAGCATGAAAAGACAGATTAACAGATGCAAAGTGAGTAGAACTAAGAAAACAGTCTATATAGTGACTACAATAGCGTAAATGGAAAGAACAAAATAGTAAAAAAAAAATTAAAGTTGTGAAATGATAAAGAACAATATTAGCCCCAAAGAAGAGATGTGTGAAGATACCTCATGTCATTCTTTTGCATTTCTACAGGTGTGGACCATTGTATATAACTTCAGGTTTTTTTGAGTTATTAAAACTTTGGCTGAAACTTTTTCTTCTCTTCTTCCTCTTACTCTTTTAAAAAATTCTTTGTACTAAAACATGGTTCTCTGACAGGAGGAGTAAGGGGGATTACAGGGAGAAATCAAAGTGATGATAAAAAACACAAAAGATATCGATAAATTGATATCAATCTTTTTTAAGAGAAGAAAAAGAACAGAGGACTTGTGAAATCAGGAGGGTTCATTTCAAATCACAGCTCTGAGACTAAAATATGACCATGAGCAAGTCATTTTACATCTCTAAGTCTCAGTTTCCTAATCTGTAAAATGGAAGGAATGCTACATGCACCACCTACCTCACAGGGTTGTTGTGAAGAGAGCACTTTGTAAACCTTAAAGAACTATAGAAATGTGAGTTGTTAATACAGAACAAAAACAAGAGCTGAGGTGCTTTGAAGTACACCGTTCAGACATTTTACACAAATGGGAATCTATCATATGCTGTTGTCATCACAGAAGGCATGGATAATTGTATGTATTTGTCATGTTTCCAAAAATTTCTACTTCAATAATATAATTCAGGCCATCCTTCTGTTGGAAATGTCTTCCTTTTCCTGCCTCCCCAAATCTCTACCAATTGAAATCCTACCACCTGAGAAAGTCCAGGTGAAATACCACTCATCACACATTCCAGAGGCATTTGATTCTCTTAAACCAAAGGTATTTAATTTATCCCACTCTAAAATAGGACCTAATCAATTCTCTGATCCTGTTATGTTGTACATTTAGTTACATGAATGTTAAAAAATTGGGGAAGCTATAAGTATTTTAATTCACTTGTACTGAAGCTATTTAGGCATATGCTTCAGCTCTTCAAAAAGGTGGCAAGTTGCCAGACAATAGGATTGCCTCTTGTATATCAAGCACAGCAGAAAAAATACTGCATTGAAAACCAAAAGATCTAGGTTAATAACAATATGTCTGATACCTAGTTTTGCAATCTCAGTCAATCAATTAAACCCTTCAGTTCTGTATACTTAACTGTAAAATCAGGAGTTGGATTAGGTATATGCAAGGTCCCTAAGATTTTAAGGTTCCCTAATGTCTCTAAGATGGCAAGGTCTAAGATTCTTGGGCTCAAAGAATCTTTTCTGATTTTTGTTCCCCAAACAGCAATTAGCACACTCCCATAAAGATGTGCTTTAAGAATGATGGTAATACACTTTGCTAACAGTGTCTAGACAATTATGAGTTAAAACCAAATGCAACTTTGTTAAGAAAAAAACACCCTAGAAACTTACAATGATCCACAATTTCCTCATTGTGGTAATTCCCAATGCAAATCTAGCTCATAATCACTCCAAGCTCTCTCAACTTGTGTACTTGGAGCTCTCTTCTTGTGCTCCTTTTTTTTTTAATTGGAGAATAAGAGTGTACTATTTGGGTACATGTTATTACTTATAGCACTACAACTGAAAATTGCTTTACAAAAATCTAAAGTTCTAACTGTTGACCTATTGCAGATATGGGCCAGTCAGTAAAGAAGCATTTACTGAGCACATGCTAGGTGTCAGGCACTATGCTAAGTGCTGGGATACAAAGACAGAAAAAAACTGCACCTTCCCTAAATGAGTTTATATTCTAATGGCAGAGACAAATGTCAATAAGTAGGTACATAAAGGAAATATACAAACTAGAGGGAAGGTAATCTCATTGAGGAAGGCACTAGCAGCTAGGGGAACATAGTGGCAAGTCATCTTTGAGAAGCTGGGACATAAGTTGAGCTTGAAGGAAGCCATGAAAGCTAGGAGGCAGATGCAAGAAGGAGTATTAGGTATAGAGGACAGCCAGTGCAAAAAGTACAGAGATGAAAGACAAAATGTCCTATGAAGGAAGAGCATGTAGGCCAATACAGATATATGATAGTGTGCATGGGGAGGAGTAATATATAAGAAGACTGGAAATGCAGGAAGAAGCTAGGTTATAAAGAGCTTTAAAAGTCAGAGGATTTTTTTTCCTCCTAAAGGTAATAAGAAACCACTGAAATTTATTATGTAAGGAGCATACCTATATTTTAGGAAAATTGCTTTGTTAATCAAGTGGAAGATTAATCAAAATGGAAGAGAGACTTGAGGCAGGAAGACTTAGTAGGAGTCCAAGTAAGAAGTGATAGGGATCTGAACTAAGGTGGGGCTATGCAAGTGAAGAAAAAGAGACACACCCAAAATATTTGTGAAGGTAGAAAGGACAAGACTTGGTAATGAGTTGTCGATGTAGGATATGTAAGAGTGATGAATTGAGGATGACACTGAGATTGGGAGCCTGAGGAACTGGAAGGATGGTGGTGCCTTTAACAGTAATAGAGAAGTTGGGAAGAGAGGAAGATTGAGGGGTAAAACTAAAAAATTGTTCTGGACAAGGTGAGCTTAAGATGCCTCCAGGTATCCACCTCTCCAATTAAAGAGATGGAAATATGAGACTGTAGCATAGGAGAAAAACAAGGGTTGGACAGAAAGATCTGAGAATCATCAGCATAGAGATGACAAACATATTAAAGCTGATGAGTTCACCAGGGGAGATAATACAGAGGAAAAGAGAAAAGGATCTAAGACAGAGCCTTGGGGGAAACTCACAGTGAATTTGTGTGACATGGATGAAGTTCCAATAAAGGAAACTAAGAAGTCAGACCTATAGGAAAACTAGGAGAGAGCAGTATCATAAAAGCCTGGAGAGAAGAGCTGATTCTGGAGATGAAGGTCATCAATAATGTCAAATACTGCAGAAATCAAGAGGGTTGAGGATTAAGGAAATGTCACTAGATTCAGCAATTAAGAGATCACTGAATTCTGGAGAGAGCAGTTCAATTGAAAGTTTAAAAGTGAGATTACAGAGGATTTACCAGAGAAGGAGTGTAAAGGAAATGCAGACACTAAGTGTAAATGGTTTTCTAAAGGATTTTAACTAAAGAGGATGATAGAGGGACAGTAAAATAGAAGACGGGTTTTATTTAAAGGATAGGTGAAACAGGTGTGTTTGTAGGCAACATGGAAGAAATCACTGGATAGGAATAAACTGAAGATAAGAAAGAGAGTGTGTATGATATTAGATACAATTTTCTGGAGATGATGGAAAGGGACAGGATCATGGGGGCATATAGAGGATTTGGCCTTGGAAAGTAAACATGTCAAGTCAAATTAAGAAACATTTATTAAGCATCTTCCATTGACAAGCACTCTGCTAACTGCTGAGGAGACCAAAAAAATCCCACCCCAGTTCCTGCTCTCAAATAGCTTATTAAAACAATTACATACAAATGTGATACAGACAGGAAAAATTGTAGATAATGTCAGAGGGAAGGCACCAGATAGATTAAGAAGGATTGGAAAAGATTTCTTGCAGAAAATGGAATTTTAGCTGACACTTAAAGGAAACCAGGAGGCAGAAATGAGGAGGGATAGTGTTTCTGGCATGAAGGACTACCAGTGAAAACTCATTTGGGCAATGGAATGTGTGTTCAAGGAACAGTAAGGAAGCTTGCGTCACTAGCCCACAGAGTATGGAGAGGGAGGTGTTAAAGTATAGGAAGAATGGAAAGGTAGTAAGGAAACAGGTTATGAAGGGCTTTAAAAGCCAAACAAGATTTTATATTTGGTCCAGAAGGCAATAGGGAGCCATTGAAGTTTACTGAATAGAAAAGTGACATGGTCAGATATGCTCTTTAGGAAGATCAGTTAGCCTACTGCATGGAGGATAAACTGGAGCGGAGACAGACTAGAGGCAGAAAAGACCAACAAGCAAGCCATTGCAACAGTTCAGGAATGAGGTGATCAGGAACTGTACCAAGGTGATGGCATTTCCAAAGGGTGCACTTCTGAGAAATGTTATGAAGACAGACACACACACACACAAAAAAAGACACCTGCCTGGATATAGGAGATGAAAGTAAGAAGCTGAGGATCATAGCTGGGGTGTGAGCTTAGGTGACTGGATAGATGGGTACCTTCAACAGAAACAGGGAAGACAGGAAAAGGGGAGGGTTTAAGGGGGGCAGTAGTGAGTTCGGTTTTGGATATCTAGAATTTAAAATGTCTATGGGACATCCAGTTTGAAATGTCTAATATGTAGTTGGAGATGCAAAACTGGAAGTCAGAAGAGAAGTTAGGCCTGCATAAATAGATCTGAGAATCATTTACATAGATAAGATATTAAATACATGGGAGCAGGAGAGGTTACTAAGCAAAATAATATGGAAGGAGAAGAGGGCTCAGAATGGAATCTTAGGGGACACCCATGGCTGCTAGGCATGACCTGGGTGAAGATCCAGCAAAGAATACTGAGAAAGAGTGATCAGACAGGTAGGAAAAGAATCAGGAGGGAGCAGGGTCATGAAAGCCCAGAGAGAAGGACATATTAAAGAGAAGAGAGTGATCAACAGTGGCAAAGGTTGCAGAGAGGTCAAGAAGGATGAGGATTGAGAAAAGGCCATTGGATATAGTAATTAAAAGATCACTGGCAACTTTGAAGAGAGCTGTTTTGGTCAAATAATGGGGTTGGAAGCCAGATTGCAGAAAGTTGAGAAGAGAGTGAAAGGAAGAGAAGTAGAGGAACCAGTGGTAGAAGAACTCCTCAAGGAGTCTGGCCAAGAAAGGAAGGAGATGTATATAATAGCTAGCAGGGATGGATGGAGAAAGTGAAAAGGACAACTTCTTCATCAGAGTCCAGAGTGAAGTCAGACACAGAATATCTGAATGATATGATAAAGAGGAAGAACATAAGAAATAAAATTTATACCCTTTTCCCTAGATTTTCAAGGGCCAGGGAGATCTTACCTGAAACCATGAGAACCGTAATGCTTTCTGAGATACAGATACCTGTCTTGCAGTGGCAGTGAAGCAGTATGGCACAGGGGATAAAGAATTGGCCTTGGAGCTAGGAAGACTTATTTTCAAGGCCATCTCTGACACACACTAGCCCTGTGATCATAGTCAAGAAAAAGTACTGACTTACAGCAATAGAGGAAATTTCCTCACCAAGGAAGTCCTTATGCCAATGAATTCAGTGGTCTAGTCTATATGTGAGTGCATGTTGTTTTCCCCATATGTAATAAATTTCTATAACTATGTATATAATGTTTTAATTTTTTTTTTTGCATTTGTATCTTCACAACCTAGCATAGTACTTTGCACACAGGAGGCACTGAAAAATGCTTGTTGATTTGAATTGAGTATTATTAGGAGACTGATTGTGAGCATTTAGAAAGAGGAGCAGTATAGACTAAGGGCCAGCATGGATTTGTCTAGTATAGGTCATGCCAGACTAAATGAATTGCTTTTTTTGAGAGCATTACAGGAAAGGCAATGTGACATAATGAAGAGAGAACTGGTCTTTGAGCCAGGAAGACCTGGGTTTAAGTCCCACCTCTGACATATATTGACTGTGTGAGTCTGGACAAGTTATTTAACCTCTCTGTGCACTAGGCAAATTTTTAGGAATATAAGTTGTAGAGAGGTATCCAGATCCACTGGTAGAAGGGGTTTCCTCACCTGGGAGTTCCCTATACCAATGAAATCACAGGTAGTCTCTATTCCTCATCAGTGGTGTCAAACTCAAATAGAAATGGGAGCCACTAATCTGTAAGTAAGGATCCCTGTGGGCTGCATATTAACATAGTTTTACTATATTTTTTATTTAGTTTGTTAAATATTTCCCAATTACATTTTAATCTGGTTCTGGTCACACAGGATAGTATTGTGGGCCTCAGTCAACCAGCTGCCATGTAGATAGGTAGGTGGAGCAAGAGATAGAGCCCTGGGTCTATAGTCAGGAAGACCTGAATTCAAATCTCACCTCAGAGTCTAACTAGCTATGTGACCTTGGGCAAACCTTGGGAAAATCACTTAATTCTTCGTTTCCTCAACTATAAAATGGGGATAATAACAGCAACTACCTCACAGGGCTGTTGTGAAGATCAAATGAGATCATATTTGCAAAGAGCTTAGCACAGTGCTTGACACCCTTTGACACCTCTGCCCTACTGAATTATTAGATTAAAGGAATGCCATAGTCAGCCCATATACATTTGTCAGTAAGTTAATAAATTGTCTCATGATGTCCTTTGTGGACAAGTTGGGACAATGTGGGTTAGACAAAAACAACATGTTTCAGATTGGGAACTGGTTGCATGACTGGACCAAGAGAGTAGTGATTAGTGAATTAGTGTCAGCCTGGAAATAGGTCTTTAGTGGAATGCCCCAGGAATTTTTCCTTGACCCAATTCTGTTCAACATTTTAATCAATGATATAAATGAAGGGGAAAATGGCATTCTTGATAAATTTACAAATAACATGTATCTGGGAGGGAGAGCTAAGACAAATGGCAGAATCAGGATCCAAAAAGATCTTGGCAATATAAAATAATGGGCTGAATCTAGTAAGACAAAATTTCACTTAATCCGAGAATCAGAAGAGAGCTCAGAGGTCATCTAGATACCAGGAGTTCTTAATGTAGAATCCAAAATGGCCCCAAGAGGTCTGTGAATTTGAATGGGAAAAAAGCTCTCTCTTTATTTCAACATAATAATGGCTAGCATTTATTTAGTGCTTTAAGGTTTACAAAACACTTTATTAATATTATTTCATTATTAATATTATCTTATTTATAATTGGTTTCTTTTATAATCCTACATACCTTATTTTATCCATTTAAAAATAAAAT
Source organism: Petaurus breviceps papuanus (assembly GCF_028583685.1). NCBI lineage: Eukaryota > Metazoa > Chordata > Mammalia > Diprotodontia > Petauridae > Petaurus > Petaurus breviceps. Next base: position 9,093,125 of record NW_027185779.1, on the reverse strand, counting down.
TCTGAGAAGGGGTTCATAGGCTTCACCAGACTATTAAAAAGGTCCAGGACACACAAAAAAGGTTATGACCCACTGATCTAACTTCATGTACACCTGAAGAAAATCACAGAATTTTGGAGTTGGAGGGAATGTTAGCATCGATCTAGTCCAAATATATCCAGAAGGAGTCTCAACTCTTAACATACTCAACAATTCAACATCCAGCTTCTGCCTGAAGACTTGCAATGTAGAGGAACCCATCACCTCTGACTCTGCCCTTTGGGGTCCAACAGTTCAAGTCTAAGCCCTCTTCTAGATGACTACCCTCATGTCTCTGGGTCTTTTCTTCTCCAGGTTTTACATCCCCAGTTCCTTCAACTGATGCACATATGGCATGAATCAAGCCTCTTCACTATTCTGGTTACCATTCTCTGCACATTCACCAGCTAATCAACATCTGTGCTAAATGTAGCACCTGGAAACAAACAGTATCCTCAATATTTTCCGACCAGGGCACTTCCTTTATTTGGAATCTATGCATATCTCTCCTAACATAGACTAAAATTACTAAGGGTTATTAACTCACATTGAGCTTGAAATACTCTAAAACTCCCAGATTTTTTTTTGAGACAAAGTGCTATCTAATCATTCCTCTTCCCATCCTGCAATAGTAAAGTTAATTTTTTTAACCCAGGGGTCAGGGATATAGGAATATATTTATCCCTATAAATTCAGTCCAATGCTCTGACCCAGAAGTATAACACTCCAGAGTTCTGCCTGAACCAAATTAAAATGTAATTGGGAAAAATTTAGCAAAATAAATTAAAATACAATACAACACAGATGTTAATCTGTGGTTTTCTGATTCATTCTGTGGTCTACAAGAATCCATTTCTATCTGATGATAACACTGGTCTACACTCCCACAGTTGACCCATAGTTTAAGAAGTGCTGAAAGGGTTGTGAGTGGAAAAAGTTTAAGAAACTCTGGCCTCCATAGCATTCTTCTTATCTTTGTCATTGTTGTTCAGTCATTTCAGTAGTATCTGACTCTTCATGACCCTATTTGGGATTTTCTGGGAAAAATCTCAGATTGGTTTGCCATTTCCTTCTCTAGCTCATTTTATAGATGAGGAAACTGAGGCAAACAGTTAAGTGACTTGCCCAGGATCACACAGCTAGTAAAGTGTCTAAGGCTACATTTGATTTCAGATAGGTGAGTCTTCCTGAGTCCAGGCCCAGCATTCTATCCACTGCACCACTTAGTTGCCCCTCATGTATGAGTATAGTAATCCTATTAAAACCAGGAAGGTTGGACCAGCAAGAATTGACCTTCATGGTGCCATGAAAATTCACGGAGCTCTTTGTAATCACTGCTTCTTTTACTAATTTAAGAGGGATACACAAAAGGGAAACTGAATTTAAAATCAGAGGACCTTGGTTCAAACTCCAGTTTTACAGTAACAGGCAAGTGAGTTCACCTCTAAGAAACTGAGTTTCTTCAACAATAAAATGAAGGGGTAGGGCTAAATGATGTCAAAAATCCCTTTTCTATTCTAAATCCTTTTATCCTATGAAATACAAAATTCTAAATTTTAATTTTTAAAAATCAATTTGACATAATAGACAAAGAACAGCTAATATCAAAATGATCTGGGCCTTTTACTAAACTTCAAGGTAAATATGAGTCAACAGGGTGAAATAGCATATCAACACACACACACACACACACACACACACACACGCACACACGCACACAGAGTATTAGCCACCTTAATAAAAAGCTTTAAATCCAGAATGAAGGAAGTAATCTTCACTGTCTTCTGCTCTTTTCACATCATATCTAGAGTAGTGTATTCTGATCTTAACACTACATTTTATTTTATTTTGCTTTTTGGAGGGCAATTGGGGTTAAGTGACTTGCCCAAGGTTACATGGCTAGCTTTTGTGTTACGTGTCTGAGACTGGATTTGAACTCAGGTCCTCATGACTTCAGGGCCGGTGCTTTATTCACTGTGCCACCTAGCCGCCCCCTTGGCACTACATTTTAGTAAGGATGTGGACAAATTAGAACACACCCAGTGGAGGGAGAGCCAATGGTGAGAGAATCAGGAAGGATATTTTTTGAATCAGATGAAAGAATTGGGGATGTTACCCCAGTGAAGAAAATAATTAAGGGGAGTAAATGAGAGCTATCTAATAATGAATTTGTATAGCACTTTAAGGTTTACAAAGTGCTTTACAAATGTTATTTCTTTTGATCCTCACAACAATGCTGAGAAGTGGATGCTATTATTATCCCCCACCTTACAAATTAGGAAATCGAGACAAACAGGTGTCTGAGATCAGATTTGAATTTAAATCTTTCTGATTTCAAGTATCATCTAGTTTCCTATCTTCAAGTATTTATCCAAAGGACTGTCACATGGAAGAGGAATTACAATTGTTCTACTTGGCACCAAATGGCAGAAACAGGATCCACAGGTACAAAGCTAGCTGCAGAGAGCTAGATTTTAATTCAACATGAAGAAAAACTTCATAACAAGTAGAACTATACCAAAGTGGACCAGTCGCCCCTTTCACTTTTGAATAGAGAGACATGTTATGGTGGATAGGGCCCTCGACCTTAAGTGAGACAGACGTGGCTTCAAACCTCCCCTTAGACATTGATTAGCTGTGTGACTCAGGGCAGGTCAGTTAAAATCTGTCTCATTGTTGCTTCTGTAAAATGAGGGAATTGTACTCAGTGGCCTCTAAGTCCCTTTCAGCTCAAAATCTAATAATCTAAAAAAATAATCATATGACCTTTAAAGTTAAAAGTTCTTCACCAATGGAGGTGGTCTTCAAAAGGACTCTGTATAACCACTAATTGGATGAATTATAGAAAAGGTTCTTCTTTGATTACAAGTTGCACAAGATGGTCTCAAAAGCACCTTCTGATTCTATAAAAACTATATTTGGCCATCTGGAGTAGAAACACAGAAGCAGATGAGAGGTAAAGAAGGAAGGGAAGGAGTATTTTGGCCACAGATATGAGGAAACAAACAAATAGTAAGCAAGATGCAAGGATGTTGGATAAGGGAAATCCTTAAATTTGACTAAAATCCCTAAATTTAGGTTAAGTTTGTTTTGAATTGTTTTAAATGTCATTTTCATTAGGACACAATATGTAGGAATGTGCAGGGGGAGAAAGGATTGTTAACTACAGACATATGTGGCTTTTTTATTCAATTCAGTAGCTATTAATCTAGTGCTCACAGATCATGTGGAAATGAATTCTACAAACAGAAAATAAATACTGAATTATTAAAATGACAAAAATATATGGGACCTTTCTTTAAAAGGACCTTTTTTCCTTAAAAATATCATCAGTCATTTACTTATTCACTCATTCCGGACCTCACTCAAGTCACCCTGAACCTCAGTATACTTATATTTAGAATGGGGGCAGCAAAAGAGGATTTAAATGAAATAATAAGCATAAAAAATGTTGCAAACCTTAAAGCACCATGTCAGGGGTTCTTAACCTGGGATCTGTGAATTTGTTTTTTTTTTTAATATTTTGATAACTGTATTTCAGAGTAATTAGTTTCCTTTGTAATTGTACACATTTTATTTTATTCATTTAAAAACATTAAGCTGAGGAGTCCATTGGTTTCACCTGACTGCCAAAGGGGTACTTTAAAAAACTGGTTTAGAACCCCTGTAATATATAAATGCCATCTTCATCATCATCATCATCGTCATCATCATATTTACTCCACCCTATAAGATCATGTTGGACTGAGAGATGGAAGAGACCTTAGAAACTGTCTAATACAGCTCTTCATAACACAGAGGAGACAAGTATTGCCTAGAGAGATTGAATGATTTGCCCAAGATCACAGAGGTAAGAAGTAATATCCAGTGTTTCACTCAGGATCTCTAATTTCTAATCCAGTGCTCTTCCTAGAATATCACAGAGGTTTGTTGTGAAGTTAAAATGAAGATAGGAAGATACTGATGGAGGTTCTAATGATAATGGAGGAAAGAGATTTGTCTTCTGTATCTCATGCATATGGAAAATAACTCTTTCTACCCTTTGCTGTTATTGTTGTTCAGTCATGTCTGACTCTTAGTGACCCACTCAGTAAAGATACTGGAGTGCTTTACCATTTCCTTCTCCAATTCACTTTTCAGATGAGGAAATTGAGGCAAACAGGGTTAAATCACTTGCCCAAGGTCATACATCTAGTTAGTGTCTGAGAGTGGATTTGAACTCAAAAAGATGAATCTTCCTGATTCCAAGCTCAGTGCCACCAGCTGCTCCCTCTAGATTTCCTCATCACTTAGTGGCATCAAGACCTCCTTTGTAGTGTTAGATCTTTTCCACTCTGCTTTTTTCTAAGAAAGGCTCTTTTAATAGTTTAGATTGTAGTGTCTTACACAGTAGTTTAGATTTTCTATGATTCAGTAAAATGTAAACTCCTTGAAGGCAAAGATAATTTCATTTTTGTCTTTGTATCCCCAAAGCCTAGTAGAAAGCCTTGCACACAATAAGTGCTCATTTAATGCTCGTTGAATGGAATAGGAACAGCAGATTATATTTATTGACAAGTTAAATCTCATGAGTTAATTTCTTTTTTTGTCTGGACTTGAGTGTTTTACAATAAAAAATTACATAACTTTTGCTCAAATAAAATTACCTTCCCCTTTCCTAACTTTGGATTCTAGCAGTTTATCCAATAAGGATAACAAATACCTGTATTGTATGTATCTTTTGCAAAAAAAAAAAATACATAGAAAGCTTTTGACCAGAAACAATTGAAAATTTCTTCTGTATTTTAAAATTATTAATTTCCTCACAGAAATTAGGACAAGTTTTAATTGACACAACCAAACTCAGAGCTAAGCAACAGCACTTCATATAATAAAAAAGCAAAATCTTTCACTACCCTTCCTCTCTGGGAAAAATAAGTATGAATGTTTCTGAAAGCTGAATTGGCAAGTCACCAAATTGAGTTGGAAGGGACCTCACAAATGAATGAACAAGAATCCCTTTTACAACCAACAAATGGCCATCCAGCCTTTGCTTGAAACCCTCCAGTGGGGAACACCTCCTGAGACATTGCAATTATGGGTTAGTTTCTCTATGATCAATTTTAGGTACCTACCAGGAATGTGTTTCCACAGTGCCCACATACTACTCGTGTCCCTTCTGGTTGTATTGGTAATGCAGGCTGAGCAGGCTGTTCCTCAGGAATTAGCATTACTGGGCCCAGATTAATAATGCGTCTACTGTGGAAAGAAAATTAAACAGCTTCCTCATCCCACAAAGAGATTGATGAAGGAAAAGATTTAAAGACTCCTGTGTTATACAGCATATGGTACCAATATACTTTCCACATATAGAATAGTTAAAACTCTGTCCCTTAGCATTGAAAGGATATAATTTTATCATAAGAGTTTAGTAAAGTACTATAGTTCAGTCCTACTCCATCATTTACGAAGATCCTGAAAAAAAAATTATTTCTATTCCCAGGTTTTCTCAGCTTTTTGGAGGGGGAAAGGTAATTCCCAGATTTTCTTAATTATGAAATAGGAAGGAAAATATCTAATATTCCCTGAAAGCCCTAGAAGGGTACTCTCAGTTTGTAAGAAGACCACAAAAAATACAAACTGTCAAGGAAAAAAGTATCAATATTAATTTTATGAAGGAATAAAGTAATATTTTAAATTTTCCATTATCTTAGTGATTATATTTTTTAAAGTTACAAGCATGACTAATACGTTCCAACATTATACTTTACACCACATCAACAGGAATTTACATACCATGAACCATGATAGAGCTGCTATTAAGTTACAACCAAAATGCTGGGTAAATGAAATTGGGCTAATACTGTAATTAAATTGCCTCTTCTCATTCAATAAGCCCAAATTCAGTTCAGTTATTTGTGGTGGTAGGGAGGATGGCATAATATGGATACATATAAATAATCTACCAATGTCTTTTTGGTCAACAAATTCAGCCTCTTTTTGCTACCAAAACTTTTTTCAATGCTTCCAACAGATAAGAAAGTGGGGTGTTCCTAAGAAAGCAGAGAAAAAAGAGATGACACAAAGTCCTGAAATGCATGGATAGAAATATGCTCATAATTACATTTATCATGTCCACATACCTAATTTTAATATTGATCAAGTATATACTGTATATGCTTAAACACACACTATGGAATATATCAATTAAGTGATATCAATATATCACTTAAAGTCATTGATATGGTAAAGGTGAAGCAGTTTGTCATTTCTGAGGATGTTAACCTAATGAGTCAGAACGATTTAACTCAAGGCCTTAAATAAATGTTTAGTATCTAGGAAATTTTCATCAGTTATTCAAGAATATTATGCACAAAAAGGCAGTTCCACCCATCAAGTCCACAGTTCACAGCTTGCATTTTATGTAGAAGAAAAATGAATTACTGAAGTTATGTTTCTTTAATTCTTACCAGTTGGGTCTTGGACATCCTATTCGCCGAGATGTATCCTTACAGATGAGGAGACAATTACATGGACATCTAACATATTTCTTCCCTGTTGGTGGGTTTTTGATTGGCTACATAAGTGGGGGAGAGAGGGAAGCCAAATATAGGTCATTAAAAAGAAGAAGAAGAGTATTATATAAATATAAAATTTATATAATGTTTTAAGGTTTACAAAGTACTTTATAAATATTATTTCATTTGATCCTCACAACAAACCTGATAGGTAGGTACTATAATTATTCCCATTTTATAAATTAGGAAACTGTGGGAAATAGCAGTTAAGCGACTTGCCTAGGGTCACACAGTTGCTAAGTATCTGAGGCTATATTTGAACTCAGGACCTGATTCCAGGATGTCTATCCGCTACACCAGCTAGCTGCCACTAAACAGAGAACAGAAAGTCACACCTTTGTTCCCTCTTTTTGAATTGTATAAGGTACCTTCAAACCCAAGACTGACTAGGGTACATCAAAGTTCAACTTAATTTAAGAAAGTTTCTATTTCTAATGTTACCAAATCATTGGACATTTTAAAAATAGAAAACTTTCTAACAGAATGGTAAAGTTTTTATCACTTAGTTAAAATTTAAACATCCAGAAGGTAGAATACATTTTGGGAGTGGACAGAAAGGAGAATATGGGGTAAATGATTTATAAAATTGCTATATACAACTTCCTGCAATTCTACACACAAGATACTCCATTTCCCATCTCTTGGAATTAGCAGATATTGTCACCTATGCCTGGTATATACTCCCTTTTCTACCTGTCTCTTAAAATCCCTAGTTTTCTTCAAAGTTCAATTCAAATTCCCCAGTTACTAATGGAGAGAAGGGGTTGGGGAGTGGGGAGACAGGGAGAGAGAAAGAGAAACAGAGAGAGAGGAGGGGAGGGAGAGATAGAACAAACTTATACATGTACATATGTCTACTCCATAAAGAACATAAGTTTCTTGAATCCAGGGGCTTTTTCATTTTGTCTTTGTAGTCATAGACCTAGTATAATGTCTGAAACATATTTGGTGTTTAATAAATGGTTGTGGATTAAGTGTGGCATAAGAAAACAAGGGAAGGGAATAGCATTTATCACACATTTGTGATGTGCTAGGTACCGTGCCAAGTACTTTATAATATTTCATTTGATCCTCATAATAAACCTGGAAGGTAGGTGCTATTATGAACTGCATTATGCAGTTTAGGAAACTGAGGCACACAGCTGCCCAAGTTTATACAGCTAGTATTTGAACTCAGGTCTTCCTGATTCCAGGCCCATTGTGCCACCTCAGTGCCTTCAATGGGAGTCAGGTGTCTTAAATTCTAGTCCCATTACTGCCACAAACAAGCAACCCTGGAACGGTCACTTAACTTCTCTGGGATTTCAGGCTCCTCTACTGAGAAATGAGAAGATAAGATTGGGTAACTTCTAAGGTCCCTATCAATTCTAAAACTCTATGATTCCTTAAACATTCTAATTTATATCTATCACTTTCTGTCCAAGCATACTGCAACCTTAATTCATGCTTACGTCACCATTCATCTGGACAATTTTAAAAAGATCATAGGATAGGTCTGGAAGCTCAAAGGTAGCTCATAGGTCATCTGGTCCATTTTCCACTCTTATTTTACAAATGAGTAAACTGAAACCCAGAGTTGAAATAACACAGGTATAATCCATCAGTGTTGAAAATGGAACTAGACCTTTTCACTTCTAACCCAACAGATATCTTACTCTCCCATGTTAGCTCCCTGACCCCTAAGAGACACCTTATTGATCTCCCTGCATCCAGTCTCTTCAATTTATTCATCACACAGCTACCAAAATAATTCTCCCAAGACACAAATCTGATCATGACCAAGTCATTCTCTCTTTAAAAAAGCCATAATGATCTTCAACTGCCTCTATTATAAAATCCAAACTCCTTAATCTGGCATTCAAGGCTTGCTGCAACTAGGGTCTGACATCCTTTCCCAGGCTTGTTTCACGATACAGCCCAAGAGGCTGCCCATTCCAAACAAACTGAGCTCCTAGCTCTTATACCTTGAACTTCATCCTCCATATTGTACTTCTGGTACTTAACCCAAGTTATGCCTAATATAGAGCACGCCCCCCTCTCCTGACTGCCCCAGTATTTAATGTGCTGGCAGTCTCAGGCTCTGTCTCTGTCTCTCTCTCCTTGAATTATCTTGTATTTACACATACATGGGATATTCTTGCAGTAGATTTTAAACTCTTTGAGAGCAGGACTTGTTCCAGTTTTGTCTTTAGATTGCCAGCATCTAGCATACACATCTAGCATGTACACAATCTATGCTTAATGCTTATTGAATTTCATTCTTTCTCTTCATGTTTAAATTATCATTTTTTAAGATGGTCTATAGCCTTTATTTTTTAAAGTTATCTGTCTCTTTGTTTTCTCTATATTTGTTTATGAATGGCTAGACATTTGCCCCTCCTTGTAACAACTCACTGTTAGGGAATAAAAGTTCCCACAACTCTCCCCACCTTCCATCCCCTTGATTCAATGATCATGCAATTAAATGAATAACAGAACACAGGTGGAGAATTTGTTAGGGCCAATGTTGAGACACAATTGGCATCACTCTTCTCTCCTGGGATAAAAGAGCTATCAAAGGGGTTAGGATATTACAGAGGGTAATCATTTTCTCCAGGCAAAAACCTACCTTACTTGTAACCCTTACCACAAAACATTTTTTTAATATCACTCATACTTCACAGGGATTGACAATGTAAAAATCTGATATAAACATATTTCTTCCAAGCATAGTGTTGGCCCAAGCCTTTTTATTTTTCAGTTTACTTCAACAAACGTTGACTATGTACAAGGTATTGTATTAGTCTCTGCCCTTGGGGAGCTTATTGGAGTGCAGGGCAGAGGGAAGTTGTGATAATGTCACTACAGAGGAAAGGAATTATGAAAAGGACAATGAAATAATCCAGACAAAATGTTTTAGCAAAACTTGGGGAAGGAGAAATATTCAGCTGGGGACTAAGGGAAAAAAGAAAGTTCATCCTTTAGAATATGTGATGCAGACCAATTAAACATTATCAAAGTGGATATGTTTGAGTCAACAAACTACTGGTAAAATGGCTTTCAGTCTAGTTTCTAGAAGTACATGATTGCCTACATTAGTCAAGAAAACTCATCTGAGCACCCTACATACAAGAAACACATTTTAATAGTTTCACCCATAGAGTGAAGCTACATCTCTCATCTACAAAACTGCCTGATAAAACCTTTTTATTATAAGAAACAGTAAATAGATTTAACTGTGATGGGAACAGAGTCTATCTGAGGACAATAAGTAATGATCTCACAAACCACTCTTTACTGACTTTCTTCTCTAAGAAGACAAAATGCATTTCATTCGAAACAATAATGAGGACTTCTTAATTGATTTAGCTTAGGCAACACTCTGGTCATTATAAAGGGATTCCTGTGTTTATATTCCTGCCCAACTACCACTAGGATTATACTACCAATATACTTCATTTGGAAAGGACTTACATGCCAATTTAGGCTTTCTTAAGCAAGGGGGGGGGGGGGAAAAAACTTACCGTAGCTTCATTGCAGACTGTGCATTTCACTACATGCTGGTGAAGCTTGCCATCCAAATTGATTAGAGATTGGCACACACGGCAGTTTATTATAGGAACACCACTGGCATCTGGACTAGCAATGGCTGTGTAAGGAGGTGGGAGTTCCGCTGAAAAGATAGGAATCAAGTCAATAAGTATTTATTAAATGCCTACTATATGCTAGGTACTGGGCTGAGCATACAAAGAAAGAGTGTGGGGGAGGTTGTGGAAGACTCAGTTCCTGCCCTTGAGGAGCTTACAATCTAAGAATAGGCATTCATTAAGTGAGTATTCTGTTCCAGGCACTCTGCTAACTGCTTTACAAATGTTATCTCATTTGATACCCAAAACACAACTGACAGGTAGCTGCAATTATTATCCCTAATTTACAGATGAGGAAAGGGGCAGAAAGAGATTAAGTAAGTGACTCTTGCCAAGAGTCACACAATTACTAAGTGTCTAGGTCCAAATTTGATCTCAGGCCCTCCAGATTCTAGGTTCCATTTTCTATCTACATAGCTGCTTAACATGGGGAGAAAAGATGCAAACAACTACATACAAACCAGACCTATACAGGATAAATTGGAGATAATCTTAGAGAAGATAATAGTATTAAGTGAAATGAAGAAAGGTTTCTTGTAGAAGGTAGGATTTCAGATAACACTTGATTGAAACAAGTCAGGAAAGCCAGGAAGTGATAAGAAGGAAGGGAATTCCAGGCCTGGGAGGAAAATGTGATGTGTTCAATCATGCTTGACTTTTCACAGCCCCATTTAGGGTTTTGTTTTGTTTTTTTGCCAAAGATATTAGAACGTTTTGCAATTTTCTTCTCCAGCTCATTTTAACAGATGAAGAAACTGAAGCAAATAGGGTAAAGTGACTTGCCCAGAGTCACACAGCTAGTAAATGTCTGAGGCCAAATTTGAACTCAGGAAGAATAGTCTCTCTAGGTCAACTCTATCCACTGTGCCACCTAGTTACCCAGGCATAGAAGAAAAATAGTGGAAATGTAGAAAATGTAGGAAATATATGAAGAACAGTAAAGATGCAGGTATTGCTGGATCATAAGTTCTATAAGAAGACTGTGTATGGGGGGGAGGTGGGAAGTAATGTCAATATTAAGATTCTAAAAGGAAAATTAGATTCTCAGAGAAATTATGCCTATTGTGATCTCAGAGGCAATAATAAATGACTTTTCCCCTTTAAATTTACTTATGTTTAGTTTACAACATTCAGTTCCACAAATTTTTGAGTTCCAAATTTTCTTCTCCCCTCACCCCAGACAGCATGTAATTCAATATAGGTTCTATATATACCTTCACATATTAGTCAAGTTGTAATGAAGAATTATAACCAATGGAATGAACCACAAGAAAGAAGAAACAAAACTAAACAGAAAAGAGAGAGTAAATAGTTCACTTCAATCTGCATTCAGATTCCATAATTCTTTCTCTGGATGTGGATAGCTTTTTCCATCATGAGTCTTTTGGAGTTGTCTTAGAATCTTGCGTTGCTGAGAAAAGCCAAGTCTATCAAAATTAGTCATCACAGATACAATGTGTCTGTGATCATATACAATGTTCTCCTGGTTTTGCTCCCCTCACTCAGCCTCAGTTTACATAAATCTCTCCAGGTTATTACAAAGTCTGTCTGCTCCTCATTTCTTATAGTACAATAGTATTCATTACATTCATATACCACAACTTGTTTAGCCATTCCCCAATTGATGGACATCCTCCCCTTGATATCTAATTCTTTGACACCACAAAAAGAGCTACTGTAAATATTTTTGCACATAATGGGTCCTTTTCCCATTTTATGATCTCTCTGGGATACAACCCTAGTGGAATACTCTTAAATATTCTGTAAGAATATTCAAGGAACAGAAATCTGCTATGCTTTTAGTCCTGTTCTTTAAAGAAGTCACCTAGATTGGGTTTCCCCAAATTAGTTGCAGGAGATAAAGTCAAATATATGTATAATAAAATCATCCTAGCTTTGAGTTCATGTCTGATTGTTTAAAGGCTCACCCACAATGTCCCTGTTTCTAATGCCTACTTATCAGATTTTATGGTCAAATCCTGTGAAAAAATTCACTCCTTATTTCAAAAGTAAGATGATTAAAATTTCATTACTATTACCCTTCTTCCCATTATATTGCAACCCAAATGACTATTATTAGACAGCTCCCTCACTGTTGCATTCCCTGCCCCTCATATACAATATCATCATCATGTCGACCTTCTGCATAGAAGCCTCTCCAAACATAGCCAGTTTAGTCTTTGATGGCAGATGCAAAGTCTATGTTGTCTGAGATGGTCATGGATAATAAAATGATCCTAGCTTTGAATTCATAGATGTTACTGGGTCTCTACCAGAAGCTTTTCTGGCTATGATCCAGCAAAAGTCAGCCTGGCTATAATGTGCCTAATGCAAAAACCTTGGGCCAATATTCAAAGAATATTTAAAATCTGCATAAAATGCCTATGAAGGAAAATCATTGTTATGATCTAATTTTGTAGCTGTAAATGCTCTTTTGTTAAGTAAAGAAGCATAGACCCTTCAACTTACTACTTTTATGCTTATGTGGTAGATTTGTACATTTAGCCAGTGCTTCAGGAATCAGAAAGCAAAGAATTGATGGGAAAAAAGGGAAATTCTCTGATCTCTCTTCCCTTCTCACAAAGTCTCATGCTGGCATGCTGTGTAGTCCTGCTCCCAAAAGGTACAGAAGTAGAGCATCCTTTTATAATCTTGGCATGTTGGCTCTTCCTCGACATCTCCCCCCTCCTCGCGCCCCACACACGTACGCATTCATTTTAACATTCTTCCTCATCTTATGAACACAAAATCCTGCTATGGATTGTACATAGTTACTAAAATAAGGACCAGAGGACAATTCATAAGAGGCAGAGATCTGGGGATGCTCTTTGGTCTACAGTGCCATGTTGCATTTGACAATATCTACAAACTGGGGCTTTGTGGGAGTGCCAAGTCAGGATGATGAAGGTTCTGGTAAAAGTGCGATTTCAGCAGTTTAAGGATTAGACACAAAAGGGGAAGATAGAAAGCTCTGAACCTCAGCCAGGGAAGAAGGGAATCAGTATTACCATATTGGAACAGAATAGTTTCCTCCTCCTCCAAGGAAATAAGGAAAATCAAGACAGACTGAGGCCCAAATGACCACTGACAGTCTAACGTGATAAGGCAAATAGATCAGATAAGGCACAGTTTTAGAGTCATAAGTATTCATCTTCACATAATGGAGCCTGAGTATTGGAGTTTGAGAATTAAGGAGTAGAAATGCTCTTGTATCCTTTTAGGACCATGTTAAAAAATAATTATCTTTGCTATATTCCTCTAACCAGGAGTTTTTAACCTGGGTTACATGGATAAATTTTGGGGTAGGAGGGGCATGAATTTGGAAGGAAAAATATTTTGATAACTTTCATTTTAATTAGTTCTCTTTGTAATCTTAGCTTATCTCCTCTCTCAGTTTCAGCTCCTCATCTATAAAATGGGGGTAAATAATAGCTGTATCTAAATCTTTGGGGATACTGTGTATGTGTATGTGACCCTCATAAACACTAAAGCTCTATATAAAGTCAGTGTTGTTATACTGATAATATTAAAATTAAATGAAAAAGTATAAAAGAGAGAAGACTTAAAGTATATAGCATTACCCAAGACAAGGGTAATATCCAAAAGAACCTCTACCACATTGCAAAATGCAATTGAAACTGTTTATAGTAAAAAGAAATAGTGATGGAATAATTTCCCAGTAGCAGAGACTACATCAACTAAGCTAGCTTCTATATTTTATGATGTAATAAAATGATTTCTATATAGAATGGCAAGTAATGTTGCCTTAGGACTTGAGCATAGGTCATTATGTAACTAAAATAAAGATGAGAAAAAGAAAAAAAAGTTCATTATATTGTACAGTGAGGATGCTGTCACCTGACAACCTTAGGTTTATCAAAAATACACTGAAACCCCCAAATGCTTCTGGGGGCAGTTAAATGGCTCCATAGATAGAGCACTGAGCCTGGAGTCAGGAAGACGTGAGGCCAAATCCAGTCTCAAACATTAATTACTCTCAGTATGATCCTGGGCAAGTCACTTAATTTCTGTTTGCCTCAGTTTCCTCATTTGTAAAATGGGACTAATAATAGCACCTACCTCCCAGAATTGTTATGAGGATCACTAAATGAGATAATAATTGTAAAACACTTAGCACAGTGCCAGACACATATTAAGCACTGCATAAATGTCAGTTATTATTTGTAGTAGTAGTATCCTTTCTGTTGTTATTTGTCCTTCATTCTTGAAGAGGACCATGACATCATGGACCTGATGCCATGACATGCAAGTGAATTGGATTGAAGTGAGGGAAGGCTGTGTAAAGTCACCAGGTTCACTTTCTTCTCCAGAGCCATCTGGGTCTGATGGCCAGATATACATCAGGATGCCTGGAGATGGCCCCCAATATTCTATTCTAATTCATAATCAGCAGAACTTTTATCACACCCAAATCTTAGCAAGAGGGACATGATAAAAATGACATTGTGATGTATCTCTGAGGCTTATAATAGATTTGTTGAAAGTCAAACTTGAATTATGGCTGGATGATGAAATGATACAAAAATATTCTTTACAGGATCATAACTTCAGATCTGAAAGGGTTTTTAGGGACCATCTATTCAACCTCCCCATTTTATACATGGGTAACTGAGACCCAGAAAGGTTAAAACGATTTGCTCAAAGTTACACAGGTCATAAGTAGCCAAAGTAGAATCTGAAAGAGTCTTCTGACCCTAAGTCAATCATAGTTTCCATTGTACGACCCTGCCTCTCTATTTCGTGATGCAAGCTGAGAATGCCATATAATGTGGCTTTGCATAATGCAACATATATCATTTGTTCTTATTTTTAATGTATGCTCTTTGTTTTTTTACATCATATCCATTTTAATAGCTATCCCTCATAACAAAGATTTAAAAAGAAAAAAAAAGTTCAGCTAAAAGCAACCAATATGTCTACTGTTTCTGACAGTATATGCAACGCCTACATGTATATTCACTCTGCAGAGAAAAGAGAGAGAAGCATTGCCACATCTCCTCTCATGGGATATGTTTGCTCATGATAATTACACCAAGTTCAGTTTTGTTTCTGTTGTTCTTTTCATTTATGTTGTGGTAATCCTTATCTGTGTTGTTCTCCTCATTCTGCTTTTCACGGTACATCAATTCATGCAAACCTTACCCATGTTCCTCTGAATTCACCTTTCTCATTTTTTACAAAGCAGTAATTTTCCATTGTATTTATATACAACAGTTTGGTTAGCTCTTCCCTGATTAATGGGCACCTACTTTATTTCCAGTTCTTTGTGACCAAAAATAGAATAGCATATTTGAAATAAAAGCACAGGTTGGAATTCAATCTTTAAAAATTAAACAAGCATTTATTGACTAGTATGTTCCAAAGCATTATGCTAGAAACTGAAGATATTAAGGTAGAAACAAAATAGTTCCTGCCCTTAAGGGGACTTGCATGCCACAGAGGTGGATATTATGAACATAAATAATATAATGCAGAATAGGAAATTAAGGGAGAAGTACAAAGAAAAGATCAGGCAGTCTCCAAAAATCTTTGAGAAAAGAGAGTCCATCACCTTTCTTTCATTCTTTTTCTTTTGAGTCTTCTTATACAAAATGACTAATATGGAAACCTTCTACCTGAATGCACAGGTATAACCTATATCTCATTGCTTACTATCTCAGGGAGGGAAGAAGAAAGAGAGAATTTGGAACTCAAAACTTAAATCTTAAAAAAAAAGTAAAAAAATTGTTTTAACATGTAATTGGGGTAAAAGTTACACACACACACACACACACACACACACACACACATTTGTGTGTGTATTTAAAAACTAATGGAAAGGGGCAGAGCTTCACAGAGAAAATGGCACCTGAGCTAAGTCTTGGAGGAAGCTTCACAGAGTGCCTGGCACATGGTAAGCCCTAAATGAATATGGATTGACTAAATAAGTGAGATCCAGTCAGAAGGGAGGGACTTTTGGAATGTACAGAGGCAATAGATAGGACATGGAATTTAGGAACAGCAAGTAGTCCACTTTGGCTAGAATTGAGTATGTGAAGATGAGTAGTGAGGACTACTCACAGGGCTAGGGTCTCCCATTGCATCCTGAGCCACTCTCCAGTCATCCTGATGAATATCAGGTCACTAGATACAAATGACTCTGGAGGAGAAAGTGAGGCTGGTGACCTTGCACAGCCCTCCCTCACTCAAATCAAAGTCAACTGCAAGTCATGTCATCGTTTCCCTGATGTCATGGTCTTCTTGGAAAATGAAGGACAAAAACACAACAATTCTCTCTCTGGATCTTCATAACATTGATCTCTCCTGGTTCTATCTGTCTAACTGCTCCTTGGAAGTCTCTTTTGCTGGATCTACATTCAAGTCATACCTACTAACTGTAGGTGTTTTCATGATTCCCAATCATCTTCTCTTTTCCTTCTATACTCACTTGGTGATCTCATTAGCTCCCAAGGGCTCAATTATAATCTCCATGCATTTGATTTATATATCTTAAGGAAAATTAATATTATGCTGTATTATTTAATAACCAATATTACTATGTAATCCATCCTATTCCCTGTTTTGTCAAACTCTCACTTCTCAGTCTAGCCCAAAAGACCATTCTCTCAGTCTGGTATAATTGGTTGCTAACCTGGGACCCCTGCTTTTATTTACAGATAAACCAAAAAAGTATCTTGGCCTCTCTTCAATGGTTTTCATTTTCTAGCCAAGATTACTAGAGGCAGTTAACATTCCTTAATTGCTAGAGAGGGATATGATCAGCCACACCAGAAGGTCAATTCACTTTCCCCAACAGCAGACTAATCCTATCATTTGAGGATTAAGGTCCCAAGAGGAAAAAGTAATAGGAAAAAGCTGAGGTAACTTTTAACACAACTCTTCCTTAAATGTATCCCAATTGGGATTGTTTTATCTTTGTCAGGGAAGGTCCAAATAATGTACTATTGGGTCAATAAGAAGGAGAACACTGCTAGGTTTAAAAGACCCTGTAGGCCCCTCACTCAGGTCTTTGGTTATCGAGAGATACCACTGACACAATTTATTGGTTATTGCTAGCCTAACAAATTGATCATGCTCAGGTCCCAGGCTTTTTGGCTAAGAAAGCCAGCATGACCCATTTTATGTCACTGCTGATAAAATGTTATCTTGCCCCAGAGCAAACTATGTCTCAGCCTGCCTTTGTTTCAATTTTACCAGCAAAATCTATATATCCTAAGTTTTTCTCCTGAGTTCTTATCCTGAATTACCAACTGCCTGGACAGCTGCTAGGAATATTAAGGAATACCTTAAAGTAATAAAAGCGAAAAGACAAAGTATTATCTTTATAGGGAAAAAAACAATAACAAAAACCCTAACTCATAAATGTAAATGTGAATGGGTTTAACAACCCAACACAATAAAAAAGTGACAGTTTGGATAAGAAAATAAAACCCTATACAATATTTTGCCTACCAGAAACACGCCAAAAACTCAAGGCCATAAACAAAATAAAAATTGAATTCTGAAAGAAAATTTACTATGCATTAGGAAAATCTGAAAAAGTAGGCAAAAACCAAAATTCAAAATATAAAAAGATAAAGAAAACTATATTGTTCTGAAGCAAACATACAACAAACCATTATCAATATTAAGCTTAAAAACACCTCAGCATCTAAATTTGCAAAAGAAAAATTAAGTGAATTACAAGAAGACAGAAAGTAATACAGTAATAGCAGGAAACATTAATTTCTTTCAGTCAAATTTGACAAGATAAAAAAATGTACAACACAAAATTGAAGAAAATTACTGGAAAATCTAGATAAAAAAGACTTCTGAATGGAATTTTGACAAAAATATGACTATTAGGGCACAGAAATATTGCAACTAATAGGTGGAAATAGTCATCACATCTTTACAGACTATAACTCAGTAAAAATAGTTTTCAGTTCAAGAAGCACAAACAAAAGACTGAAATGGACACTTAATAATGAAAACGTAAATAATTAGTGAATCAAAAAACAAATCATAAGGACAACTAAAAAGTATGTGGAAGAAAATGATAATGAAGAAAGAGCCTAGTACAATTTCTGAGATGTAGCTAAAGTAGTACTGGGAAAAATATCCCTAAAAAATTTATTTACAAAATAGAAAACAAAAGATTAATGAACTGAAGATTGTTTTTTAAATTAGAAAGTCAACAAATAAACAAATTTAAAATAAATAGAAAGTAGATGTTAAAAATTAGAGAAGAAATAGAGTGAAAACCAAAAAGAATTATAGAAATAATAAATAAAACTAAAGGTTGGTTCTTTGAAAAGATTAACAAAACTGATAAACCTTTATTGAACAAGATTAAAAAGTGGGTGGAAAATCAAACCAACAAACTACAAATGAACAAGATGAAAGTAAAAGAAGTACTAGAGATCTTAATCCAATTTCAGAAAAAGAAATAGATTTTGTTGTAAAGAAACTACCAAAGGGGGGAAAAAATCTGATCCTAACAGATTCATAGGAGAATTGTATTAAGCCTTTAAGAAATAATTATTATCAATACTACACAAAATATTCTCAAAAATTGAAAAAGAAAATAATTTACGCAATTCTTTTTATGAAACAAATATAGTCCTAATACCTAAACCAGTGAAGAAGAAAAGACAAATGAAGAATTACAAACCAGCATCATTGATAAATACTAATTCAAAAATGTTAAATAAAATCACTTCAGACTAGAGAATTCATCTAAGAAATCATTCATTACGACCAAGATGGATTTATACCATGGATACAAGGATAATTTAACATTGGGGGAAAAAAACAATCACATTAGGGGCAGTTAGGTGGCACAGTGAATAGAGCCCAAGCCCTGGAGTCAGGAGGACCTGAGTTCAAATCCAGCCTCAGACACTTAACACTTACTAGCTGTGTGACCTTGGGCAAGTCACTTAACCCCAATTACCCTGCCCTCCCCCCTCCAAAAATAAAAAAAAAAACAATCACATTAGAAACAAAAACATACAAAACCAAATGATTACTATATTTCAATAGATGCTGAAAAATCATTTATTAATTTCAAGCATTCATTTGCACTTTTAAAAAAAATCTACAAAGTATATGCATAGAAGAACCTTTTAAAAATAAAATAAAAATATTTGCTTAAAACCAAAAGCAAATATATGCATTAGAACTACACTAGAACCTCTCCCAATACAGGAGGTAAAGCAAAGATGCCCACTCCCTTGCTATTATTTAACATTGTCCTAGAAATGCTAGTAATAGCAACAAGACAAGAAAAAGAAACTGAAAGCATAAAGAGGAGATAAGACTTTCCTAATATCCTGATGATATATATGATAGTTTATTTAGAAAAACCTAGGAAATCAGCAAAGATACTGAGTCAGTAGCTTCAGCAAAGTTGAAGGCTACAAAATAAACACAAAAATCAACAGAATTTCTATATTATAATAAAATCTAGTAGGTAAAAATAATGGGAAGGGGAACCTCATTTCCAAGTATCTACAAAAAGCATAAAATAATAGGGATCCATCTATTATTTAAGGTAAAACACTTAAGTAGACTCAAATGCAAAATACTCCTTAATGAAGAACAACTTAAGTACCTGGAAGAATAGTCAGTCCTCAGGGCTGGGTAGTGTCAGTATAGTAAAAATGGCAATACTACCAAATTTATTTCAAAGCTTCAGTGATATATTAATTAAACTATCAAACCATTATAGGACTGAAAAGTTTTAAAAATCCTTTTGTGGAAAAAATATATTGAATATTAAAAGGAAATAATGAAAAGAAATATGAATAAAAGAGGAAAGCATGGGCGCAGGGGATAAAAGGGAGGATGATAGAAGGTAGGGCAGATTAGGGGAGGGGGTAGTTAGAAGCAAACACTTTTAAAAAGGGACAGGGTCAAAGGAGAAAATAGAATAAATGGGGGGCAGGATAGGATGGAGGAAATATAGTTAGTCTTTCACAATATGACTACTATGGAAATGTCTTGCGTAACTACACATGTATAACCTATACTGAATTGCTTGTCTTCCAAGTAGGGGTGGGTAAGGAGGGGAGAAGGCAGAGAATCTGGAACTCAAAGTTTTAAAAACAAATGTTAAAATGTTTTTACATGCAACCAGAAATAAGTTATATAGGCAATGGGGTATAGCAATCCATCTTGCCCTACAAGAAAGTAAAGGGGGGGAGGGGAGGTGGAGATATAAGAGAGGGCAGATTGGGGGAAGGAGTATTCAGTATGCTTGCCATCTTACATGGGGGGGGGTAGAGGAGAGATGGGGAGAATATTTGTAACTCAAAATCCTGTGGAAATGAATGTTGAAAACTAAAAAATAAATAAATTCGAATTAAAAAAAACAAACAAGGTAAAAATTCCTAATTAAACACCAAATTGGAAATCCTAAAATTTAAAGTAGATTGATAAAACTGAAAGTAAGAAAATCATTGAAATAATAAATAATATCTAGAGATGGCTTTATTAAAAAAAAAAGAATGAAGAAAGCATTCCTAGTCCTCAAATACATTATAAAAGCAGCAATCATAAAAGCCACTTGATATTGGTTAAAAAAACAGGGAAGAAGATCAATGGAATAGATTAGACAAAGAAGAATAAAAAATGATGGAATTTAGTAACACAGTGTTTGATAAACCAGAAAACAAAAATTACTTAGTAAAGAATTCATAATTTGATAAAGATTTCTTGAGAAAACTGGAAAGCAGCCTAGGTAAAAATAGGTATAGATCAACAGCTTTTATCATGTTATTGTATGACCATTTTCAGTCATTTCTCACTCTTCTTGACCCCATTTGGGATATTCTTGGCAATGATACTGGAGTAGTTTGCCATTTCCTTCTGTAGCTCATTTTACAGATGAGGAAACTGAGAAAAACAGGGTTAAAAGTGACTTGCCCAGGGTCACACAGCTAGTAAGTATCTGAGGACACATCTGAACTCAAGATGAGTCTATGACTTCAGGTCTGGCATTCTCTCCACTGTGCCACCCAGCTGCCCATATACACATAAAAGGTTTACAAAGAATTGTCCTTACAATAGTGTTAATACTGTTTTCCACATTTCCACAGAAGATAGATAAGAATGAGACTGGTAAAAGGATTTGCCCAGGTTTTCATATCTAGGGGTACAGTAATTAAAATACTCAATTTGTAGTCAAGAAGACCTAAATTCAAATCCTGACTTACACATTTACTATCAGTATAACCCTGATAAACTCTATAACCTTTCTCTGCATCAGATTCTTCATCTGCAAAATGAGAATAAAAGTAGCCCTACCTTAGGGCAGCCAGGTGGCACAGTGAATAGAGCACCAGCCCTGGAGTCAGGAGGACCTGAGTTCAAATCCAGCCTCAGACACTTAACACTTACTAGCCCTGTGACCTTGGGCAAATCACTTAACCCAATTGCCCTGTGCTTCCCTCTCCAAAAAAAAAAGCAAAAAAAAAAAGAAATAGCCCTAACTTAGAGGGTCAAATTTTATTTAAACACACACACGCACGCATGCATGCATGCATGCATGCACACCCTCTTAAAATACTCTATAAATCTTAGTTATTACTATTATTATTATTCTGATATCGATAACAGGGTTTCTCCCATCCTGTTTCTCAATATTGTCAAACAATACTGTAAAATAATACTGAAATAAGGAACTAATTAAGCAAATGAAAGACTAGGAAGCCCTGAAAAAAATATGAGTAAATGTTCTACTGCAATGGAATTGTTAATTCTACTTTATCCCCTTCATTTAATATCATCTAATGCTACTTTTAAAATAGAGATCCCCTGTATTCCCTGATATGGTTTATGCCTTTAACATTATTTTAAAAACACATTTTATTAACATGGTCTCACTTTCCTCTTCCAATCTTGTTTCTAAGAAAGCATACATTTTTTATAGGCTTAAATACTAAAACTTAAATATATAATAGAGAAACTAAAAAGAAACATTATAAACTTAAATATTGAAACTTACATACAAAATAAGAAAAGGAAAAACAAGCATGTCATGTACACAGCAGAACACAAGAGAGGATTCCAAATATTTAGCAATACGTTTCCATTTCAGGAAAGCCTATATAATAAATACTACATGCTGTGTTGAGCATGGATATATTTAGATATAGATATATACACATACATACATACATATTTACATACATACATACACAGGCATATACTTTCCCTGACAAATTCTACTCTTGATCTTGGTTTTGATATTTATACATAACTCATTTCCTTCCCCTCCCAACTCCTCTACTTTAAATCTACCTGCTACCTTGCCCTCCTATTACTTAACCTACCTCCCCCCACCCTGCCCCCACAGGGATCCCTCCCTTATCCTTCCATTCCTATAAATCTAAACACTTTTCTATACTCCCCTTTGACCTATTTCTTCCCCTTCCCTCTACCAATCCCTCTCTTATCTTCTCCCCTTCCTATCCCTTTAGTGTTTCATTTCTTTCTGAAATTAGAAGACTTTTATAATTTTCTAGATAGATATGCATTGCTCCCTCTTGAAACAATTCCCAATGAAAGTAGGTTTCTAGAACTAGTTAGCCCTCCTCCCCGTCTAATTACTCTGTATGGATTCTTCCTCTTGCACCTCATTTGTATAAGATAATTACTCTTTTTAGCTGTTCCTAAACAGTTTTAGTTTTAAAGTCGTATCATACTGAGGTCTATCCCAGTCTTTCTTATGAGCTACCCAATTACTAATGACAGTCTTAGACATACATTTTACATACATAAAAGGTAAATATATATCCTTATTGATTCCCTTGTAATTAGTCTTTGGTATATACCTTATATTTCTCTTAGTTCTTGTATGTCAAATCTTTTATTAAGTTCAGATTTGACTTTTTTTTTAACAAAGTCCTGAAAGTCTGACAATTCATTAAATTATGCTTAGCTTTGCTTGATATGATATCTTTAGCCAGAAGCCCAGTTAACTCTTTTACTCATTGATATATAGTGTTCCAAGACCTTCAGTCTTTTAGTGTCTGTGATGTTAGGTCTTGTGTGATTCTAATTTTGGCACCACGATATTTAAATTGTTTTTTTCTTGGTGATCAGTGGATTTTTTTCTATTTGTACTTTTCCACCTTGTTTTAATGCTTCAGGACAATTTTCTTTAATTATTTCTGTTATTATTTTCAAGATTCCTTCTTTTTAATCTTTCAGGTAGTCTGATTATTCTTACATTTTCTCTTCTTGATCTGTTCTCCAGATCAGTTGTTTTTCTTATGAGATGTTTCACATTCTCTTCTTCATATTTTGTTTCATTATTTCTTGAGCTCTTATAACTTCATTGTCTTCCTCTTGCCCAATTCTGATTTTCAAGGAGTCATTTTCTTCCTCAAGATTCTGGATCTCCTTTTCTAATTGGTTGACTTTCATTTCATAATCTCGATCTTCTTGGATTATTCTTATTTTTTTTTTAGTTTTTCCTCAATCTTTCTCATTTGTTTTTTCAACTGATTTTTAAGTTCTTCTATGAATTCTTTTTGGGCAGGTGACCAGTTGATGTTAGTTATTCTTTGGGGTAAAAAAGGGCTTCTTCGCTTCAATATTCTCCTCTAAAAATCAATCTCAGTCTTCTCTATTTCCATAGTAACTCTCTATAGTTGGAATCTTTCTCCTTTGCTTGTATATTTTTTTTTATTTGTAGTAGCTTAGTTTTTGTAATCACCTCTAGTTCTGGGGTATGGGAGAAAGAGCTTCTGGCCTCAGTTCTTCCTTCAGTCAGTTCTCTCCTCTGGCCTGGAACCAAAACCAAGGCCTCCAGCCTTCTCTAAGTGCCCACAACCAGTGGCATCCCCGCCCCACTGCTTCTGCACTCACAGGGCATGTGCTAGTTCCTTCTCTCCCCTGTCCACATCTCCACAGCACAACTGGATCTGGCATTCCTTATCAGCAGAGGTTCCCTCAATCTTCCTGGCTCAGACACCCAACTCTCCTCACTGGCTTGGGGATAAAAGTTCCTGTGGCTGGGACTGAAGCAGCCTCTCAACCCAGCAACAAGGCTTGCTGCTTGTTGTTTAAATGGACCTAGGTCCTATCCTGGGGGTGTTTAGTCTTCACAAGGATCAAACCTTATCCTGGAATTTTTCTTCAGATTTTCTCTGATTGTCCCAGGAGGGCTGTTTTGCCCCTATTCTTATTCATTTTTATTACTCTGTTTGCCCTGAGGTGCTATTTTTTTTTTCAGTTTTGTGGGGGAAAATCTTGAGAGCTGGGAATTTTCTGAGCTACTCTGCCATCTTTCCAGAATACATAAAGTATATAGGAAGGCATTACAGTGGCCTTCATCTTAGTAAGCATTTCCATTAACTGGTCTGGGCATAAAAATGATTCTGCTGGGCTTCTTAATAAATTCACTTTCATTAAATATAGAGATTATGATGCTGCCAAAAGAACAAAAGGGACTATGAGTGAGCATATGTGTATGTGTGCATAGCTGAAAATTCCTAGAGGTTTTTTTTTTGGCATGTAGGCCACCAGACCTGTGATTGTTTTAATGGAGAAGACTCCTGGTAAAAGAGCTCTCTTTAACACTTCAGAAAATACCTTCTCTTTCACTTAAAGTCTCAGGGAGTTACCTCAGGCATCCTGATTAGGGTTGTTCAGCAAATGCCTCTCAGAGACTAGACTTGACTTCTCGACTCCAAGGCCTATTTTCTATCTGCTGCCCTGCTGTTACTGCCTCTTAATACCTTACTACTTAAAAATCAAATAGAATAAATAGGGGGCAGAATAGGATGGAGGGAAATACAGTTAAGTCTTTCACAATATGACTACTATGGAAATGTTTTGCATAACTACATGTGTAGAACCTATATTGAATTGCTTGTCTTCCCAGTGGGAGTGGGTAAGGAGGGAAGAAGGCAGAGAGTCTAGAACTCAAAGCGATAAAGACAAATATTAACAAATTGTTGTTACATACAACCAGGAAATAAGATATACAGGCAATGGGGTATAGAAATCCATCTTGCCCTACCAGAAAATAAGTGGGGAAGGGGGAAGGGGAAGGATATGGGAGGGATATGAGAGGGAAGATTGGGGGAAGGAGTAATTGGTATGCTTGCCATCTTGGGGTGGGGGTTAGGGGAGAGATGGGGAAAAAATTTGGAACTCAAAATCGTGTGGAAATGAATGTTGAAAACGAAAAATAAATTCTGGAAAAATCAAATAGAAGTACAAATGCAATCAAATCAAATCAAACACACTTGGATAAAAATCTAAAAACAAAATTAGGATTGTATTTTCAGGGAGGAAGAATGTGTGGAAGAGGCAACATGGTATAGGAGAAAGAACACTAAAGCAAGAGGATGTGTATTTGAATCCCAGCTCCACCACTTACTACATCAGTGACACTGGAAAAGGCCCTTACTCTGCCTGGGCCTCAGTTTCCTCATCTGTTAAATGATGGGGTGGGATCAAATGACTTCGAAAGTCCCTCCAGCTCTGTATCTGTGATCATATTATACAGAGTGACCTCAGGATTTGGGTGCTCAGTATAGAAAAGTCAGTAATTACACAGTTTGGGGATTTAGACCTATCTATATCACAGATCTAAGTATAGTTTTTTTTTCTCCAAATGGTTTGTAAATCATATCAAATAATATAATAGCAGTTACCATTTATACAGTCCATTAAGATTTTGTTTGTGTTGTTCAGTTGTTTCAGTCATGTCCAATGCTTCACAACTCCTTTTGGGTTTTCTTGGTAAAGATACTAGAGTGGTTTGCCATTTTCCTCTCCAGTTCATTTTACCAATGAGGCAAATGAAGCAAAAATGGGTTAAATGTTATGCCCAGAGTCACAGAGTTAGTAAGTAGCTGAGACTAGATTTGAACTCAGGAAGATGAGTCTCCCTGACTTTAGGTCCAGCACTTGCTACACCATCTAGCTGCCCAAACATAATAAGCATCATTTCTTTTGCTACAAAGTCGAATGATCATTATGAAGATGGCTGTAGCATATTACAA
The DNA here is from genome assembly GCF_028583685.1 of Petaurus breviceps papuanus. Classification (NCBI taxonomy): domain Eukaryota; kingdom Metazoa; phylum Chordata; class Mammalia; order Diprotodontia; family Petauridae; genus Petaurus; species Petaurus breviceps. The sequence goes on along the minus strand of NW_027185779.1, from coordinate 9,066,899 downwards.
CATCTTTTACAAAGGATGATGAATGGAAATTCTTAGATAAATGTAATGAGATCCATCAAATTAAGTCGCTATATAATTCAGTTCTTGATTACTTCAGTGCAAAGGTGGCCAAAGAATAAACTTGTGGGAAATATATTGGAAAATACAATTTAGAATTAAGAAATGAAAAAAGAAAAAAACATGTAGATAATTCAGAAAGCTCATCCCTATATATTATGAGTATTCTCTTCAAGAATAGAGTTGAAAAGTGATGTAAATGGTTTTCACCAAACAATACAACCAAAAATAAGTGTATCCTTATAGAAAGGAAATTATTTTCTGTATACAATAAGATCATTAACTAGATGAAAGGCAAAAATCAATACCTAATTCAAAGAAATTTTAAGGATAAGAAGATATCCCATGAAATAGCAATAGTTTCATTCTGACTTGCTTAAACAAACGGCTAACTTTGAAAAATCTGGACTATTTTCTCTCACAGACTTCACCATTACAAACATACAGTTGACAAACAGAAGAAGATGGGAGATCCCACTACATTTGTTGACCATAAAAATAAAAGGTATTTGACTTGGTATACCAGAAAAACAACCAACCTGCAAATCTTAAAGTATCTCCTCCAACAAGGAGTCTCCCATGTGTATGTTAAGGTCATTCAGTAGTCTATGAGAGATGTAATAACAGAAATCATTTTACTCAACAGTGTTTGGAATATCAATATCAAGTGAGGCCCAAAATCACAAGAAGAATGCCCACCAATCAGATTCACCAGTGTCCTGGTAAAAACTAGTTTAGTTATCTATATAATGAGGATGAGAATACTTTTAATCTCTACTTCACAGCGCTATCATGAGGGAAACACTTGCTAAACTTTAATACACTATACAAGTGGGAGTTATTTTTCTTCCCAAACAAATGTTTCTAAAGAGGTCTAGCATTTGGATCAGAATTCCCCATATACTCTAGGATTAACAATAGGTGACCATCCCCAAATTCAAAGCATTTCTACGGGGCGGGGGAAAGGCTGTGAGAAGTGGGGAGAATATCAGCAGTTAAGGCCATGTAATTTTCTTTTCAAATGGTAAAATATCTCCCCCCAATTTCCCCCCCAATAATGGCAAATGTAAACACTATGGCCCTGCTGCTTGATCAGTGCCTTGATCTTATCATTCAATCAGTTCTAAACACACCCTACTGTAGTATGATTTAATCTATTTTTTTCAGTATTTTCTAGAATGATGATGTGAGAGGAGTGATGCTTGTAAGTAAAGAAGCAGAAAGCAGAGAGGTGGAAGACGAATTAGGAAGCTATTGAAATACTAGGCCAAGTGAATGTGATTGTGAATGTGAATGGAGAGAAGGGGATGAATGAGAGAAATACTGTGGACTTAGCAACTGATTGGATGTGTATAAAAGAGTGAAGAAAATAATGTTTGGAGAAATGACAAGAAAAAAGGGAGGGAGGGAGGGAGGGAGGGAGGGAGGGAAGGAAGGAAGGAAGGAAGGAAGGAAGGAAGGAAGGAAGGAAGGAAGGAAGGAAGGAAGGAAG
>NW_027185779.1:9053082-9065340 GCF_028583685.1 Petaurus breviceps papuanus | reverse complement strand
AAGGAAGGAAGGAAGGAAGGAAGGAAGGAAGGAAGGAAGGAAGGAAGTTAAATCATATATTTGGGGAATTATTTGGGTAAACATCTGAGCCTGGAGTGAGGAAGGTTCATCTTCCTGAGTTCAAATCTGGCCTCAGACACTTACTAGTTGTGTGACCCTGCGTAAGTCACTTACCTGTTTGCCTCAGTTTCCTCATCTGTAAAATGAGCTAGAGAAGGAAATGGCTAACCACCTCAGTATCTTTGTTTAGGAAATCCCAAATGGGGTCATGAAGAGTCAGAAATAATTGAAATGACTGAACAACACCATGTCAATATTTCAATAAATTCTAATGCATATTGAAGGCATCTTTCACAACTATCACTGATAGAGTATTCTCTACCAAAGAAGTGATAAAGGTTCTTTCCCCATTAGAATGTAAGCTGCTTGAGAGCAAGTAATGTTTTTCCTTATAGCCCCAATGCTTAGCACAGTTCCTTGGAACATAGTCAGTACTCAACAAATTCTTGTTGAATGATTGGTTGAATGTAGATCACAACAAATAAAATAAATAATTTTAATATTTTGAAATTCATGCATTTTTGCACAAATCAAACTATGTAATAAATAAGAAAGGAAATTTTCTATTGGGTCTTTAAAATCAATGCATCAAATATTGTTGATACAGTGTTTAAAATCCAAGAATTATAGGGAATTAACAAATCTATGACTAAGAGCCATGTTCTAATAGCAAAATGTTTCAAAGGCAGCTAAGTGATAGAGAAGATACAGCACTGGACGTTGAGTCAGGAAGAACTGAATTCATATCTGGACTCAAACTATTAGTAGCATCACCTTGGGCAAGTCAATTAACCCAGGTTTGCCTCAGTTTTCTTAATGGCAAAATGGGGAAAATAACAGCACTTAAATCACAGGGTTGTGAGGATAAAATGAGATAATATTTGTAAAAAAAATGATGAGTACAGTGTATATCACAGCACATAGTAGGCATTGATATAAATGCTTATTCCCTTCTCCCTTCTGTTCCTTTCAAAAGATAAATATTCATATGAAATTATAATTTGAAAGATTTCTCCAAATTAATTTAAAACAACTCTGAGGTTTTACCTGATTCCCAGCAAATTCTCAAAGACACCAAAAGTTGGGAATCACAAATGCTGGAAAGGTATTAACGCACTAATTGAGTGCATCTGACAACTCTGAAATTCTCAGAGTCCAACCATTCTGAAAAACAATATGGAATTATGTGAGCAAAGTAACGAAAATATCCATACCCTATTACTAAGAAATCCCTCCACATTACTTGGATCCCATGGGAGTCATGGACAAAAAAAGTTCCATAAATGGCAAAATATTTATAGCAGCATTATTTGTGGAAGCAAAGAACTGTTAAAAAATGGGAGTTCCCTGATTGGTGAATGACTAAAGGAACTATGGTATATGAATGCACTGAAATATAATATTTATGATAAGAGGGGATTAGTCTGAGGCATTCAACAAACATGAAAGATAGATATAAACTGACAGAGGGTGAAATAAGCAGAACTATGAAAACAATGTGAATGCACAATGAATGCACAAGGAACCTGAATGAACAGAAAACAGAAGAGAATGCTATGTAATTATAATGATCAATCTTGACCCACAAAGAAGAATTAAGAGAATGCATCTCCCTCTTTTTAATGAAGAGGTGAGAGATAATGGGTGTAGAATGTTGCCTTCACTGTTGGTTGAGGTTGTTGTATGGTTGTTTTTTCTGAGCTTCTAAAAAAGCCTTTACTATAAAAGCTCACTGGGTAAGTAGGACAGAGGTATATTTAGTAATGATTGTAAAGTAAAAACAATAATCATTGAGGTTTTTTTTAAAAAAAAAAACCTTTGAGAGCTTGCCTATTTGATCATTCTCAGATCTGTAACTTCTCTTTACCTACTTCTTCTAAATCTACCAAGATGCTCAGGTTTCTTCTATTGTTAAGAAACTGCCTTTAAAAAGAGAATTTACTGAGTTACAAGGTTAACAGTGTTAAAGCAGTTTGTGAATGGTAAATGGGGGAGATGTGGAAGATGAGACTGGATTATGCAGATTGCTGAAGCTTTCAGGATGTCTACATCTTTAATGAATTCATAATCCTCAAGCTTTCTGTCCTTTCCTGATACATATTTACCCAGTAACATTTGTAGTTTGTATTTTTAGATGGGAGTTGAGAACTGAAATATTTAGTCTCTGTTATGCATGGGAGGCTTGTCCAATGTCTGTTGGAATATATTGTAGAAGAAGCCATATGGTTAATGGGAAGAGAAATGGATTTGGAGGGAGAAATGGACCTGGGCTTGAAGTAGGTTCTGTTATGTACTGACAATTTGACCTTGCGCAAATTATTTTGAGAAACCAAAGAAGGAGGACTCAATTCTCTCATCCATAAAATGATGGACTAAATTATTTTTAAGACCCTGGTCCAAACCCTGTCAATGATACCTTTCTGTGTCGTAATCCGATATGATAGCCACTCTTTCAAAAGTTACTAATGATTTTTAAGTTGCCAAATCTAATGGATTTTTTTCAATCCTCATCCTTTTTGACTTTGCTGTAGCCTTTGATAATACTGATCACCCTTTTCTTGATATTCTCTTCTCTCGAGGTTTTTATGACCTCACTCTTTTCAGGTTATCTTCCTCTCTGACTACTTCTCCTTTGTTAGATCTTCATCAAAAACATGCCTGCTAACTGTGGGTGTCCCATAAAGCTCTGTCCTGGGGGTTCTTTTCTCCCTCTATTCTATTTCACTTAAAGATTTCAACAACCCTGATGAATTCAGTCATCATCAGTTATTCAACCCTAACACCTCCAGGCTCACAACTCCAACAGCCTATTGGAAATCTTGAAATGTATGTCTCACAAACAACTTAAATTTCAATATATAAAAAACTCAACTGATATTCCCCCCACTACCAAGCTTTTTCTTCTTTCCTAATTTATTGTTTTTAGTAATGGTAACTCCTAACTATTAGTAATTTCTAACTATTGCTGTTAAGGACACAACCATTCTCCCCATCACAAAGGCTCACAATCTAGGTGGCATCCTCAATTCCTCATTCTCTCATTCTTTCATGTCCAATCTATTGCCAAGTCCTGTCAATTTCATCTCATAACATTTGTATATACTCTCTTTTCTCATCTGACATTTCTACCACCATGGGGCATGATGGCATAATATCATGTCTGGATTATTGCAATATAGTCTTGTTTGGTCTCCCTACCTCAATTCTTTCCCCATCCATCTTCCATTTAGCTATCAAAGAAAGCTGCATAAAGCTCAGTTCTGACCATGTCACACTTCTCTATTCATTAAAGTTCAGTGGCTCCCAATTGTCCCTAGTATCAAATATAAAATCTTCTATTTGGCTTTTAAAGTCCTTTACAACCTGACCCCTTCCTACCTTTTCAATCTTCTTACACTTTACTCTTTTCCATGTAGTCTATGATACAGTGACACTGACCTCCTTGGTCTTCCTCATATAAAACATTCTATCTTTTGACTCCAAGAATTCTTACTGACTATTCCACATGCCTGGAATTCCCTGTCTCCTCATCTCTGCTTCCTAGTTTTTCCTGGCTTCCTTTAAGTCTCAGCTAAAATCCCACCTTTTACAAGAAGCCTTTCCAGTTCCTCCTCAAAGTGATTGCCTTCCCTCTAATGATGATGATAACTACAATGATGATATCTAACATTTATGTGGCACTTACTATGTGCTAAGTACAGTGCTAAGCACTTTCTAATTATTATCTCATTTGATGCAATTTCTCCTGTATATGTTTTGTTCGCACATAGTCGCTTACGTGCTGTCTTCCTCATTAGATAGTGAACTTCTTGAGAGCAAGGGCTAATTTTGCCTATCTTCATACCACCAATGCTTAGCACAGTACCTGGCATAGAGCAAGCACTTAACACATGCTTTTTTATTACTTTTGTTGTTGTACTGTTAAATAAAAATGGACAAGATGAGTAAATTCTCTAAGATCTGCTCATCTTGCTCGTAATCTACCAGATTCTCTAACCAGGAAATATTAGCACATCAAAAGGATATTTGTAGGAGGTAAGGGAACATTTTTTTTGTCTGCATATGCCTATCAAAATGGTGTTTGTGGAATGTAAACTCCTTGAGAGGGAGGACTGGTTCTTATTTCGTCTTTGTGTCTCCAGCACCTGCTATGGGGATAGGGGTGATTAAATGAAGATTCAAACTGAATTGAGTCTGGAAAAGGTTTGAGTGTCCACCTAGCATTATAGGACCCCTAAATTAAGAGGGTATTTTTTGAGAATTGCCTTTACTCAGTTTGAAATCCCTAACCCAGCAGTAACCAATATGTGTTTACTTGAGTCATCCCTGATTTTTATCTTTTACATTTTAGAACCTTAACATAAAAACAAACATATTCATTGCCTTTCTCCACATCCTTCCCAAAGAAGTGACACAACAGATGTTGGTATTGGCTAATGGTCCTTTAGGCAATTCTCTGTAAAAGCTTTTCACTTTAAACCTACATACTTCTTCTGTTCTTATGGTTGCTCTTCCTCCTGATGATAGCTGCTTCAAATAATTGCTTAAATTAATTGATCTCATTTGGACCATAGCTAGTAAGGGGTCTCCCTGCCTCTCATCTCTCCATCTTCCAAAGAGTTTTACACACATTGTCAGATTAATCTTCCCAAAGCATTGCTCTTATTATGTCAATTCTTTTGTCTCTGAAGTTCAAACTGTTTCACTAGGCATTCAAGGCCTGTTTTGTTCTCATCATACATCTCCAGTCTTATCTAGCACTATGCTACTGAATATATCCTACAGTCTAAAAGAAATAGGTTACTTGCATTTCCCTGAAAGTACTCCTTGGTTTCCTTCTTCTGTTTCATTGTTTATGCTTTTCCTTCTGCTGCTTTTCTGCCTGTCTGATACTTACTTATTTTTCAAGGAACAACTCAAAAGCCACCTCCTCCATGAAGCCTTTACCTAATCAAAAGACATACATTTAGAGCTGAAAGAGACCTCGGAGATCATCTAATTCAATCCCTTTGTTTTATAAATAACAAAACCAAAGCCCAGAAAAGTTAAATAACTTTTAAGTTATTCAAGGTAACACTAGTATCAAAGACAAAACTAGAATCTGTGTTCTCTGACTCTAAAGCCCCCCAAATCATCACTCTTTGATAGCCTAAGGGCAGCTGGAAATAATATTTTTCTTCTCTGAACCCCCTTCTCTTCTCTTCTCTTCTCTTCTCTTCTCTTCTCTTCTCACTACTCCATAATTACCCTTTCTGCCAAAATATTAAATCCCTCAATTAAATATAATCAAGCAAAAAAAATTAATACATCAGCTATATTTGAAAATATATGTCTTATTTTGCTCCCATAGTCAATCACCTCTTTGCTGACTGGAGGAAAATGTATTGTTGGTATTGGTCACTGCATTCATCAGAGTTCTTTTAAGCCTTTGACAGTTGTTTTCCTTTAGCCTAACATTAAGCCTTTAATGCATGCTTCCCCTGCCCATCCTTTGTACTTCAATAACTGTACTTTCACATTATAGCTTGCATTATAATTATTTGTGTATTTGACATCTTCACTACTAGATTGTAAACCATGAAATAAAAAATCTGTCTTTTTCTCATCTACCACAAGATTACAGGAAGAGTTGGCACTCAATAAATCCACAATCAATTTACAGTCAGTACAGAAGCATTTAAGTATCTACTATGAACTAAAGCCACATGTGGTCCTCTAGGTCCTCTTTTATTAAAGGGATTTGTTCTGTGAAGTTCAGATTCAGTCAAAGGTTCAGACTTGAGGACCTATAAGACCACATGTGGACTTGAAGCCAGGTTCTCCACCTCTGGGCTAAGCACTGTGCGTGCTAAGTGTTGGGGATACAGATATAAAGAGTGAAACAAACTTTACTGCAAAGTGCTTTCCTTATAATAAAGGAGACAAGTATGATATACAGCAGCATGAATATAAAGTGAGTAAATACAATATAAACAAAGTAGATAATAGAAGGCGATTTGGGGCGGTGGGGAGTCAAGATGGAGTAGAAGCAGGACCTCCCCGCTGCTCCAGCTTTCTTCCACCTTACCCAACCCATGTAAAAAGGGGACTCTAAACAAACTTTGGAGCTTCAGAACTGTAATGTAATGCCAAAAGAAGGCAACTTCTCAGGTTCAAAATACCAGCATAGGTGCTCTCTATTTTATTCAGTGACAAACCAAGAACAGAGAAGATCAAAACATGACATCATTCAAAATACAGCATTTACTAAGCGTGATTAAATAATCTCCAAGCACTACCCCACCCCAGGACCTTCCAATCATTCAATCAATTACAAAGTCTCTGTTCTAAATACTTCTCCACCCCTAGGCTATACCTTAATTAAGTCCACCACAAAGCCCCTCTTCTCAAATGGAGATTAGTTTCCAAACATAAGGTCAAAAGTTCTCCACCCCTGGATCACAATTGAATCTACCCCAGAGTTACATCAAGTTTAAACACAGCACTTAATACCCAAATGGAGGTCTTTTCTTCATCTTGACACAAGGCAAGTTCTCAGGAATCTTAGTTCCTGGGGAGACAAGGCTTAGCAAAGCCACAAGATACATTGCCAGTCCCTTCATGAATTTATCCTCTGTCTGTAAAACAGTCCTAGAACCCCTGAACACATTAGCAAAGCCCTCTCCCAGGATTTCTGTAAACATACAACAAGAAAATCCTTCTTCAGGGCTTCTGAACCAACAGAAAGGCTCCCAGACCCCTGCAACAACAGCACTGTCCTTCACCAGTGGACAGTATTCATTCTGTCTGCAGGACAGTCTCCAGACCCCTGCAACAACAGCACTGTCCCTCACCAGGGGACAGTATTCACTCTCTGTCTGCAGGACAGTCTCAGGGCTTCTTAGCGAACAGCCAGGTTCCAGGACTTCTTCAACAAAAGGACTGTCTTTCACCAGTGGACAAATCTGGCAAAACAACATCAAAACAGACAGACAAAGTACCAGCAAAACAGCCATGTCTCCTCAGTCCTTGGCAGCTCAGGGGGCAGGTCTCAAAAGTCCAGGGCAATTCAAAGCGGCCACCAGCAATTCTCTTAGTCTCTCTCTCTCCACGAGGTGCTGCTTCCAAAAAAAAAATCTTCCGCCTCTCTCTAGTGTCTCTCCAAATCTACGTCACCAGCTCCTCCCAGTTCAGGACTTTCTTTTCACATCAACAAGCCCATCCCACAGGTGGGATTAACAAGCTCTGGGTTTTAACACAATCAATTTGAAAACCAAGCCAATACAGGGGAATCTTTAATTGCCATTACTATCACAAGAACCCACAAAATGACACAGAGAAGCTAACCTCCCGCTAAGGACAGCCCAGCAGGCCAGCAGGAATCGGCTAGCACAGTGCTCTGGGAGCTGAGCCCAGCCCCACGCCAAGGCTTAAGCCCCAGGGCGGGCCTGACCAGCCACTAGCCAGAGGCACTCCAGATCAGCAGCAGCTGTGGCAGTTTCCAGATTTATCAACACATAGATGCAAAGGACAAAGTGAGAGGTCAGTGCAGTCTGGACTTTGGGATCCAGTAAGAGGGAGTGCATGACTTTTGCCCCCGGAGTGAAAAGCCGCTGAGATGCCAGCACAGCCAGCCAGTACCACGTGGCGGCTTCAGCTCCTGGCCTGCAGAGTGTAAGGGGACCAAGCAACCAGTCTGAGGGGTAATCGCTCTTGCTTTAACCTTCTTGGATCTGGATTGCAGTCTAGGGTGAAGGTCCTGGGGTGTGTGTCCAGCTTGCCAGAGCATGTGGAGACCTCAGAGAGGGCACCCCTCTAATACCTCTGGCAGCTGAGAAAACCCCAGAGATTGGGATGAAAGCTCCCCTGTCTGATGGCAGAGTCCTACTGTGGCAAAAAGCCCGGGGGTTAAGTGACCGAGGGGCGACATGACCAGGCAAAGGAAACAAAGCAGACAGAAGATTCCAACATTAGACTCCTATTTGGGGGACAAAAAGGAGCAAAGCATGGAACAGGAGGAAGACAGTGAAGTCAGAACTCCTGCACCAAAAGCTTCAAAGGAAAAAACGAGCTGGTTATAGGCCATAGAGGACCTTAAGAAACAGATAAGAGAAGTGGAGGAAAAATTGGGAAGAAAAATGAGAACGATGCAAGAAAATTATGAAATGAGAGTCAACAGACCGACTGAGGAAAATGACACCTTAAAAAAATAGACTAACTCAAATGGCAAAAGAGGCTCAAAAAGGCAATGAGGAGAAGAATGCCTTAAATAGCCAAATTTGCCAGATGGAAAAAAGAATCTCAAAAGCTCACTAAGGGGAAACATTTCTTCAGAATTAGATTGGAGCAAATGGAAGCTAATGACTTTATGAGAAATCAAGATGCTGTTAAACAGATCCAAACAAATGAAAGAATAGAAGGCAATGTGAAATATCTCATGGGAAAAACCACTGACCTGGAAAATAGGTCCAGGAGAGATAATTTAAAAATTATTGGACTACCTGAAATCCATGATCAAAGTAAGAACCTAGAAATCATCCTCCAGGAAGTTCTCAAAGAAAACTGCCCTGATGTTTTAGAACCAGAGGGCAAAATAGAGGTTGAAAAAATCCACCGATCACCTCCTGAAAAAAGATCCCAAAAAGAAAACTCCTAGGAATATTATAGCCAGGTTCCAGAATTCCCAGATTAAGGAGAGAATATTACAAGCAGCCAGGAAGAAACAATTTTAATATTGTGGAAACACAATCAGGACAACCCAGGATCTGACAGCTTCTACACTGAGGGATCGAAGGGCTTGGAATATGATATTCCAGAGGTCAAAGGAGCTGGGATTAAAACCAAGAGTCACCCACCCAACAAAACTGAGTATCACGTTTCAGAGGAAAATATGGTCATTCAGTGGAATAGAGGACTACCAAGCATTCTTGCTGAAAAAACTAGAGTTGAATAGAAAATTTGACATTCAGATACAAGAAGCAAAAGAAGCATGAGAAGGTAAACAGGGAAAAGAAATCATAAGGAACTTATCAAAGTTGAACGATTAACATTCCTACATGGAAAAACAATAATTGTAACTTATGAAACTTTTCTCAGTAGTTGAAGGGAATAGAAATATGTGTGTGTGTGTGTCTATGTATGAGGGTATATGGGCATATGAATACATAGGTGAATGTGTGTATATATGTTTACAGGTATACATAGATAGAGGGCACAGGACCAATTTAACAGGAAGGGATGATACTTAAAAGGTGAAATTAAGAGGTAAAAGAGGAATATAATGAGAGGAGATGGGAAGAGACAGAATGGGGTAAACTATCTCATATAGAAGAGGCAAGGGAAAATGGTTACAATGGAGGGGAAGAATAGGAAGGCAAAACGGAATGCGTCAACCTTATTCCCATTGAATTTGGCTTGAGGAGGGAATGACATACACACTAAATAGGATATCTCACCCTCCAGGAGAGTAGGGGGGGAAAGGTATGGAAGGGGGATTGATGGAAGGGAGGGCAGCCTGGCGGGGGAGGGAAGTTGGAAGCACCCACTTTTGAAAAGGTACAGGATCAAAGTAGAGAATAGAACAAGTGGGAGGTGGGATAGGAGGGAGGGAAATATAGTCAGTCTTTTACAATATATCTACTATGTTATTGTTTTGCATTAGCCACACATGTACAACCTATATTGAATTGCTTATCTTCCCAATAAGGGTGGGTGACAAAGGAGGAAGGGAATGAATCTGGAATTCAAAGTTTTAAAATCAAATATTTATATATATATACTATTATTAATACAATTTTACATGTAATTGGGAAATAAGATACACCGGCACTGGGGCATAGAGATCCACTGGAAAAAGTCAAAAGGGGTATGAGAAAATATGGGAGAGAGCAGATTGGAGAAGAGTATATCCTGTGGGACTGCTATTTTGGGGCAGTGGGTAGTGGAAAAACGGGGAGAAAATTTGTAACTCAAAATCTGGCGGAAATGAATGATATAAATTAGAAGTTAATAAATAATTTAAAAAATAAAAAAAAGAAGGTGATTTGGGATGGAGAGCACTAATAGGAAAAGCTCTATGCATATGATAGTGATGATACTAAATCTATACTTGGACTTAAATTCTGAAATTTTCATCATGCAATATGTCTCTTTAATTCTCCCTTTCTAAGAATTACACTTCCAAGATTTGGACAGAGGTGTTATTAGTTTTTCTGTCAGTGGAGTAAGCCCCAAATTGTATGCCTCCAGTAGTTTCAACTCTGGACTTTTAAGAAAAATAGAAAGGAAAATTATTTTTGTTATTTCTCTAGCATGTTTATATTAGTAATGAAATAGTTTTGGGTACCCTCTGGTCAGTCTTCATGTGAGCATATTTTTCAAAGGAATGTCATAGGCTTCCATAGCTCATAAGAAGTGAAAAATATCAGCAAGTCAAGTCAATAAGTAAACAAGCATTTATTAAGCACTTACTATATTCCCAGTATGTGCTAAGCATTGGGAATACAAAGAAAGGTAAAAAGCAGTCCCGAATCACCTTTATAATAGGGGAAACCATACCTAAACAACTACATACAAACAAGATATAGATAGGATAAATTGGAGATAATCTTAGAGGGAAGAACTAGCATTAAAAGGGATTGGGAAAGGTTTCCTGCAAAAGGTCGAATTTTATCTGTAGTCTGAAGGACATCAAGGACACCAGGAGACTTGGATGCTGGGGAGAACATTCTAGATACAGGGGACCGTCTCTAAATGTACAGTCAAAAGACTGAATGTTGTGTGAGCAACAGCAAAGAGGTCAGTGTCAGTGAATTGCAGAGACCATGGAGGGAAATGAAAAATAAAAAAGATTGGAAAGATAGGAAGGGGTCTGGTTATGACAGTCTTTAAAAGCCAAACAGAGGTTGAAAATAATAGGGAACCAATGGAATTCATTAAATAAGAGTGGGTAGATAACATGGTCAGACCCATACTCTAGAAAGATCAGTCTGATAGTTGAGTGAAGTAAGGAGAAACATGAGGCAGAAAAACCAATCAGAAGGTTAAACAGTTAATTTCTAGTCTACTGGAAGGTAATAATGGAAAAAGGAATTTAAATCAAGGAAAGTAAGAGAGTAAAATACTTAAATATTTCAATGAACCAATAACCTCACTAATAAAAGTCCTTTCTCCAATGGCACAGATCACATTTCACATATATCTTCTCACCCAATATGATTCTTGCCCATTTTCTGCCATAAAACCTCCAAGAAGGAGTTATCCAACAGGGCCTGCCTTCTGGCCTTTGGAACATTCCACAGAGAGCAATGCTATACTCAGCCTTCCCATCATACTCCTTACTTCAGTAACATGACCAGCTCATCTTCTTTTCCTGGACTATAACTTTTATGGTGTTTCCTGAATATAAATCATTATTGGTAATAGTCTAGAGCCTATTTGCATCTAGAATCTGTCTATTGCCCTTTGGGTTCTCTACAACTTTATTATTCTGTGGCCATTGTAGTGTTCCATAACTCTAAGTCACAGAACATCACTAGATGATATGGGTATTAAAAAGAAGAATTTGCATTAAAAAGAAGAGTAGCATGGAATGACTGAAAGGTCTGTGTAATTTTCCAAGCCACAAAGCCTTCTCTCTTCCTTCTTTTCAATCCTCCAATCATCCCCTTGTCCATCTGTGGTACCAGATGAAGATAAATATACTGATGAGACTAACTCAATGGACTGACTCACCTATCCAACTTCATACTGGGCATAGTTCGGACAATAAGCACAGAGTGAGATGGAAATTCAATAACCACTTTTATAAATACAGGCATTTTCATGAAAGCACCTAGGAGAAGGGAGATTTTATATATGATATTGATATATAACATAATAATTTGTATTATTAATTGGGAGTGTTTTTCACTGATGTAGGAGACTTCAAGAGAGGAAAACTCCGTCTACCATTGTAGATCAGCAAATGTTCTGCATCTTACAATGCAGAGAAATTAAATGACTTGTCCTGAGTCACAGAGAGTAGATGTTAGAGGCAGAACTAGAATCCAAATCTTCTTGACTCTGAGGCAGTTTCTCTTTCCAATATACCATGTTGCCTCTAATAATATTATAAAGATATTATTAAATAGTCTTCAATGGCCCCTAGCCATCCTTTACATGAGTTCTACAGGAAGGAAGGAAGGAAGGAAGGAAGGAAGGAAGGAAGGAAGGAAGGAA
>NW_027185779.1:9051560-9053072 GCF_028583685.1 Petaurus breviceps papuanus | reverse complement strand
GAAGGAAGGAAGGAAGGAAGGAAGGAAGGAAGGAAGGAAGGAAGGAATAGAGGGAGGGAGGAAGGGAGGGAGGGAGAGAGGGAGGAAGGGATGGAGGGAGGGAAGAAAGGAAAGGAAAGAAAAAACTATTAAGTTCCTACTATTTGCTAGGCACTATGCTAAGTGCTATGCAAATATTATCATATTTGATCCTCACAACAACTTTGGGAAGTAGATACTACTATTATCCCCATTTTACTGTTAATGAAACTGAGGCAAATACAGGTTAACTGACCTTCCCAGGGTCAAATAGTAAATATCTAAAACAAGATTAAAACCTGTAGGTATTCCCCAGTGCAGTCCAGCATTCTATCCATAATACCATGCTGTCTCTCTTTTTATTTTTTTATTTTAAAGCAATTGGGGTTAAGTAACTTGCTCAAGGTTACAGGGCCAGTTATTTCTGGGTATGGAGCTAAGTATCTACCATGCTGTCTCTTAAAAGTCAGGAACCAAACTCATGTTTCCTGCTTCTAATCCATAGTTATCCATGTTTTCTATCGGGCAAAAATTTTTTTAAAAAGGCTCTCCTTACCAATATCATTGGGACTGGGGAGGTTGACAATCTCAATGGGCACAGAAAGGTGTCCTAGAAAACCACTCTGGCAGTATAAACACAGCCCCCAAGCAGCAGCGCCCTCCTCCCCAGAAGGAGAAGACTAGCAGGAGAGATATCCCTTCCTGCTACATCTCAAGCAAGTCAGGTCTCAATAATTCATACATCTATTAGTCAGTGCATAAATTTAAATTTAGGGTAAAAAAAGGTTATGGAGAATCTATATCCAACACCATATACTTTTCCCTAAACCAGAAGATATGGAGCATTTATTTGGACAATATCCAATATAATAATACCTTTAGCACCTTGGGAAATCATTTTGGCAACTCACACCATTATCTTCCTCTCTAATTTTTAGATTTGTCTTTGGTTTTAAGGTTCCTCATAATTTGAACTGTAAAACCAAATAGTCTTAAACCTAAGAAATGAGCCACTTAAAAAAAAATAGTCTGCGGAGGTTGAGAGTTGATCACTTCATCTCCTAATACACTCAGTCTTTTCAGTCAAATGTTAAGAAACATGTTGTCATGACCTAAAAGGAAGAGTGGTCATCCCAAAATAGGCCTGCAGAATCATGGAGCCTGAAGCATAGGGTATAAATCGAATATGGTTGAATTAAAATTTGTAAAGCTAAAAGATTTTCTGTGCTTAACATGGAAAGTGAATAAAAATGTACTACATAAGGCCAAGATGAATACAAATGATTTAACTGGACAGGATTTTGGAAATCATCTAGTACAACACTCTCCTTATACAAATGAAGAAACTGAGGTCTAGAATCCCACAGATCTAATTAGAAGAGCCAGAATCTGAATTGAGACCATTACTTTCCTCACTGATCCCACCTGTCAGTCTAATCATCATCAACATCATCATCATCATCATCATCATCATCATCATCATCATCATCATCA
>NW_027185779.1:9031652-9051550 GCF_028583685.1 Petaurus breviceps papuanus | reverse complement strand
CATCATCATCATCATCATCATCATCATCATCATCATCATCATCATCATCATCGGGCCTTAGGCTATACTCTTCGGGCTTATCTTAATAGAGTTTCACTATGACCCTTTGTTAATTGTCTCTGATTTATATATCCTATTTTACATAACTGTTTCCATGTCAACCAATAAACATTTATTAGGGCCCATTATGTGCCAGCCAATGTGCTGAGAACTTGGGATTCAAAAACAAGAAGCAAAAACCAGTCCCTGCCCTCAAGGAGCTTATAATCTAATGTTTCCCCCTTTAGGCTATGAGATCCTTGAGAATGTCTTTTGTCTCTCTTTGATCCTGCTGAAGCTTAGCACATAGCAGGCATGTTTACTGACTAATTGTAGGTGCTATTATTATCACCATTTTGTAGATATAGAAACTGAGGTTAAGTGACAAGGCCATACAGCTAGTGTATAATTTAATAAAAATAATCAATCAATAAATAAACATTTATTAAGTGCCTACTATATGCCAGGCACTATGGTTAGCACTTTAAAATTATCTCATTTGATCCTTTACAACAACCCTGAAAGGCAGCTGCTCTTATTTTCCCCATTTTATAGATGAGGAAACTGAGGCAAACAGAAATTAAGTGACTTGCCCAGGGTCATACAGTGTTAGAAGCAGAATTTGACCTCATCTTTTAGTACTCTATCTATGATATCACCTAACTGCTCCTGCTACAGAATACTGTTCTAGCTCTAAACTTTCTCTGCTCTTAACTTATGGCCTTATATACCTGACAATTTCTCTGTGCCTCAGTTTTTCTATTCATAAAGTATAACAGAATCATTAAACATGTGCAGTAGATTTCAAAGAGAAGGCTATGTGTGAAATATTTTTCTTTCTCTAAAACAGTAAATGTTACTTTATTAGTCAATGAAAAAATACTCCCTCAACTTCAGTTTTACATAATTAAATATATAAAACAAGAGCGTAAAGGGAAATTTTTTTAAACAAACACTGTTTCATCAGAGACCTGAATGTGTATCATAATAAAGTATTATTACTTCTTTTATTGAGTGACCAAAATAAAATTACTTCAACATAAGTTTTATAATTTAAAGTTTATCTGTTACCTTTGAGTTCAAATGGAAAATTATTAGAAAGCACTAAAAGGAACTACTATAAAAATAAACTAAAATTGTTTTTAAAAATGCACTCCCCCCCAAAAAAAAACCCTCTATGATTAAATATCTAGCATTTTCTTAGGAATAGCAGTGAAGAAAAGAAAGAAAAAGCACTGGTTAACTGCCTACTCTGTGCCAGGCACTTTAAAATATTATTTCATTCATGCTCACAACTACCTTGGGAGTGCTATTTTATTATCCTCATTTTACAATTGAGGAAACGGAGACAGGCAACAGTTAAAGGACTTGTCCATTGTCCTACAGCTAAGAAATGTCTGAAGTCAAATCTGAATTCAGGTCTTCTGGACTGTAGGAAGTCTGTGCACTCTACACACTGCACCACCTGGCTGTATATGAATGAATATTCATTCCATAGATAAAAATCCATTCCCACAGTTACCATACTTATAGTTTGATAACTCTAAACATAAGCTTTACATAGCACATAGAAATGGAATATTTCTATAAATAAATATGGAAATAGTATTTTTGAATGAAAAGCTATGGTTTCAAATCCTGATCCTTGCACATACTATTTATGTAGAACTTTACTATGTATTCCACTCCCTTCCCTGGGTCTTTTTTCTTATTCTCTAAAATAAAGAAGTCAGAATGGATGATTTCAGGGTCTTGCCCTTTCCAGTTATAATGCTATGAGTCTATGAATGAAATCTCTTTTATAAAATGGGATTACATTATTGATGCTATACCCTGCCTATAAGGCTGTCAAATTTATTAATAAATTTACTAAATAAATCCAGATCATGGAGTTCAACTAACATTCCAAATAAATTTGAAACTGACTTCCCCTTTCATTACCATCCCTCCCCTTTCACAGGCCAACCCAAAGGAATGTTGAAACCACTGGACCCTTTTAAGGGACTACTGTAGGATCTGGACAAATACTGAGTACAGACTTGGTAGAGAGTTCTCCAGTCATTCCACTTAAAGTCTGAATTAGATTGTCACTCAGACTGAAGAGGATTCTCTCTGGGTTTAAATCTACTTACATTGATTCATGGCCTCTACATTATTAATAACCTATCTCGAAATAAACACTCCAATGACTTTCAACTAAAATGCTGAGTCTTAGTTAGGTGGGATTTTAGATTCACTATCTTCCTACAGAAGGCATAAACAGTGAGGTATCTAGTTTTATCCCTCTTTCCTCACCCATTGTTAATTTTATTAAAAGGAAGTCAGCTGAAAAGTAAATGGAAGCAGTCTCAAAACCAAAAGTTAGCTACTAGCTATAATTCAAAATGCAGAGCAAAGTCAAACCATATATAACATTTATAGTGGTTATTAAGTCTTTGTTTTGGTTTAGAACTATAGTATCAGAATTGTTTAATGTTGGTAGAATTGAAAACATCAGAAAACACCTCTAAATTGTGTTTAAAACTTGTTAATGAAGTACATCTTTATTTGTCATTTATCATTTCTAATACCCAGCCATTTAACCACACAAAATTAACTTCTTCTCAGTCACTTAGTGTTAAGGAGGGGCCTAGGGGAGAAATCTCCTATTCCTCAAGTCTGTCCCCTAAGTTTAAGGATTCCAAATTCTCTACAAGTTGCCAGTGTGAAGCTTCCACTGTAGTGTGTTCCGATAAGCGGTGGACTTAAGGCCAAGAGATAGGAGTTTGAATCTCACTTCTTACTACACTTACTACCATGGAGTCAGTGTTACAACTTCGGGGTGTCTGAACCTCATTTTCCTCATCTGTAAAAATAAAATGGGGATAATAAGACCTGTAGAATCTAGAGGTTTCTGATACAAATCAAGTTTGTAAGGCATTTACAAACTTTAAAGCACTACACAGCATGTCCCAGAAGTCTTCAAGTAGTTCTAAGATTAAAATGACATTAAAATTTTGGGGACATGAAGGTAAAAATTTTGACAAATATTATTTATATGCAATCTCTGAAGCATCATGATTTTTAATATTTTAGGAATGATGTGCCATTTGATCATTTTCAGTAATTCAAAAATACCTCGCTCAAGAAAATAGAAGAGTTATAGGACAAAGACTTAAATTTAGACTCCAATATACTTCCTCAAAGGGAGAAGCTTATGAAGTTGAACTTTCTACTGACAGTTGCCAACCTATCTCAGTCAACCCAATTTATAACAAGAATAAAATTTTTAATATTGAACTTGCCCAAGAAAGGAAATTTCACCACCAGATACTGGCATTTTTTTTTCTTAACCAACAACAAAAAAAAACCCAGTCATCTTCTTTTATGTATATTCATCTTGTGTCATTTGTTCCACCTCTCACAGCATGTGATAATCTATCACCTGAGCTATTCGAAGCTGAACATTTTTCCCCTCTGTCCTGTTTCTTGTAGGATTTGTGGTCTAGATTGTCACCTTTCAAGCTATGTGTTAAACGAGCCTTTTAACCAGACTAGTTCGACCTGCTCTGCAGCTGCTTGTGTTTCACATTAGAACTAAAAAGAAAAGTTAAGCATTACCAGAAACACGAACTGCCCTTCTTTCCGAAAGCACTGCCCTGTTGTCTCCTAAGGCTTTCCATACTTCTCCCAAATCGCATCCAAGTTAAACGAGATACAGTCACTTATTGCCAGCTGACCAAGTCTTTCTCACTTCAGTGTTGTTTCTTAAGGTAAAACAGTCAGTCCTCTCTTCTCACTTTACTGAAGTGAAAATAACCTACTCCGCCTCCCCAACCCCCCCACACACTCTCCTCTTTTCTTTTGTAGAGGGGACAACCAGAGACTTTAGATGTGAACAATATGATCTTTCCCCCCAAAAAATACATAAAATTATTTGTGATTTATTCATGAGGAAATATACATTATCATTTTATTAAGAAATAGGGTGGGAATGTTGACAGTATAAACTGGAGCTTCTGGTGAATGACAAGAGGTCACTTTTGAGAAGTTAATTTCCCATCACCCAGGTGTGCATCGAACACACCATCTCTTCCCCTCTAAACTGTGGCTGCTCACTCTTCCCACACACCCAAAACTACTATTTCTGAGGACCACAGAAGAATATGTTTTCTTTACTCTGTGAAAACTGAAATGGCAAATATACACTAACCCAAACATCTTCCTACTTCGGTTGTATGAACCAATTTCTTTGCTAAAGGAAATCCCTGATTCACCAGAGCAATAGCAGGCGGACTTGGGTGGGTGGTAGGAGGCAGTGGGGAGGTGGTGATTCGAATGAAAATCAAGACAGGCTGCATATTTTCCCAAGCTTAGTCCTTTCAAGGGCAGATATCAAGGTGAGCAGCAGTCCCTGTTTCACAGCACCACTAAGGGATTTGTGAATGATTGTGGAAGATTTGCACACCAGCTTTAGTACACTTAGGGCTCCTGCAAAAAGGCAAAGTCCCACTCAGGAAATACATTTCAGGTCCTTTTTTTTCCTCCCAGTGCAAAGTACTAGTATAACGTGCACAAAAGAAAAGCCCTGCAATGCAATGTAATTGCAAGACTCCCCGGCTTTGAAAGACACAATAAACATCGTCTTTCCCCCCACCTCTCCTCCTCCAGATCATTTTCCTCTTCCTCTTCCTCCTCCCTCCCTCACCACCTCCCTTACCTCCTCTCTCTTCAAAACCTCCCCCACCAAGCCCAAGTGAAAGGCTCAGCTCTCAGAGACCAAGCTCCTCGGTTTCCAGTGTTCCAGCCCTTTCCTTGCCTAGCAAAAAGGAGCCTCGCTTGTCTTACCTCGGGGGCTGTTTTCCTGCAAATACGGCGGGGCAGTCGGAGTGACATTTCCAGAATGGGATGCTGACAGCAAAGGGG
The DNA here is from genome assembly GCF_028583685.1 of Petaurus breviceps papuanus. Lineage (NCBI taxonomy): Eukaryota > Metazoa > Chordata > Mammalia > Diprotodontia > Petauridae > Petaurus > Petaurus breviceps. Next base: position 9,046,606 of record NW_027185779.1, on the reverse strand, counting down.
AGCGTTCATCCACTCCATCAGCAGCCATGACTGCAGCAGGAGCTCAGCTGAGAAGAGAGGCTGAGGGGCCAGTGGCGGCCGCCTCTGCTGCTGAAGCTGCTGCTGCTCCTGCTGCTGTACCGGCTACTGCTGCTGAGAGGGGGAGAGCCGGGGATGTGTCACAACATGCGAGGGGGGGAGGGGGCAGGGAAAGTGAGGGACCAAGGGAGGGGGATGGGAAAGGCTTTTAAAATCCGAGGGGGAGGGGGAGTTTGAGAGAAGCTGGGGAAGCCAGAGCGGGCGCCTGGGCAAAGAACAATTAGGGATGGAGCGGGAAATGGGCGGGGAGAACAGGATGGCTCTGGCTCTGCCCTCAATGCATCTTAAGTTTACTGAATGGAGGAGAAATGGAAGATCAACCCGAGAAGAGGTAGAAGGGGGGGGGGGGGGGGGGCGAGTAGCCTTTCCCCGTGACTCTAGATCTAACTGAAGAACTACGGTAAGCAGAGTTAACATTATCAAGCTTTTCTTGGAGAGAGAGCAAGCAAGTTAATTTTGGCTATCAAACCAAGGGCAGTTGTAAGGAAAAAGTTAAATCGTGGATCTTTGCTCTTTAATTTCTCAATTGGTTAAAAAAAATTGTGCAACTTTCATTCATTATTGAGGGGACTGAGGATTTGTTTTTCTTTCTTTCTTTGTTGTTATTTTTTTAATGTGTTTGTTCCCTAACATTTTATGTTGGCATGGTGTTTCTGCGTTCTTCACCTGCATATATTAGCACCTTTACGGTAGGATTTTGTCAAGCTTCAGTGTGGTTTTAAATGGCAACCAAAAGTTTCCCTCTATAAATGCAGCTTATTTCCTTTATTCTGAATCTGTGATGTCACTGGTACATACATTGTAATGAGGTTTTAGAATCACACAAGATCCTCAAATTCACAAAATTTTTGTGGGACTAATGAATGAATGCCCATCTCCATCCACCTCCTGGCTTCCTTAGCTTCTTTCAAGGCCCAGATAAAATCCCACCTAATACACCTTTCTGAATCCCTCTTAATTCTAGTGCCTTCCTCTGTTGATTATTTCTAATTTACCGTATATACTGTTTAGCTTCGCTGTACATAATTATCTCCACCGTTAGACTGTGAGCTCCTTGAGAGCAGGAAATTTTACCTGGCACTGATGATACAAAGTATCCACCTGGCTCATGGTAGGCACTTAATAAGCAGGTTTTTTGACTGACTAAATGCTTTAAAAATAAACACCTGCAAATGAAAGTGGCTAAAAGCTAATAAATGCCTTGGTTTCTAGGTTTGATTTTTGTTGCGGCTGCTGAGGATTTGACTTAATACAAAAATAGAATATAAGTCTTTTGAGGGCAAGGGCTGTTTTATATTTGTAGCCTCAGGAACTTGCACAGTGCTAGACATGTAATAGATGCTTAAAAACAATGTAGAATTGAAATGGGATAGAGTTGCAGAAATACAAATATCACAGACTATTGTACAAGTCCTATTATTGGGGGGGGGGGGGACGCAGCCAGGTGGCGCAGTGAGTAAAAGAGCACCGGCCCCAGAGTCGGGGATCAAATACGGGCTCAGACACTTAGCACCACACCCAGGTGTGACTTGGTCCTGAATCCTTCCCTGGGACAAGAGATACAAAGTCACATGAGAAAGAAAAAGGCAGCTAGTCATCCCAGCTGTAAATTTGAAAGGGTCTAGGGAAAGCCAACCTTTTGTCCTTTGAAACTACTTTGAACTTCAAGAAAAATCTTCATTTATCTAAGAACATATGGCATCAATTATTACCTTTTCTGCCTGAAAATCCACCTAAACAGCAGCTGTTTCTAAGGGAAAATCAAAAGAATAATATTGCTAGTATGTGCTAATGAAACAGCTGTTTGTAGCCCAGTGAAAATTATACTCAATATACAAGAATCTCCATGTAAGTCCTCACATGAGAAAGAAGTATGGAAAACCAACTGGATAGAGAGGGCATGGGGCAGAAGTGAAAAGTTCAGGGTTCAGCACTCTACTCAGTTACTACCATATTGATTAACCATGCTTAGTTAACTCATTCTTTATATTCACTTTATGCAGTAATTACTTCTAGGATCGATAATTTCATCAAATTTCCACCACTGAAAATTTCATCACCTTTACTATACTTTTTAATATGAATAACAATTTTTGTATTCATTTTTCAGAAATTGCCTTATATTATTTTCAGATATGTATGGCAACAGTTTTCAGACTCACAAGATCAGAAAACAAAAGGAAGCTATCCTAACAGGTAAGGGAGTTCAACTGTAGTTCTCAATATATGACCTTTTTTTGATCTCATGTTTATCCATTGTGAAATAATTATTCTTGCCACTGCTCATAGAAACTTAGGAGCTAAGTCCCTTTTCTGGAGGGACAATAAATATGACCCCAGTACCCTATTTTATCTCACCATCACAAATTTATTTAATATGTCAATACTTTATGATTTCATTGGAGTACACCCTCCAGCCTCAACCAGAACCCTTCTTTGACTTGGATCATTTGGTTATTGAAACCAACTGTGGCTGAAAAATTCATCACCCTTTGGCCAAGTCATTAATGAACTTCTCTCTAGGTTGAGTCTCAGAGGAAAGGTATGCAGTGTATCTCAGATTGTCCTGTACACTACTATGAAGTCTTGCCAAATGGCCTAGTTGACCTAGCATTCAATGGGTATTCACCAAATATTTGTGGAAGGTCTTGAATTTTCTTCTGACTGGCCCATGTTCTGGTTTCACCTACATCTCAAGTACTTGGTTTCTTCATTGCTTGGATCTAAGCCACAGGACCATGTTCAGTGTAGTACCAGGCAGGAAGATTGTTCTCTTTTGTAATATATCCCTTCCCATTTCTGATCCCTGCACTGTGTATCATTCATATTTGATGATGACACTATTGATGGTAATCACAGTCTCTGTATGATGTATTCCAGCCTCACTTCAAAAGATGCAATGAGAATTGGAAATCATATTTTAAATACCTTCCTGTAGTTTCAGGGGGAAAAAATGTTTTGCTGTGTAGAATCTTGTGTCATTCTGGTTTAGGTTCTTAGTAAATTTTAAATAACAATAAATAATAACAAAGCATTTTTATTGTCCTAATATTTTGCCATTTCTATCTCTGAAATAAGCTGTTTCTTCTGAAGAAATCTGTTTTGTAGACAGATGATATGTTTATGATTAAGAGAAGAGCACACAGCGTGCTATGGTCCATAGGGTCACGAAGAGTGGGTCACAACTGAACAAAAGAACAAATACTTGAGAGACATAAGCAATGTTTTTGTGTGAATCAAAATTAGATATATGGTAGGGCTCTCTAAATGGCTTTATGCTATTAATATACTAAGTGAATAAGAAATATTCATTTCATTTCACAAGTGAATATGAAATATTAGCACCCTAATGAAAACTAAAGTTTTCTAGAATAATCCTGAAATTTGAAACACATTTACAGAATATAATTTCCTCATAGCTAGGTATTACCTAAGCATTCAATAGACACTGCCCCCTGCCTATATAATTTCTTTCCCCTCCCCTCTCCCTTTCATTGGAAGGCAGAGCTGGAGGACCAACAGTGCTGAGCATGGGGTTGGGATGTAGAGGTAAGAAAGAGCACAATAATCTTAGCACATTTGTGTTTTTGTTGTATGCATGAAGAAACCTGTTTACATTTTACATATAATTATATTCACAGAATCTGAGGTATGGAAAGAACCATAACAATCAGGTGATCCAGCTTCCCACAAAATGTAGGAAACATCCCTGAAAAGTGACCGTCATCCTCTGCTTAAATATTTCTAGTTATGGGGAAACTCAAAAGGCAATCCATTCTGAGACAGATAGGTGGCACAGTAGATAGAGTGCTGGGTCTGGAGTCAAGAAGACTCCAAATCCAACCTAAGACACTTACTAGTTACCTGGGCAAGTCACTTTACCTCTGTTAGCCTCAGTTTCCTCCAGCTGTAAAATGAGGATAATGACACCTATTTCAAAGAGTTATGAGGATCAAATGAGATATTTGTAAATGGCTTAGCACAGTACAAATTATTATTCCTTTTCCCATTCCGTTTGGGGACATCATCAAATTGTTAGTTAAGTTCTTCTTCCCATTGAGTCAAAACCAGCTTCCCTATAATTTCACAGAATTTCAGAGTTGGAAGTGGGGGAGTGTTGGAGCCATCTCTTCTAGGTTCAGGAGAGCCAATTATGAAATTTTCATTATGAAAATACCTCAGAAAGCAGCAAACTCTACAAATCAGGGCTTGATGCATTGTTCTGTTGGACTTAAGAAAGCAATGGAAGCCGTGTGACCCTGGGCAAGTTACTTAACCCCAACTGCCCTCTAAAAAGAAAAAAAAAAGCAATGGAGCAAAATAATATATATAAAATTTAAAAGTGTATCCTACATACTTTTATTTTAGAGAGCTGATTGTTAAACATTTATCAGTATACCCTGGTTGGAAGGGACCACAAAACCTCCTCTAGTCCAGCCTACACATGAAAATGAATCCAATCTCCACTGTCATCAATAAGTATGCAAACGGTCTGTGGTTGAAGACTACCAAAGGAGGGAAAATTAGTGGCCTTCAAGGAAGATAACTCCACTTTTACACAACTCTTTCTATTACGAACCCAAGCTGAAATCTGTCTTCATGACTATAATTCCTGATTATGCCCTCTGGTACCAAGAATAAATCATTTCAAAATATCATAGATCTAAGACTAGAAAAGGCCATATGGTCCAACCCCTCATTTTATAGATGAAGAAGCTGAGTTCAGGGAATGTTGGTTTCTTGTCCAATGTTGCACATTAAGATTCAAAAGTAGGATCTGAAACCAGGTCCTCTGATTCCAGAGTCATGTTGCACTTTGCATTGTAATATTATCCTCTTTCTATATGGCAACCATTCAAATCATTCCATTACCGACAGTTTTTTTGATACATACAATTGTTCAACGAGTCAAATCCACAGGATTATGTTTTTATCATTTTTCATCATAGGGTACCCTTGTGAACTTTTTCAGCCTAACTGGCTCTTAATCAACATGCTGCCTCTGTTATTATTGATAACTACTAACAGTTCATTTCTGGATTCAAGGGCAGGACGGAGGGAGTTCATACTGGAAGAACTTAACCCAACTACAATTACTAATAGCAAATAAAAGATAAAATGAGAATATGTATACTTCCTGTGATCCTGAGTTCTATTTCACACGAGGCCCAATTAGGAGCTTACTTTTTCTTGTGAGGGCTGCAGGCCTTAAATGACTTCCTCCCCTTCTCACCCCTACCCCCAACCAATTCCTTTGTAGTTCAGAGAAAATAAGCTACTCAGATACATTTAACAAATGCATCAGTGAACTTCCAACTAGAAGCCAAGTAAAAGTGCATAACCCCATTTAGTACAATTCCCTTGGTGTTCAGTGGTCACTTATGAATTCCCAAGTCACTCTGGCCATTTTTGAAAATCTGTTGCCCCTGGAGGGAGAGGCCAGTCTGACCAGCCTACAATCCCTATCATTTCAATAATTTAACTGTGATGTCTGTGGCTCAAAAAGAAAAAAAAAATCTGGCTACCCCAAGAAAGCAAAATTGCTGAATCATGCTGAGTCATTTACTGAGCATGGGGGAGGTGTGTTAATTAGAAACAGCTGAACAGTGCCAGCCTATGCCTCTATTATAAAAGGGAAAGGAGAAGGAGAGAGTTACACTTGCAGAATTCTCATAGCTGGAAGAGAGAGACTGGGAAGAGGGAGTAGTTGCAGAGGAACCTTGCTCCAGGAGAATGATTGCTATAGGAAAAAAGACCAAGCAGAGATTGGACAATGAGCAAAGACCTTGAAGGGAAGGTAGAATTACTTACCTTTTATTGCCTTCTCTTTAACCTCCCTAGAAGACTAGTCTTTGGGCTGTGAAAGATGAAGAAAAAAATAGTTGAGGGAGATGAAACCAAAGATGGAGAGGAGATACTGCCCTCAATTAGAGAATTATTATTACTTTTTAATGTTAATTATGTTACTTTATTATACTTATAGATTATTGTGTCAATTAATTATTATAAATGCCCTGTTAGAAAATTATACTCTTGACTGTCAGATGTCAGAAACTAGTCAAATCTCTACACGAGCAGGAATCCTTTTTCACAGAGTATGTTGTTCTATGCAGTTCTTGTTCATGTCCTTGTATACATCTTGGGGAGGGGAGAGTTTGGATGGCAGGGGTATCCATCCCCAGGAAAGGCAGAGTGGATAACATACTGGACCTGGTTTGGAATCTTACTTCCTCATTTGTATTTGACAAGATAAGGGGCAAGCCTGACTCGGGCTGGCACTGTTAATTTAGATTCAATGTTGGAATGAACTGAGGTACTCTTAGGTTATTCGACAGTTAACAAAAGGAGGTTTATTTAGACAGCATATAAAAGATATTCAACAAGCATGCTCAAGTAGTACTTCACTAGAATGAATATATCCCCACTCCAGTCAGCAAGTCAGTATGATGACTTACTCAGGTTTGGGATGTCCATCAAGTCTAAAGGGTCAGGACTCCACAAAGGTGTTGCATTCTGTGCACGGAGGTGAGCAGGAAGCCCCATCAGTATGGCCAGAGGCAACTAGAAAGTTGTATCAAGAGTGGTACTTTGGAGCATCTAGGTGGGGCAGTGAGTAGAGTACCAGCTGTGGAATCAGGAGGATTTGAGTTCAAATTTGACCTCAGACACTTGACACACTTACTAGCTGTGTGTCCCTTGGGCAAATCACTTAACCCCCATTGCCTTGTCTTTCCCCCTCCAAAAAAAAAAAAAAAGAGTAGTACATCTTGAGCCTTCGTCCCCCCAGGCCAATCAAGTCCTGGAGACAACTCTGTCTTTTTAGGGGACAGATAGCCTACAGGTAATATGGGGGGAAACCCTGGTAGATATTTGTCCCATCATACCAGATTCTCTTATCTAGTGGCATAGTGGACAGGATGCTAGATTTGAAGTCAGAAAGACATGAATTCAAATCTTTCCTGACACTTAATAGCTTTATTACCCTAGGGAAATCCTTTAACCTCTATGAGCTTCACTTTACTCATCTGTAAAATAGGAATAATAATAGTACTTACCTCCCTGGATCAAATGAAATGATAGATGTCAAGTATTTTATTGACCTTAGAGCTCTATGTAAATTTAAATTTTTGATAATATCATGACTAATGGAGCACATGGACTGTCCATTAGACATCCCTTTGTATATGTGACAAGCTTGTCTCTTTTCACATATACCTCCCTGATGGTATCCTTTACACTGGTCCTAAATTTTTTGTTGGTAATGATTTGGTAACTCATTAGCTGCTTGTGGTGATTAAAGAGGTTCAAGAGACATAATATCAGGGTAATTAGTAATTTTATTAATAAGACCATCACATTTAAAAATAAAAGGATGGTCATTTGGCCTTCTCTTTTAGACCAAAGACCCCTCATAGCTGTGAGCTCACAGTTTATATGTGCTTCCAAGAGTGGGTGTTCCTAAAGGGTGGCAATCAACTCTGATTGGTTAACAATTAATGAGAAAATGAATATTGCAGTGAGAGGTGGGCTATATTACAGTGAGGGTCTTGGAGTATGTGACTTAGGTCACCCAGATTTTAGTCAAAGAAACAATTTCATGTGTCTGACAAAAGGGAGAATGAACACTTCCCCAGGCCTCTCTGAACAAACACAATGAGCAGGAATGTACCCATTAGCCCAAACTTAGAATTTCTTTTACCATCTGGTTAGATCTTGGCCTGGGTAAATCTCTGCTTAAGATTCCCCACACTGGTTGATTTCTGGATGAGGAAGTAGAAAAGAGGAAAAGCCTTGGTCCTAATACAATCACTGGTTATTAATAAATGAGCACTTCACATATGCTCATGCTACTATATAACTCTATTGACCTATTTCCTTTTTTCAAAATTGTGGTCCATGGTTTTTACCCACATAGCATTATCAGAAGAATAATATTTAAAAAGATGGACCTTTATTTCTACTATGTCACACCATCTCACCTCACTCAGATTTTCCTGTGTGGATATTTTAGCTAAAATCTTTTGAGGTCATATCATATTAAATCTATGTAATCTTCTGGAGCTTAACACAATCAGCACACATCTAGGGGACCTCAGCTATAGAGGCTTCTCTTCAATTTGGACTCTGCACTGGATACCCTCCATGATGGTGGCAGACATATTTGGCAAGGACATGGCTCTCCATTTTATACTTTGCTTGGTAGTTATAATCAGAAAATTGTTAATGTTCTATTGCAACATCTTTCAAGGAATCTTGAGTAATTTTAATATATACGTGGAAGTTCCCTTGGTGGAGAATTTTGAGGTGACATGTCCTACCATATAAATTTTTTTTAAATAGCCAAAACCAATTAGTACAGTGGGGCTTTTTATTCTTGATGCCTTTCAGTAGAACATCATTTATGGAAAGCTTTCTGTCCTTTTAATCCATGATTTCCTTGACATACTTATATGTTGCTCAAGTAAAGATTTTTTAGAAGCGGAACTAGACATATTGTTGAGTATTTTAAAAAAACTAGCCATGTGATGTTGGACAAGTCACAACCCCAATTGCCCTAACTATCTTCCCCCCCCCGCCCAAAAGCAAAAAACAAAACAAAAACAAACAAATAAAACAAACACACACCCAGAATCATTGTGTTACCACTGGAAGAAATAAAAAAAATTTTGTTCCCTACTTTGTAGGCATTTAAAATCTAGTCATTGTAAATGGCACTGGTAGAATAAAATTGCAACCCTATTCCAGATGTTCTGTTTTGGCATGTCTGTCACTAAATCAGTAAATGATGACCTTTAGAAATTAACTTTTTTCCAGAAAAAAAATATCCTTAGGTTAAAAGTTAGGAAGAGAGTGAAAAGGCCATGCACTAATCTTTAGCAGTTTCTTTTGGTTGTAGCAAAAATTAAAAACAAAGAAGGTGCCCATAAATTGGGGAACAAGCTGGACTAACTTGCATATTAATATATTGACATTGTACTAAATGTGACTAATTCAAAGAAACTAAGAAAGACTTGGATGAATTGATGCAATCATATGAGCAGTCAATAGAACAATTTCTACAATATATATATAACAGTATAATTAGAAACACTTTGACTACAGAATTCTAATCAATAAAAAAACCAATTATGATTTCAGAAATTGTTGAAACATTTAATCTACATCTGGGCAAAAAGATAGTGGATTAGAAGTAGAAAAAAGTACCTTAAAAAGGAATCATTGGTGGGGCAGCCAGGTAGCACAGCGAGTAAGAGCACCGGCTCCAGAGTCGAGATGACCTGGGGATCGAATCCCAGGCTCAGACACTAGCACCCACCCAGAAACACCTGGCAGTGTAACCTTGAGCAAGTTACTTAACCCCAATTGCTTAGGGGCGGCCAGGTGGCTCAGCAAGTAAGAGCACTGGCTCCAGTGTTGGGATGAGCTGGGGATCAAATCTGGGCTCAGATACTTAGCACCACACCCAGAAATAACTGGCTGTGTAACCTTGAGCAAGTTACTTAACCCTGATTGCTTAAAAAAAAAAAAAGTAATCGTCAGACACAGTATCTCTTGTACCATTGTTTATTTGTAATTTACTTGCTTTTGAGGGAAAAGCTTCTATGGAGGGGGAGGGGATTAGCTAGTGTATAATAACAAGAAAAAAGAGGTAAATTACATTAGTGAAACGTTTTAAAAGTATACAAGAATACGAAAGGTCAGAAAAGGATTCAAATGGGACAATTTTTGTCACTGTCATGTTACAATCAACATATTTTTAAAAATAAACTGTAACAAAAATTCCATTTCATATACAATGCTTTATTTTCTTTGTATACAAAATGTTCGTGTTAAGTTCATAATAAAGGGAAAAATTTTTTAAAGACTTTGAAGCCCTACGTGGCTGTGCCACTAATCTATAGTAGCTATGTGACATGGGACAAATTAACTTCTTAGTCAACTTTCTTATATGTAGGTAAGATGATCTATGAGGTCTCTTCAAGCTGTAAAATTTTGTAATTTTTAATTATTTCTAGCCTCTCAAAGATAGTTCTTTAAAAATTAATCTCATCAGTAGATAAGAATGTGATCTTTTGACATGCCTTCAGTGAATTTGGGGAACTGGAAAGTTGCATGTTGATTTTCATAAATTCTGAATATGTCTGGAGTGTATTGTAAAGAGTACTAAGTAGAGTATCAGTGAACTAGTCCAAAAGCACTGAACATTAAAAAGGGAAATGTTATCTATCCCATACATTGCCCAAGAATAATATGAGAATAACTTTACAAATATTAAACAATATATAAGCACAATTGAAACTTACTTGATGGTTACTTAAATTCATATATTAAGAATGCATATAATCATTCAATCCCCTCTACTGCTGCGAGTTTTGGTTTTTTGTTTTTGCTTTTTGGAGGTGAGAGAGCAGGGCAATTGGGGTAAAGTGACTTGCCAAAGGTCATAGGGCTAGTAAGTGTTAAGTGTCTGAGGCCAGATTTGACCTCAGGTCCTCCTGTCTAATCATTGCACCACCTATCCACTCCTTCTGTGAGTTATTTTAGTCAATATTTCCTCCCTACCTAAAACACGATATGCTTAGGAACAGTGGGAAGAAGAACTCATTAATAGAGTAATAGCACTCCAATCTTCAGAACCCTACTAATCTGTGGGCTATGTGAATATAGTGACAGATACACTTTAGAATCTCACTGTCATACAATTACCCATAGAGGAGAATGAGATTTTCCCTGGGACTATTCTGTGTGTCTGGAGGTTGGCTAAATAGATTGTTTCTGAAGTAGAATAAAAAACAGCAAAGCAAAAAAGTTTAAATTAAAAAGTTTTCCTGGCATCTTCAGCTTTACCTTTTCAAGCATCATAGGAAAGAATGATCAGGAAAATTCATTCTTGGTTGATTGGCTAAGAAGGCAGGTTGATTTATCATTTTCTCTTTTTCTTTTACCTGCACATCAAGAAGGCGTGTGTGTGTGTGTGTGTGTGTGTGTGTGTGTGTGTGTGTGTGAAGGGGACTTCTCAGACAAGATGCCTTCAACCAAGTCAATTAATCGTCTAGTGCCTGTAACTGTAAGTTGCATAGCAACTGTAAGTTGCATAGAAGGTACTGACCCAATAGATACTGGTAGAAGAAATTTCCCATCGAGTAATTTCCTATACCAATGATATCACAGATCCAGTCCCTGTACCTGTATACTGTGTATAAGTCAGTCATTCTGTCTGTCTGTCTGTCTGTCTGTCTGTCTGTCTGTCTGTCTGTCTGTCTGTCTGTCTGTCTGTCTCTCTCTCTCTCTCTCTCTCTCTCTCTCTCTCTCTCACTCTCTCACTGTAATGGGAATGCAAATTTGGAAGATCTTCCCTGCCCCTAGGCTAAAGTGCACCTGAAGCCTGGGGTGGGAGGCTTGTTTTTCAGTAGATACTTTTTGATTGGCCAGTGGGTCAATAAGGTTGTTACATTCTCTGAGCCAGGAGAAGGCTATATAAGCCCTGATGTGAGGCTTTGTTTTGGGGGCTCACTTTGAGAAGTGTTCTGTGATTTGATCTGGATTCTGGGAAGCCGTTGTCCAGAGCCCCCCTAGCTTTGAAAAACCCAGATGTTGATTGCGTATGGATGTAATGGTTGGACAGTTTGGAAAGCTGTCTACTTGATCTGTTTCTGTCTTGATAATTCTGCCTGTATACTTTGAAGTTCGGGGTGCTGACTTTTTTCCCCTGACCAAGGTAAACGATATATGGTCTGACTGATTAAAGTAAGCTTGTTAACCCATTTTGAGTTGCTTTCCTTTATTAAAGCAGATCCAAGAACCTGTATTGGCAGCAAACCCTGAGGACGCTTGGGGTGCTTGCTGCTACACTCACACACACACATACACACACACTTGCACACACATGTGTATGTATGTGCATGGGGAGACACATACATATAATTTATATGTACATACATTTAAATATATGTGTGTATACACAGAGGAAGTAAATTGTGTGGGTGTGGATGTGGAGACAGAATATTTTACACTATTACTGTGATGAAAAAGATGAAAATACGATCATAGATCTTATAGCTGGAAGGAACGTTGGAGATCATTGTGTCCCATCCTCTCATTTACAGATGAAGAAACTGAGGTTGACAAAGGTTAGGTGACTTGCTGTATCAACAATGTAGTATTCACAATGCTGAGAGTAACTATAAATATGCTGATGTGGTCATTAATCACAAAATGTAACAGGCTCTCTATATGGGGGATATAGCTAGAATATTTATTCAAATACCAGAAAACTGAGTCCCAGGGGAGCAGAACCAAGATGGCAGCATAGAAACAGGAAAACTCTCTGCACTCCCCCCATAATCACTTCAAATATCTATAAAAAATAACTCCAAACTTTAGAGCTACAGAACCCACAAAATGACAGAGAGAAACCTCCCACTGTAGGCAGCCTGGAAGGTGGACAGGAAGGGTCCATCACAGCACACTGGGAGCAGAGCCCAGCCCCTCGTGAGCCCTTGGTTTAGCCCCAGGCTGCCCTGACCAGCCATGGCTGGAGGGAGTTTGGGAGAGTGGATCACCAGTAGGTGTGGTGTTTTCCAGAATTATCAACCCATAAATGCCAAAGACAAAGTAAGAAGTCAGTGTACTTTGGGAACAGGGGGTCCAGGAGTGTGGTCCAGCCTCTGCCCCCAGAGGGAGAAGCTGCTGAGGCAGTGGCCACTACCGTGCGGTTACTTCAAACATTCTGGCCTGCAGATTGTAGGGAGACCAAGCTATCAGTCTAAGGGGTAATCACTTTTGCTTTAACCTGTTTGTATCTGGATCACTGTCTAGGGAAGAGGTCCTGACTGGGGTGCAAGACTAGGTGCCAGAACGTGTGGAAGCTTCAGAGAAGGCACCCAACTAATAGCTCTGGCAGCTGTGAAAAACCCAGCAATTTGGGACAAAGCTCTCCTCTCTGGAAGCAGAGTTCTACTGTGGCAAAAAGCTCAAAAGTCAAGTAATTAAGTGGCAACATGAGTAAGCAAAGGAAACAAAGCAAGCACAGTGGTCAAACCTTAGATTGCTTTTTTGGGGACAAAAAGGATCAAAGTATGGAACAGGAGGAAGACAATGAAGTCAGAACTCCTGTACCAAAAGTCTCCAAGAAAAATATGAACTGGTTACAGGCCATAAAAGAGCTTAATAAGGATTTTGAAAACCAAATAAGAGGGGGCGGAGGAGAAACAGGACCGCAGTGCGACTCCGGCTCTCTCCACCTCCAATCCATGTAAAAGGGGACTCTGAACAAACTTTGGAGCTACAGAACCCACAAAATGACACAAAGAAGCTAACCTCCTGCTGAGGGCAGGCCAGCAGCAAGTGGCCAGCACAGCGCTCTGGAAGCTGAGCCCAGCTCCACATTGAGGTTTTAGCCCCAGGGCAGGCCTGACCACCCACCAGCTGGAGGGACTCCAGATCACCAGCAGCTGTGGAGGTCCCGAATTATCAACACATAGATACTAAGGGCAAAGTGAGAGGTCAGTGCAGTGTGGACTTTGGGACCCAGTAATTCAGAGTGCATCGGCTTTTGCCCCTGGGGCAAGAAGGCACTGAGGGCTGTGGTGCAGCCACCGCCACTTGGCAGCTTCAGCTCCTGGCCTGCAGAGTGTAGGGGGACCAAGTGGCCAGTCTGAGGAGTAATCGCTCTTGCTTTAAGCAGCTTGGATATGGATTGCAGTCTAGGGTGGAGGTCCTGGGTTGTGCAACTAGCTTGCCAGAACGTGTGGAGGCTTCAGAGAGGGCAGCCAATTAATACCTCCCACAGCTGAGAAAACCCCAGCATTTGGTACAAAAATCCCCTGTCTGGTAGCAGAGTCTGTGGCAAAAAGCCCAAAAGTCAAGTAATTGAGTGGCAAATGACAGGCAAAGGAAGCAAACCAAGCTAAGCAATAGAACATTAGACTCCTATTTTGGGGACAAAAAGGATCAAAGCATGGAACAGGAGGAACTCCTACACCAAAAGGTTCAAAGGAAAATACGAGCTGGTTACAGGCCATAGAGTACCTTAAGAAGCAGATAAGAGAAGTGGAGGAAAAATTGGGAAGAGAAATGAGAACAATGCAAGAAAATTACAAAATGAGAGTTAACAGCCTGACTAAGGAAAATAACACCTTAAAAAACAGACTAACTCAAATGGCAAAAAGGCAGTGAGTAGAAAAATGCCTTAAAAAGCCGAATTTGCCAGATGGAAAAAGAATCTCAAAAGCTCACCGAGGAGAATCATTCCTTCAGAATTTGATTGGAGCAAATGGAAGCTAATGACCTTATGAGAAATCAAGATGCTGTTAAACAAATCCAAACAAATCAAAGAATAGAAGGCAATGTGAAATATCTCATGAGAAAAACCACTGACCTGGAAAATAGGTCCAGGAGAGATAATTTAAAAATTATTCGACTACCGAAAGCCATGATCAAAGAAAGAACCTAGAAATCATCCTCCAAGAAATTCTCAAGGAAAACTGCCCTGATATTTTAGAACCAGAGGGCAAAATAGAGGTTGAAAGAATCCACCCATCACCTCCTGAAAAACATCCCAAAAAGAAAACTCCTAGGAATATTATAGCCAGGTTCCAAAATTCCCAGATCAAGGAGAGAATATTATAAGCAGCCAGGAAGAAACAATTTGAATATTGTGGAAACACAATCAGGATAACTCAGGATCTGGCAGCTTCTACACTGAGGGATCAAAGGGTTTGGAATATGATATTCCGGAGGTCAAAGGAGCTGGGATTAAAACCAAGAATCACCTACCCAGGAAAACTGAGTATCATGTTTCAGGGGGAAATATGGTCATTCAGTGCAATAGAGGACTTTCAAGCATCCTTTTTTTTCTTCTTTTTTTTTTTTTT
>NW_027185779.1:8903570-9031552 GCF_028583685.1 Petaurus breviceps papuanus | reverse complement strand
TTTTTTTTTTTTTTTTTTTTGGAGGGCAGTTGGGTTTAAGTAACTTGCCCAAGGTTACACGGCTAGGTGTGTGTGTGTGTGTGTGTGTGTGTGTGTGTGTGTGTGTGTGTAAGTGTCTGAGGCCGAATCCAAACTCAGGTCCTCCTGATTCCAGGGCCAGCACTCTACTCACCGCACCACCTAGCCACCCCAGTTTCAAGCATTCTTGATGAAAAAACCAGAGTTAAATAGAAAATTTGACAGTCAGATACAAGAATCATGAGAAGGTCATGAAAAAATGATAATTGTAACTGATGAAACTTTTCTCAGTATGAAAATAGTTGAAGGGAATAGAAACATATATATGTGTGTGTGAGGGTATACAGGCATATGAATACATATGTGAATGTGTGTATATATGTTTACAGGTATATATAGATAGAGAGCACAGGACCAATTGAACAGGAAGGGATGATACTTAAAAGGTGAAATTAACAGGTGAGAGAGGAGTATAATGAGAGGAGATGGGGAGAGACAGAATGGGGTAAACTATCTCATATAGAAGAGGCAAGGGTAATGGAGGGGAAGAATAGGAAGGCAAAAGGGAATGTGTCAACCTTATTCTCATTGAATTTGGCTCAGGGAGGGAATGAAATACATACTAAATAGGTTATCTCACCCTACAGGAGAGTAGGGGGAAGGGGATATGAGGGGGGATGATGGAAGGGAGGGCAGGCTGGGGGGGAGGGAAGTTGGAAGCACTCACTTTTGAAAAGGGACAGGATCAAAGTAGAGAACAGAACAAGTGGGAGGTGGGATAGGAGGGAGGGAAATATAGTCAGTCTTTTACAATATATCTACTATGTTAATGTTTTGCATTAGCTACACATATATAACCTATGCTGAACTGCTTATCTTCCCATAAGGGTGGGTGACAAGGGAGGAAGGGATTGAATCTGGAATTCAAAGTTTTAAAATCAAATATTTAAAAAAAATATGTGTGTATACTATTATTAATACTATTTTACATGTAACAGGGGCATAGAGATCCACCATGCCCTACTGGAAAAGTCGAAGGGGGTATGGGAGAAGATATGGGAGAGAGCAGATTGGAGGAGAGGATATCCTGTGGGACTGCTATTTTGGGGGCGGTGGGTAGGGGAAAAACAGGGAGAAAATTTGTAACTCAAGATCTGGCGGAAATGAATGATGTAAATCAGAAGTTAATAAAGCATTTGAAAAATGAAAAAAAAAGAAAACCAAATAACAGAAGTGGGGGAAAAATTGGGAAGAGAAATGAGAGTGATGCAAGAAAGTCATGAAAAAAGAGTCAATAACCTGACTGAAGAAAATAACACCTTAAAAAACAGACTAACTCAAAAGGCAAAAAGGCTCAAAAAGCCAATGAGGAGAAGAATGCCTTAAAAAGCCGAATTTGCCAGACGGAAAAAAAATCTGAAAATCTCACTGAAGAGAATCATTCCTTCAGAATTAGAATGGAGCAAATGGAAGCTGGTGACTTTATGAGAAATCAAGATACTATTAAACACATCTAAACAAATGAAAAAATAGAAGGCAACGAGAAATATCTCATTGGAAAAACCACTGACCTGGAAAATAGATCCAGGAGAGATAATTTAAAAATTATTGGACTACCTGAAAGCCATGATTAACAAAAGAACCTAGGAATCATCCTTCAAGAAATTCTCAAGGAATACTGCCCTGATGTTTTAGAACCAGAGGGCAAAATAGAGGTTGAAAGAATCCTCCAATCACCTCCTGAAAAAAACATCTCAAAAAGAAAACTCCTAGGAATATTATAGCCAGGTTCCAGAATTCCCAGATCAAGGAGAAAATATTTTACAAGCAGCCAAGAAGAAACAGTTTGAATATTGTGGAAACACAATCAGGATAACACAGGATCTGGCAGCTTCTACACTGAGGGATTGAAGGGCTTGGAATATGATATTCCGGAGGTCAAAGGAGCTGGGATTAAAACCAAGAATCACCTACCCGGGAAAACTGAGTATCATGTTTCAGGGGAAAATTTGGTCATTCAATGAAATAGAGGACTTTTAAGCATCCTTTATGAAAAAACCAGATTTGAATAGAAAATTTGACATTCAGATACAAGAAGTAAGAAAAGAATGAGAAGGTAAACAGGGAAAAGATATCATAAGGAACTTATCAAAGCTGAACTATTTACATTCCTACATGGAAATACCATAATGGTAACATGAAACTTTTCTCAGTATGAGAATAATTGGAGGGAATAAAAATGTGTATATATATATATATATATATGTGTGTGTGTGTGTGTGTGTGTGTGTGTGTGTATACTTACATATGTATACATTCACATATATGATGTGTATATAGGAGGGTATATGGGTATATGAATACATATGTGAGTGTGTGTATATATGTGTACAAGTATACATAGACAGAGGGCACAGTACCAATTGAATAGGAAGGGATGATACTTAAAATGTGAAATTGAGAGGTGAGAGAGAATATAATGAGAGGAGATGGCAGAGACAGAATGGGGTTTATTATCTCATAC
This sequence comes from Petaurus breviceps papuanus, assembly GCF_028583685.1. Taxonomy (NCBI): domain Eukaryota; kingdom Metazoa; phylum Chordata; class Mammalia; order Diprotodontia; family Petauridae; genus Petaurus; species Petaurus breviceps. The sequence goes on along the minus strand of NW_027185779.1, from coordinate 9,029,010 downwards.
AGAAGAGGCAAGGGAAAACTGTTACAATGGAGGGGAAGAACAGGAACACAAAAAGAAATGGGTCAACCTTACTCTCATTGAATTTGGCTTAGGGAAGGAATGACATATACACTAAATAGGGTATCTCACCCTACAGGAGAGTAGGGGGGAAGGAGATGAGAGGGTGGGGGGATGATGGAGGGGAGGACAGGTTTGGGGGGAAGGAAGTTAGAAGCACACACTTTTGAAAAGGGACAGGGTTAAAGTAAAGAATAGAACAAGTCGGGGGCAGGATAGGATGGAGGGAAATATAATCAGTCTTTCACAATATATCCATATGGAAATGTTTTGCATAGCTACACATGTACAACTTATATTGAATTGCCTGTCTTCCCAGTAAGGGTGGGTGACAAGGGAGGAAGGGAAAGAATCTGGAATTTAAAAATTTTAAATCAAATGTTTAAAAAAATTATTATTTCTTTTTATATGCAACTGGGGAATAAGATATACAGGCACTGGGATATAGAGTCTATCTTGCCCTACTGGAAAGTCAGAGGGGGTATGGGGAAGGATGTAGGAGAGAGCAGATTGGGGGAGGGGGTATGAAGTGGGATCGCTGTTTAGGGGTGGTGGGTAGGGGAAAGACAGGGAGGAAATTTGTAACTTAAAATCTTGTGGAAATGAATGATGGAAACTAAAAATAAACATAAAATTTAATTAAAAAAAGTAAATAGATTAGCTAATGACTAGAACCTAGAAAGAACTATACTATTGCCATAATGGAATTGTACTGAAAAATGGTAAGATGCCATTTAAAAATACAGTATCAGACAGCTGAAGGAATAAAAAATGAAAAGTTTTCAGCATCTTCTATTAAGTCATTGAATATCCTCATTTTGGTATCTTTGGAGTCGTAGCCAGCCTTATTCTACAGTTGCAGACAAGGGATGACATCCAGCTTATGCTATCAGGCATTTACAGGTGAAGGATACCAAGCCTATGGAAACAAATCTAGCAAACAAGGTGAACAGACAAAACGCCAAGAAGAAGCAAGGAGACAGTTACCAAGAAACAAGGTAGATATAGGATCAGCCGTGCTACTGGAGTCCATGAGCCCACTATTGTAGCCTCACTCACGGTAGAATATATGAGTTAAGGGTACAATTTTGTAATCATCTCCAGAATAAACAATAGTTACAGTGTTATCCCTCCCATGTGCTATAATCTCCGCAGCCTTTGGAACATCATCTGGCTTCCGTTTTACACATACTTTAGCTCCCAATTTTATTCTATCAGTAGAACCAAATCCTTCAGTTCCTCTGATAGTTATTTTGGAAGGAACGTTAGTTTTTATGAGTGGTATTGTTTTATAAGGAATGATAATCACTTGAACTATCCTATCATTTTTACGAATGTGTATGGGCCCTCCACCTAAATTATGGAATGTCACAACAATTTCTCTTTGATAATTAGAATCTATTACTCCAGCCAATACATGTATTCCTTGAGCTGCTAATCCTGATTTGGGTAAAATCTGTCCAAAGTGATTTTTAGGGATTTTCATACATATTCCAGTAAAGATATTTCTTATTTCTTTTCTATCCAACCAAATTTCCTCTAAACAATGTAAATCATATCCCACCAAACCAGGTGTTCCTGGGTATGGTGCTGGGACATCTGGCCTCAAAGTCCAATACTCAATATTTGGGATCTTATGTGTTTGGTTTTTTTTTTCTAATTTGCATATTTGGGGCATTATTCTGGCTAGAGGTATACTTCCTCCCAATGACCTATTATTCAAATTACATAAAGCCATGAACAAATTATCCTTCCAATGTTGATACGAATTATTGGAGCTTAACTTCCTTAACTGTTCTTTCAATAATCCATTCATTCTTTCAATTAACCCAGATGCTTGTAGATAATATGGAATATGATGTATCCATTCTATATTGTTTAGCAAACAATACCTCTTCATTTCATTACCTTTGAAATGTGACCCAATGACACTTTGAATCTGCATTTGGGTTCCATAATATAGACTCATGAGATCTAGAGTTTTACAGGTGTTTTTCTGGGTTGCATTCTTATAAGGACAAGCCACTAGTACACCTGAATAGGTGTCAACACAAGTACATATAAATCTGTATCCTTTATCTTGTGGTAGTGGACCAGTATAATCTATTTGCCAGATTTGGGCTGGGACTTTTCCTCTTGCTATCTCTCCAGTGACTACCTGAGGAACAGTTTGCTCCTTTTCCAATTGACATATATGACATTCTTCTGCTATGTATTTTAACAGTGAATGAGAAATACTAATACCTTGATCTTGTGCCCACCGGTATGTGACCTGGACCCCAAAATGGCCAGTCTTTTGGTGGACCCATTTTGCTAATACCAGATCAGCTGTTGTCAAAGTAGGGACAATATGTTCAGCAGTAATCTTTGCTAGTCGATCAGCATGAGCATTGTACTCATGTTCTGGCGTGGTGGGGGCCACGTGAGCATCTACATGAAAAACTGACAAGTCAGTGACCAAAGACATGTTCCAGATATTTTCCCATAATTCTTTGCCCCAGACTTGTTTTCTATGACTTTCCCAATTTTTATTTTTCCACATGGGCATCCATGTAGCTAACCCATTAGCCCATGAATCAGTGAATATATGACACTGTCCTCCTTGTTCTATTTTGATGGCTTGATGTACTGCCATAAGTTCAGCATATTGACTACTTCCACCTATCCCAATACTTTCCAAAGTCCTTCTAGTACATGGGTTATAGGCTTTCCAATATCTTTTTTGGCCCAAATATTTCACTGTCCCATCAGTAAACCATGAATGTCTCTCTTGTTCTTCAGTTAATCCATAACATCATATCTCTCATTCCATTTTACAGAAGACTGTACAAACCATTGTTTTGGCTTAGGGGGTGTGTCATTCCCCTCAGTTTCTATGTTTGCTACAGATTCATGTAGAGCAGAGGCTTTGCTTTTGCTGGTTTTCGCTCTATTTTGAATGTACCACTTCCATTTGAATATACTAGCCTCTTGGGTATGTCCAGTTCTATGAGAACCTGAGGTACTAATTACCCAGGTCATAATCAGGATTCCAGGTTTTATTATCACTTCATGACCCAGAGTCAGTTGTTCAGTCTCCACCAAAGCCCAGTATGTAGTTCAGTCTCTACCAAAGCCCAATATGTAGTTAACAACTGCTTTTCAAGAGGTGTATACTGAACTCCAGATGAAGGGAGTTTCCTACACCAAAATCCCAAGGGTACATTTTGGCTTTGTTGTTTTTGCCCTAAACTCCAGTTTGCATAATTATCCTGTATAGTCACTTGTAATTCCACCAGACCATTCTGCATTGGCCATAAATCTAGGGTCAATTGTATGGCAGCCTTGGCTTCTTCTAAAGCTTCACTCTGCTCAAGCCCCCAATTGAATTCATTTTTCTTCTGAATGACTTTATATAAAGGTTTCAAAATCTGTCCCAAATGTGGAATATGGTGCCTCCAGTATCCAAACAATCCTATGAACTTTTGGGCCTCCTTATTGGGAGGGGTGGGAAAATTCTGAATCGTTTGTCAGGTTTGCGGAAGAATCTCTTGTAGTCCCTTGTTCCATTGTATACCCCCAAAATTTTACATTTTGAGCTGGTCCTTGAACCTTTACAGGGTTAATTTCCCACCCTTTACTTTTCATATGCTCAATTAGAAGGGTCAAACTCCTCTCCACTTCTTTTGCATCTTTTCCCTGTATCATGATATCATTAATGTAGTGGGTAAGCTGTATACCAGGTAGCTTTAATTCATCCAACTGTTCAGCCACAATCCTGTGACAAATAGTGGGGCTATACAGGTATCCTTGTGGCAAGTGGGTGAAACTATATTGTCTACCCTGCCAAGTGAAAGCGAATTGGTCCCATTGTTTAGGGTCTATTGGGATGGTGAAGAAGGCATTCACCAAGTCAATAACTGCATACCAAGTCCCATCATATTTCTGGATCCTTTCTATTAAGGTAATAATACCTGGAACAGCAACATACAAGGGACAAGTCACCTTATTCAGTTATCTATTATCCACGGTCATTCTCTGCATCCCATCTGATTTTTGTACTGACCAGACAGGATTATTCCATCATGTGGTTGTAGGGACTAACACTCCTGCTTCAACATATTCCTTTATAGTAGTGGTAATTTCATCTTGCCCACCTGGCACACGATACTGCTTTAAAGTAATTACTTCAGAAGGTTCAGGTAAAGTGATTGGGGCCATTTTTTATTTTTCCCATTAAAACTGTATTAATCCCCATCTTCCTTACAGCAAATTGGTATCTTCCATCAGATAAATTCAGTCATGCCTCTCAATATATCTATTCCAATGATGTTTTCAGGAATGGGTACAACAACCACAGTATATTCTTTCTTAGGTAATTGTCCAATTTTCATTGTTATTTTAACTTGTCTGGCTGATATTTCAGCCCCTCCTAGACCTGTGATGGTAATAGGAGTTCCATGTTTAAACTTATCAGGGTTTCCATAGATAAGTGTGGCCTCAGCCCCAGTATCGAGCAACACCCTAGTCACAGTAGTTGATCCATTGCAACACCCTAGTCACAGTAGTTGATCCATTGCAACACCCTAGTCACAGTAGTTGATCCATTCTTCCAATATATTGTTAAACCAATATGGGGTCTGCAATCTCCTCTATATTTCTTTAATCTGGGGTGCGGGCATGGACTATTTCCCATTCTCCATGAAGGTGGGGCAAATTTGCAAATTTGCAAAAAAAGATTCAGATTCAGGACTACCTCCAGGGGTGGTTCCTGCTTCCCTATTCATTCTAATGTTAAGTACCTTTTCTTGGTACAGCTTATGCAGCTCTTTAGTTGGAATACCATCTATTCTTCTGAAGTCCACCCCTGCTGTCAGTAGAGCAGTAAACAGTTCCCTTCTTGTTGATCTATTTTGTCTTTGAATCCTCTAGCTGTTTACTCTTCTCTCTCAAGGAAATTTATCTTGTCCCCATTCCCCTATGTTGCTTAATTGTAATATCTTATCCAGTACCTCTGAAAAAGGGTGCCCTATTTTCCCAATTAATATAATCAGAATTAGGTGCTTATAAGCAAAAGGAGTCATCTTCACTATGATATTTCTATGAGGAACTCCTAGAGGGGGTATCATGATATGCATTTGCATCTCCAAGCATGATAGCAGTTTTCATTACCTCCTCCTTTAGCTTTCTCATACAATCTCTAAGTGAGTACCAGGGTCTGTCTCTACCAGGCCACATAGAGTCAGTGGGATATCACTTTTTGCATCCCTCTGCAGCTAAAGCTAGCAGAGTAGTTCTGTTGATGTGTCCTCGCATATGGTGATCCCTAAAAGCTTGGTGTACAAAAGGATTCTGACTGATACTTATGAATTTTAAGCCATCCACGCTGTCCAGTATTATTCCTCTGGTGCCTTCCTCAGTGATTCTTACTATCCAAGACACTAAAGACTCTCCCATTCTTTGGGTGAATATACTCAATATATCAGTAACCTCCTGTTGAGTGAAATCCTCAATTATTTCCCTGGACTCTGTTTGGCTCTGGCTGTTTTCCTGTCTTCTTCATATGGGGAGAACCTCTGCATTAGAAGATTCCTCATCTAACCTTGTTCCATACTCCTCACACACATTCTCCTGGCAGCCGTCAGGGCAGCTTTTCCCAACCTGTACAAAAACTGCATGCACATTCTTTCTGCTAGTTTTTTTTTAATTTCTTTTAGCTACATGAACAGTAGCTTGTTCTTCTACTACCTTTGACCCTCCAATTGCTCTTCTGAATGCTATGACATAGAAGAATCCTCAGGTAAACCAGTCAACTCCTTAGCCATCTGAGCTTTTTCCTCCATCAGCTTATCCCTACTTTTACACATAAGGTGATAACTTGTTAGCAGGACCCAGCCTCTCCTGCACACTCCTGCCAGTTCTTTGCCTGGTTCTATGGGTATTCCTTCCAAACATCTTTCCAAATCTCCCAGTTCTCCCTCTTTTGGCCTTGGTTCCCAGTTTTCACAGGGCCCTGTGCTTTTGGTCCATTCTCTGGCTAGAGAGGAATAAGGCAAATCTTTCCATCCTGGGATAGCTCTCTCTCCCTCTAAAGCCCTCCTGCTTCCAAATAAAGGCCTGACATTTTGTGATCCCGCCCTCATCACCAAATGTATCAACAATGCAGTATTCACAATGCCTACAATAACTATAAATATGCTGATATGGTTATTAACCACAAAATATAACAGGGCCAAGGGGCAGGGAAGATCTTCAGATTCCCGTTCCCATAACACTTGCCCAAGTTCCCATGTCTTAGGTGTCCAAGGCAGGATTTGATCTTGTATCTTCCCAACCCCAAGTCCAGCACTGTACTATCTGGCTTCTTCCCTGTCATATAGATAAGGACACTGAGGCTCAGAAAAGTTTACTGAGTTGGCCACGACCATGGTTATTCTGTTTGTAACTGCTGAGGTCAGGCTAAAAGCATGTTCAGTATTCTCCCCAATGCAGCATGCTGGCATTTCATTCAAAGGAAAAATCCATTCCTATCTGTGACTTTCTATTCATTCCGAAAATTTGAAATTTTCTTTAATGATTCTATAAATTTCAACGAGAATCAATATTTTAGTAAACTTTTAATGAAGATCAGAGTTTGCCATTTTCTCATTTTGTTTTCTTTTTCAGTTAAAAAGCATTTACTTTCTCTTTTCTACTCACCCCCAATTTAAGAAAAACAAAAAAAAACATTTTAACAAATATATGTATAATCAAGCAAAACAAATGCCCACATTGTCCATGACTAAAAAAGCATATTATCTCATTTGACATCCTGACTTTATCATCTCTCTGTCAGGAAGTGGATAACATAGACTTTCATCAGTTCTCTGGAATCATGGTGGCCATTGCATTGATAAGCGATCTTAAGTCTTTCAAAGTTGTTTATCTTTACAATTTTATATAAATTGTTCTCCTGGTTCTATACATTTCATTCCATGTCAGTTCATACAAGTTTTCCTAGATTTCTCTAAACTAGTGTCATTTGTCTTTATAATACAGTGATGTTCCATTACATTCATCTACCTTAATTTGTTCAACCATTCCTTGATTGATAGACACCACGATTTCTTAGTTGACAGTATTTTAGAAAAAAAATGTTGTTTCTTTAGTTAAATGATTGAGTGAATTCTTAGTAAGAAGAGGATGGGAATTTATAATTCTATAATGCTTTTTTTCTTACATTAAAAAGGAAGTGATAGTGATGAAGGATACTTCATTCTAAGACCTTTTCTTTCTTGAGCAGTCAACTTTATTGTCTTTTATAAGCATATGTTGCCATAAATGGTGCAAAATTGACCAAAATAGTGTCTTTATTCTTAAAATGTTTCCATGGCAAGCCTTGCAATGAGGGATTAATTTAAAAACATATCATAAAGAAAATTCTAGTAAATATAGTTTCTTTGGTACTGACTGAAACTTGGCTGCTATTGTGAAAAAGGCGCTAATGTTCCCAAATTTGTAAAAGCACAGTGATCATAGAATGTTAGAGTTAAAAAGATTTTTTTTCAAAAGTCTTTGTAGAGAATCACAGAAACACCAAATCTCTGATTTGGAAGGGAGCACATTAGTCATCTAGGCTCACCTATACCTGAACATTAAATCTTCTTAGCAACATCCTGGAGAAGTAGTTATTCAATCCTTGAGAGAAATCATTAGCATCAAGGAAGCTCATTCCACTGTGGAATAGCTCCAGTGGTTAAGTAATTTCTCTTCCAAGCCTAAACCTGCTTATTCTTAAATTCATCCATTATTCCTGGTTCTGCCCTCTAGAATCAAGGACAAATCTAATGTTCTCTTCTATGTAACTGTCTTTCAAGTACTTTAACAGAACAGGAATATCTGATCTTCCCCTTTCACGTACCCTCACCCCCATACCTCAGAAGTGTTATCTTCTCTAGGATAAATATTCCTATTTCCTTCACATGGTCCTAATATAGTATTTGTATGTGTGTGGGTATATCAGTATGAGATTTACTCTTACTATGATGGTCACCATCCTCTGGATACCTTCAAATTTGTCAGTGTCCTTTGTAAAACTTATGGACATCACTAATGTATCACTAATGTCTTTTATCACTAATGTAAATCAGAGTCCTTAAGTCTTTCCAAGTATTTGCCTTTGTATTATTGTGGTCATTGTGTAAATTTTTCTTCTGGTTCTGTTCATTCTGCATCAGTTCATACAACCTACCACATATTCCATGGTTATCAGGACATTCAGCATACAGAAATGGACCATTGTGTAAATAGTGAATTATGTATATGAATATATGAATAGGTAATGATCTCCAGGATATTTGGAAAGATAAGCTAGTCCTTGAAGCCAGGAAGAATTGGAGACCCTAAACAAGTATATGAGTAGCCATTAAATAGCTATGAGGGCTGTCAAATAAAACAATAAGAGATATTAAAGGGTATTTACTCTTTTCAAAAACCATAGCTAGAGTTTAGTAAAATATGGATGATAAAATAAATGGTGGTGATTTGGTTGTAACTTCATAATTATGTATATCCCAAGGACAAAGTGGTATTTAGAATCAAAGAATTCTGGGGTTCAGTGTGATCTTGGTAATTATCCAGGCCAATCCCATTATTCTATAAAGAAGTTACAGATTTAAGTAACTGTCCAGACAAAATTGGAGCCCAGTCTTTTGCCTTCTAACCCAGTGCTCTTTTGACCCTACCAAAATGCCTCCATTTCCCTCCCTTCTTAATAAAGTAAAAGCCCTAGACTGAATGAAAAATCTGAATGGACAAACTTTCCTTTCCATGGGTTAAGACCCAAAAGAAGACAAAACATTTATTAAGAACTTCATTCTCTACAGTCTATTATACATATCCATATACATCATATTCCTCTACCTACCCCCCCATAACTTCTTTGAAGTCAGAGACATGTTGCTTTTATCTTTGTTTCTGTGCCTTGCACAAAATTGCCACTAAGATATTTTTTCAATTGAATTACCAAGTAAGCCAAACTTTCTAGTATACTTACACCTTCTCTTTAATTGCTAATCATGTCCCCAGTTGTGCCTCTTTGCTCCTATAAAACCCTATGCCCTGTTAAATCCAACTAACTAACCTGTCCAGACTCCAAATCCATCAGGGCAATAAGGGAAGAGACTAGGAAAGGACAATGACATAAGGTGTGTTTGCATTTCCAGGCATGCAATAGTAAAATAAAAAGGAGAACTATAGAGAAGAGGACCATTTCTATCATTGAACTCCCTTTTCTGACATTTTGCGGGTTCTTTTTTAAAAAATTAATCATTTATTGTTAACTTTCTTTTTATTTTTTAGGTTTTGAGCTCATTTTGGAGATGTCTATGCTTACCTTATTTCATATATCTAGCAGTGGTTTCTGAAAATAGAATAGTCCACTGCATTTTAATGTAGGTTATTATATGTAAAAGACATTTGAGTATGACATACTATACAAACACAAGTTATTAAACTTCAAGGCTGTTAACTTTAGTCCATAATCTGTCTGCAGTTTATCTACCTCTTTCCTATCCTTTCAGAATTCTATCCCCATAATTCTTCAATAATTTATCCAATTTAGGATTCCACTCAAATGTTGACCATCTACCTTAGATATTTGACCCTTTCTTCTCCAAGGGGTCTTTGTGACTGGTAACTTCTGTTATAACTCCTTTTTCTTCTCCTCTCAGAGGATTCAACATAATTTTGAGCTATCTGTTCTCCTTTCCATATATTAAAATGATAGCATTGTCATGATAAAGATTCTTACATTTACATAATGGAAAAACATTTTAGTTGGTCCTAAACCTAAATGCAGTTCTTTCAAATATAGTTCTATACATTCTTTTCCATAAGGTTCATCATACAATTCTAAAACAATTCTAAGTTTATATAATCCCAGTTATCTTTACACAAAGCTTAAGGGTTTTTTTCTTTCCTGTCTCAACAGGGAAGAGAACTTTTTGATTTAAGAATTTAGTCTATCTTTTATAACTATAACTATTTTATAAAATTGCCAAATAATAATCAGAAAGTGCTAACTGCTGCATTGCATTGATGGTATTTTTACTCTTAATGGTAATAATTATGGTGACAACTCTTTGTTAATTAAAGGTCCTACTCAAATATAGGCACACCCTAAGTTCTATAAAAAATAATGTTAAGTGAAGCAACAATACCAGGTGCAGGTAGTACCCCAGAAAAAAATATTACGAATAAGAGATAGGCTTCTGAGAAGCCCAAATTCAAACCACAGGAGCTTAGAAGAGTAAAGTGATCAAAGAGTTTATAATGGTGAGCCTGACCCACTAATTTCCATGATTTCCTCATTCCCTATTCAAGAAACCAGAATTTTTTTTAACCTAGACGTATCTTTCTATGTTTGCATTGAACTTAGGTCTAGGAATTCAAAGAGACTTGCTAGAAAATAGACTGGGTATTTGCACCTCACTCCTCATTGGTAATGGGTAAGGCAGACTGGTTTAGTGTTTCAGGTTCAGAATTATTATGATAAGACCATAGAACAGTTAAAATAGGGTTTATTTATCAGTGGCATAGAGAAGATATTCAATAAGCACATAGCATTTTGCTTGGATAGGTAAACCTTATCTGTATCTCTATATTATGCCGCTGAACACTTAGATGAGGAAAATGAAGTCCAGACAGGGTGAATCTATTTGCTCAAGGTTATAAGAGCTGTAAGCATTAAGATCAAAATTCCAGTCCTGGTGATCTTACTTTAAACTTAGATTCTTTGCACCTAATCATGATGGGATGCAAGGGAAAGAGTGTAATGGGAAAATCTATCCCCATGGTTATACCTGTAATAATTTCTGACCATCTGAATTCACCTTTCTCAACCAATCAGAAAACAGAGGGATTCTGCTTGGATTGGGAGTAAGAGGGGGTAGAAATGCAGTGGGGACATAGAAATTGTTGGTCTTGTTGAGTCATTTTTCAGTCATGTCTGACTCTTTGTGACCCCATTTGGGTCTTCTTGGCAATGATACTAGAGTGGTTTGCCGTTTCCCTTTTCAGCTTATGTTTGAGGCAAGCAGGGTAAAGTGACTTGCCCAGGGTCACATAGCTACTAAGTGTCTGAGGCCAGATTTGACCTCGGGGAGGTGAGTCTTCCTGATGCCAGGCCCAGCACTCTGTCCACCTAGCTACACCAGACATAGAAATAGCCACCCTATATATTGGAGTCTTATATGATCTAAAGTGGAGTTAGGTTATATACTATTGATATCATTCTTATAAACTCTGTTGATTGAGATCACATTTTCTGAAGCATGTCAGTGGGAAACTCTATTCTTTGTTGTTGCTTTTCCAATTTGTGTTGTTTGGGTTTTTTTTTGTTTTTTATTGTTGGTTTTTTTTTTTTGTTACATTTTAAGTTCCAAACTGTCTCCCTCCTTCCTTTTCCATCCTGCACTGGAGAAGGCCACTATTTGACAGATGTGTATGTGTGTTTGTGTGTGTGTGTGTGTGTGTGTGTGTGTGTGCGCGCGCGCATGCGCATCTTCCTTGATAGGTCTTCTGTAATTGATTTGAGTATTTATAATCAGAATAACTTAATCATTCACAGTTGTTCAAGATTTTCAATTTCATATACAATTAACTTTTTATTCTACAATGTTTTGAAAATGCTTATTTTATTCCATAAATTAAAAATAAAAGAAAAAAGAAGAAATGAGCAGAACCAAGAGAACACTGTGTATAGTGGCACAATTTATCAGTTGGAGAATGATTCATATTCTTATAGATTTTATAAAGTTCTTTCCATATTTTAGATATGAGACGTTTATCTGACAAATTGTCTATAATATTTTTTGCTTTCCTTCTAACTTTGACTTTCTTTGTTTTATTTGTATAATGTCTTTTAAATTTACTGTAATCAAAATTTACACCTAACTTTGCTCTCTGTCTCTTGTTTATTCATAAATTGTTCACTTATCCATAAGTCTGATAAGTAATATGTTCCATGTTCTTCTAATTTTCTTATAAAATCTCTATATCTAGATCGTATAATCATTTTGACCTTATCTTGGTAAATGGTGTGAGACATTAGTACTTGCCTAGTTTCTGTCATACTGCTTTCCAGTATTCCCAACAATTTTTACGAGGGCATCCCCTCAATTTCCAGTTCTTTACTCTTCTGCCCCCCCCATCTATAAATAATTTAGAACATATTAGTTTTCCTTTTTCCTCTGAAAAAACATGGGACACTAATACACTCTTGGTGGAACTGTGAATTGATCCAACCATTTTGGAAAGTAGTCTGGAATTATGCCCGAACTGTTATAAAACTGTGCATACCCTTTGACCCAGCAATACCGCTATTAATTAGGTCTCTTTACCAAGGTAATCAGGGGAAGCTCTGTTTTTAAGAAAGCCCAACTATGTGAGTTCCAGTAGAACTGTATCTGGAGTTTCTGAACATAATGAAGAACCTAACTACTGAACACTTTAAGTTAGCTTTCCCTAAGACAGGTAGAGGAAGGAAAGAAGGAAGGAAGAAAGGAAAGGAGAAAAAAAGGAAGGAAGGAAGGATTTGTGTTATCTTTCTCAAAGGTTGCTGTTTTTCATGGGTTTTCATATGTAAATTCATTCTTATTTCTTGGCTTTTAGGCTGTGAGCAATGACTGTAGGACCTACCCCTCTAGACTAAATACTACAGAGTGGGCCCAGGCAGGATGGGCTGATGGTAAGGGTCCTGAAATAAGAAGACTCATCTTTGTGAGTTCAAATCTGGTCTCAAACCCTGTGTGACCCACAGCAAGTCACTCTTTGACTCAGTTTCCTCATCTGTAAAATGAGCTGGAGAAGGAAATGGCAAACCACTGCTGTATCTTTGACAAGAAAACACCAAATGGAGTCAAGAAGAGTCAGATGTGACTGAAATGACTGAACATATGGATAGATAGGCAATAAGAGACCCTGAGGGTTATGGAACCTGGGAACAGAGACTGATGCAAATTGTATATTGACATTGTGTTTAAAGTCAACTCCAGAAGTCCAGGTCTTTCTCTCTAACAAAGTAAGCATGGTATTAGGGGCTCCTGTTATCCTACCTGTCACCTTGATGAAGGAGGGGGAGGGAGAAAAGCAAAATATATAACTGGGTTATTATCTATCTAGTAATTTTTTTAAAGTATGACTTTATAAATGGGATAAAATATAGATATGTTTGTTATAAACTCTCTCCATTCCCTTATCTTTAGAAAAACATCTATCTCCTACATAACCTGCATTTGACTATGAACATGACAAAAACTGTTGTCTTATACTTTTAGCAACTGGAAGATTCAAGGATCTGACATTTCTGATATCCCATAATGCATGTTAAATGACACCGATGCTAATAAAAACTTACTGCAATGCCAAAACTCTAATAAGGGCCCAATAGATACAAAGTTTAAAATTATTTGACTTTAACTGATTAGAATAAACCAGCTTTTTCCCTCCCCCACTTTACATGAATAAGAAGCTCCCCAAAGCTATGAGCAATGAAAGCATTTTTAAAAATGTGCTTAGAAATATAAGAAACTGGAGAAAAACAGAAAAGTATGCAAGTAACAATGTCCAACAAAAGACATAAAGGAACTATGGTATGAGATTAGAAGTTCCCACTTTGGGGAAATCCCAAGACTTTGATGGCTCCATTAAAAATGCAAAGGTATTATTTGGGAAGGGCAATATATTATGGCATTTAATACTTCAATTTACAGTAAACTAGCAAATTACACAAAGCAGATTCCAACGGAATAGAACTCATGACATCCATTTTCTGGAGGGAAGAGGAATGAGAAAATGTCCCCTTATGGGGTGCTACTTACTAGTCCAGGTTTTGAGGGATAGCATATTGACATTAACTGGGCTGGTAGTATCAACAAAAGGGTTCCGAACAATGAGAATGTTTACCCTGAAGAAACAAGTGTTGGAGTAGGGAAGAAGATGATTGCTATCTTTAACTGTTGAAAGGCTGACCCACAAAATGATTACCCTTTCTGCTTGGTGTCAGAGGACAAAACTAGGAACAAATAAATCAACAAGTATTTAATAAGCATCCACTCTGTCCCCAGCACTGTAGGAGGTATTAGAGTTACAGATACAAAAATGAGTCAATTGTTGCCCTCAGGGAGCTTTCATTCTACCAAAGTTACATAGAACATTTACAGAAAATAAAAGAGGTGGTGTCTCATTAGAATTTAGTAAAAGTAAACTGAGACCAGAACTCTGAGTTTATCAGTTTATTAGCTGGGTTTATTACCTGTTAGTAAAGTGGGTCAAATAGCCACCTCAGTTAAACAAATGACCCAGTGCAGCTCCTTTTTCATAAGCATAGAACAAAGAGCACAGCTGGGTAGGTGACGAAAATAATGTGATTGGTTACAGGGCTGGCTACCTCCTGGGGATGAAGACATGATTGTTTGAAATTTGGGAATGAAAGGCTAGCAGCAACCCCCTCCTTCCCTCCCATGACTTAGAAATGTTCATTGTTTATGTTCACCTGCAAGGTTAGAGATAGTGGATCAGACTTCTCTGGATAACAAAACAGACATCCTTAAAGGATAATTTGTGGTATAAAGATACTAAATCAGACTCCCTGGTGTCCACCTGCATCCCTCAAAGATAACAGATTTCCTTGAAGCAAGAATAGAACAATGATTGGCAGGTGAATGGGACTTCTAAACTTAGTCCATAGATAAAGAGGCAAAGAATTGTGGCTTGAGCAATTATACAAAATAGGGCAGTAACACAGAATACAATAAGTTGTAAAATGATACAGAACCTATTTAATTTCTTCAGTGGGAAATTGGAAAAGGACTCTTGAAGGTGGTGGCCTTAGATTTAAGTCTTGAAAGGAGCAAGGGGTTCCAACTAAGGGAAAGTGTTATAGACAGAGAGTATGGCCTGGAATGTATTATAGAAGCAACAACGTAGATAGCTACCTCACCAACTCTATTTCCAACATCTAGAACATAGGGTTTATGAGGTAGATGAGTAATGTGTAATCCCGGAAAGAAAGGCTAGAGCCAGATTATGAAGGTATTTCAATGAGTAACAGAAGAATTGGTAATATGGTCAGAATTGGAACTTAAGGGATAATACTTACGCAGCTTCCTGGTAATTTCCCCATCATTCAGTCTTTGTTCTAGCCTCCCCGTCAGTTCAGGAACTCAAACCCCAACCCCAAGACCTTGGGTTTTTCATTAATGGACATTTATCCTCTCCCTCCCTCTGTCTCTCTCTCTCTCTCCCTCTCTCCCTCTGCCTCTCTGCCTCTCCCTCTCCCTCTCCCTCCCTCTGTCTCTCTCTCTGTCTCTCTCTGCCTCTCTCTCTCTCTGTCTCTCTGCCTCTCTCTCTCTGTCTCTCTCTCTCTCCCTTTCCCTCTCCCTCTCCCTCTTTCTCTCTCTTTCTCACTCACTCACACAGACACACACACACACACACCTTCTAACTTTCACTCTAAGAACAGGAACCAAATCAATGCTGACATCTCTGGAAAGGACATATCAATAAATACCCTGAGATTCCAACCACTGTGAACTCTGACTTACCTAGCCATCCATCACTATTCTGTACCTCTGTGGTTTTCTCTTAGTAAAATATAAGAACCTTGAATGCAGAGACTGTCCTGCTTGTATTCCCATTGTTCAGTGCACTACTTGACTGCAATAAGTACTTCCAATCCAACAAACATTTATTAAGTGGCTACTGTGTATGAGGTACTGTGCTATGGGCTACGGACAGCAATAAAAAGACAGTCCCCGACCTCTAGGAGTTTACAATCTAATTCTGGGAGACAGCATGGAAAAAGAGGCAGGAAAGCTGGGGTGGGAAAAACGATACCAGTGGGGTTCTGTGGAGTTGAAAATAGACAAAGCAGCAGATGCAAAATAGAAAAGCTGAGAGTCCAGTTTCTGCCCCTCTTATAAAGGAAAGCATTGGGAAAAGTTTGATATTCCACACTCCAAGGGGAGAGGAGGCTTAGGGGGGTTATGTCAATCAAGACTTTAGTTAGCAGCATAGTGATGAAATTAAAAGTTAGAAGCTTATTCTGGGAACGATATCTTTTTTCATGGACTTGAAATCAGGCAGAGCAGCAGAGGCAAAGTGGAGGAGCAGATGGTTTTTCACCATAGATTATAGAGGAATAAGACTGGATTTAGGAAAATTATTGGGAAGCTATTGCAATAATTGAGAGAAATGAGGATGTCCTGGAATAGGGTAGTTGTAGAAAGAGAAGGAGAAAGATAAAAGTGATGTTTTAGTGACATCAACAAGACTTCAAAACTGATTAGATATGGAGGTTTAAGAGTAAAAAGTCAAGGAGGAATTCCTGGATTATGAAACTAGGTGACTGGAAGAATGGTGGTACCATAGCCAAAAAATAGGAAATTTAGGAGGAAAGACTGAGTTCCAGGGGAAAGGTAATGAGTTCTGCTTTGGACATTTTGAGTTTGCGATAACTACAAGACATCTAGGGATAGATATCAAACAGTTAGTAGAAGATGCAAGACTAGCTCAGAAGCAAAAGGACTAGAAAAATAGATTTTTTTAATCTGTGCAGAAATGAAAATTGAATCTACAGGGGGTGATAAGATCATCAAAGGTGTAGAGAGAGAAGGCATAGGAAAGGGTGGTGGTGGAACATGCATGGTAAATCCCCAAAGAAAGCTCAAAAATATTGGACTAACATGTTGGATTAAAAACATAACAGAGTAGTTTCATAAAAACCAAGGGAGGAAAAGACATCAAGAAGTTAGGTTGTCATAAAAAGTGTGATGTTACATGCAGAAGGATCCTTGGGGATGAGAAGAAAAATCCATACAATTTAATAGTAAAGAGAAACATTGTGGAGCAATTTCAATAAAGTGGTGT
This sequence comes from Petaurus breviceps papuanus, assembly GCF_028583685.1. Taxonomy (NCBI): domain Eukaryota; kingdom Metazoa; phylum Chordata; class Mammalia; order Diprotodontia; family Petauridae; genus Petaurus; species Petaurus breviceps. The sequence continues at coordinate 9,012,066 of NW_027185779.1, read as the reverse complement.
GGATGGAAGTCACATTAAAGAGTTGAGAAGTGAGTGGGAGGAAGAAAAATAAAGGCAATGGGTATAAACAATATATAGGAATCCGACTGTGAAATGAAGGAGTTATATAGGATAATAGCTTGAGGGAAACGGTCATTCTAGTGAAAGGGTTTTTTTTTTTGTTTTGTTTCAGGAAAGGAAAGATATGTACACAACAGTGAATTAAGGAGGGACTAGATGTTAGAGTAGCAAATTCCAGTATGATATAAGGCAGAATTGCCTAAAAATTGTTATTGTGTGTCTATGCTCAAAGAGGACCAAAATGACATGATGTCGAGATTAATGTATGGCCTGTCCAGCTGTGACTGATCATAGCAGTATAAGTTTAGAAGACTCCAGCACAGGTTGGGCACAAATAGTCATGAGCCTCACTCTGTTTTCCAGAGTCGCTGGAGTCCAGTGGTAAGATAAAGGTCAAGATGACGCAGTGGCCCAGGATGCATTGGATGACCTTGGCATCTTTGATATCTGACCAAGCTCTAAGTGTTCCACAATGTCTACTTCCACTGCCTTTGTGCCCCACTGAAACAAAATATTCACATCTGCCAATTCCACTGGGAGAAGTCTTTTACATATTTGGGGTAGATATCCCCTAACTCACCAGTGGGTTTGAGGCCCATCAGTTATTCTCATCCTGGTTTGGCCCATCTGCCAAGATGGTTTACTGAGGTGTGGCAGCTGCACATGCTATAGTCTCCTGTAGCTACAGGTGAGAGCTGGATGGTGAGTGGACACCAGAGGTGAATGAACAGCCCTGAAAGGGGCTCAGCAGTGATACTAGTCCTCTCTGAACACCCCATACACCCTTGTATAACAATTAAGAGTTTCCCAAAGATGGAATGGCCTGCCTTTTTAAGATTTCTAGTTTCCTGCCACTAGAGGTCTTCAAGGAATGAATGACCATTTGTTGGGCATATTATAGAAGGAACTCATATTGTGGGCAAGAGAATAAATGATCTATTAGGTTCTTTTCCATTAAAAAAATTATTATGTAGTTTCAGGAAAAAGAGGATAAAAAAAAGGGAGAAGGGGGAGAAAAAGGAGGTTAATGTTAAAAGATTTACAAGCTCCCCCAAATAAACTTTGATACTCCTAAAGAAACAAGTATACAAAGTATGGAGGAACACAAAAACAACAACAAAAAAACCTTTTTTTCAGCTAATGAAGGTTTAGAAGAACGTATATGCCTGGAGACTAGTTGATATGATTAAGTGGACTTTAAACTAAACAAAGAGAAAAAGAGAAACATGTTTTGACGAAGCTGTCCAACCATTTACCACAGAGGACAGCAGATATGACCTGAGAAGAAGAATAGTATTAGAAGTGCCCAGTAATCCACAGGACAAAAAATAATGAGAAAGACAAATATTACACTCAGTGTTAAGAGTGGGTCTGACTCGTGCTGATATAGTTAGTTCAGTTACAAGGTTGGAATGCAGTGAGGTACTCACTGGTCATTCAACAGTTACTGAAAGGTTTACTTAGCCATAATATAGAACAGATATTGTCAGAATACTTAACTTTGACTGACTGGGCCCCCTTGTTCTCCATAAGGAATTAGGTTTCATCAGCAGGAAAGGGTATGGCTATTCATATGGTCTTGGGATAGTCACAAAGGCTGAAGGGCCCTGACTCTACATGACTGAGTCTTTTTATGCCCTTAAGTGATTAGGAATCTGTATCAGTGTGACCATTGGCTACCAGGAAACAGCATCAAGGGAAAGACAGCTTAAGCTAATTAAGTCCAAGGGATGACTTTTAGAGGGAAAAATTAGCCTAAATGGAATAAAGGAGTTATGTTGTTGTTTCCACCATAGAAGCCTTTATATTCATGAATTGAATATGTGTAATCAAGTAAATAAAGACTTTAAATTTGAAAGGTAAACACAGCCTCAGTCAGTGGAATGTGATTTTTGACTAGTCTATGCCAAAGGAATGGTACATTTTGCTTGAGTCACCAGTTAAATGGAAACGGATACAGGGTAGCATTGTATGTCAAAAAATTATTTACCTGTATGGAGATTTTTTTAAGGTGAAAGGCAGTGGGGAATATTTTGGTAATTAGAGAGATCATGAAGGTCATCAAGGTCAACTCCCTTATTTCACAAATTAGGAAACTGAGGCCCAATAAAGTGATTTACCCAAAGTCAAATAAGCAGTAAGTGGCAAAGCTAAGATTTGAACCTAGGACTTCTGAATACAAATTCACCACTCCTTTCACTGTATCACACTGCCTTAATGAAAATCAGATCAGTGGAAAGGGAAATAAGAGATTATACAGCGGTGAGAGTATGGTACAAGCTGCCAGACTAGCTTAAGGTATTAGGTAAGATTCTGAAGCAAATTGCACAGCTGGCAAAGAGGTGCTTTAGGATATAGTTGTGATGGGAAATTTGTACTATACAAATACTTTCTGTAATTCTCTGTTTTTGTCTGTTTCTGAAGTTTGAAATAAATACTGAAAATAATTTCCAAAAGCATTTTGCTTTCATTTTAGCTATGAGGCAGGCAAGATGAAGATGAGGAGAGGACTAAGACCCTCTTATTGGTGTGGATAGGAAAATAATAGTTTGAGAAGTCTGAACTACTCAGCTCTAACTTTGCTTATTTTTTCTATCAAATAGAATACCTTTCACTCTGGGGAGAATGGGACAAAACTAGTTAACAGAAGTTGAAAACCAAGAATAAGAAGGAGAATGATATATGAGTGCCAGGTAGTTCTCAATTTGTTGAAGTCACCTGGCACAGATAAGCAACATCATAGGACGTGTGGATGTGATTACTGAGTTGGTGATCCTTCAGGAACCATAGCAAATGACAGATGTAATGTGGGACTGGAAAATGGAAAATTCACCAATTTCCTAAATGGAGAAAAGGCAAGTATTTCAAACTTATATTTCAAATGGTAGACATAATGGCTATCCCTGACAAAATTCTAGAACACTTGAAAGGGGAAGACATGATTACATCTAACCAACATCAATCAATAAAAATGTATTAAATAACTATTATGGGTCAGGCATTGTTGCTGGAGATACAAATACAAAAAGGAAATCACATATTGTATTGTGTGTTTGTCCTTCATTCTTGAAGAGGACCATGACATCAGGGAGATGATTACATGACTTGCAGTATACTTTGATTTGAGTGAGGGAGGGCTGTGCAAGGTCACCAGCCTCACTTTATCTTCCAGAGCCATCTGGGTCCTATGCATCAAGACAACCTGAGATGACCGAGGTTGCATTGAGAGACCCTGGATCTTTTATAGGGTAAAGTCTTTTCAGGTTCTCACTCTGAGTGAGGTAATGCCCATTCAGTGAATAGGACTCTTTAAGCAGTGAGTTGAGGGATGGCCCCCTTAATAAAAAAAAATGGTAGGGGAAGACCCTCAGGGTTCCAGGTCAAATGAGAAACAGTTACTATTTATTGTTTACAAACAAAAAGGAAATCAAATATAAATACCAAAGAATGCCTTTTACAGAAGGTGGTGAATCTTGAAACTAGGATTTCCAATAGGTAAAAGTGAGGAGAGATAGCATAATGTTAGATTAACCCTGTTTCTTTTTTTTTTTTACAATGATTAGAATAGTGGATTATATAGCACTATGAGGGTCTTCTCAACTCCAAGTCCAGCACTTTATATATTGTGCCACCTACCTGCTAAATACAATGTTTACTACATTTGACACATTTTTCATAAAATTTTCATGAACTAGATTGTAATAAGTTTAGGTGGCTTCACAACTAATTTGATTATGGAACCACAAGAGTGTTCATTAAAGGATTGATGTCAGCCTATTGGGATATCTTTACTGCAGTGTCACAGGGATCTGTCCTTGGTCCTGAGTAGTTCAATTTTTTTAAATTAGTTATTTCAATACAGTCATATACAAAATTAGAAGGAACAGCTAATATATTGGATGACATAATTGATATCCAAAAATATCTTGACAAGCTGGTATAGTAGAATGAAACTAAGGATATAAAGTTGACAAAGGATAACAAAAGTTTTAGGTTAAAAAAATAAGCTGTACAATTTCAGTCTAGAGAAGTGGCTAAGAAACAGTTAATGTGAAAAAGACGTTCAGCCTCTCAGTGGACTTTGAACTCTATATGAGTTAGCATTGTGATATGGCAGTAACCGCTGCCCCCCCTCCCACACACACACACACATACACACCACCAACAACTAATTTACTCTTAGGCTGCCTTAATCTAAATGTAAAGGGAGCATTTTTAGACCACTTTGCCCCAGTGGCAGGAATGCAGGACAAAGGTCTGTAGCTGCGATTCTCTCCCTCTGGTGTTGCTAAATACCTCCTTGAGGCTTTTAAAATCTATTATCCCAGGGTCCTGAAATCATGTGGATATGATTGCTTACACTGTTGGTGATTCATTGTTAAAGCCTATCAAAGCTTCAGAATAATTTGCATGGCTGAGGCATTAGCTGCAGAGGCAGGATGGGAGTCAGAATTAATTCACTCCCTCTAACCTGGCTGGGAATAATGGAACAGGACATCTATTGGGAAGGGAAAGCAAGAAAATAAAGAAAAGAAAAGATATTGATAGCTGGCCAAGTGACTCTTTTGTGTATCGGCTAGGTGAGACAAAGCCATAACTTTTTGAAAGGAGGGGTTAGGGAGGCTAGATATGTGATTGTTTTGCTTTAAGGCAGATTGACCAGTCTCACAAAAAAGTGCTAACACTTCCCCCAGAAATAAAAACATAATAAAAAGACCCTTCAGTGGGTGACAGTTCCACCAATAGTAGCAACTAGACTGGAGGCAGAGTGGAGTGACCTTAGCTGAATGTCTGAGGGCATGACAAAGAGACAAGGTAACCCTGAGAGGCAGAGTTGCCAATATTGTGGCATAGTAGTGAGTCAGAATACAGAACCAAGAGAGGTATCATCATTATGCAACCCACCACAGAGTATTCATTGTCTGGAAAAAGTCTTTCTCCCTTCTTCCCCAACCCCCATATCAACATGAGAGTCTGAGAGATTGTACTCCTTTGTGTAGAGAGGAGTGGGTCTTGGGAATGAGTCTATTACTTGATCTTCTCTGTTATTTACTTGACCAGCATGTCCCAATTAAATACTTTACTATTTGATTTATGGTTCACACGTGGTCTGTTAGTAAAGAACATACTGGACAAGGGCTTTAGCTGTATTTGTGAAAACCGATTACCCCAAACACCACACACTGAACCTAGGGTGGTAAGGAGTCCTAGAGTCATGTGGGCCTAGGACTACACCAATGTGTGTTGTCCAAAGGGAGGAAAGTGAAGTGGTAGTTCCTCTGTACTCTGTCTTCATTAGACCACGTATGAAGTGTTGTCCAGTTGAGTCATTTACAAGCTGGAGGGTAACTAGCTTGGTGAAGATATTTACTAAGCTGTAGGAAGATCATTTGAGGGAATAGATGAACATTTAGCCAAGAGATATTGAGGACAGGGGGTTAGAAGGATGAGAGCAATTAAAAAAACCCTCAGGCTAAATAGTTTCTTTGTACAAGGCACTGTAAATATAAAGTACAATAAATACAGTCATGACTCTAAAGGGGTTTCTAATTTAATAGAGAGGATGGCATTTGTACAAATGAACAAAATACAAGATGTTAATAATTACACTCAGGTTTGCATAGTACTTTCCTCATAACTCTGTAAGGTACATAGCTTATGTATCATATCATATATGAAATATATCAAAATGCCCAAGGTTACACAGCTAATAAATGCCAGAGTGGGACTAAAGCAAGACAGAATAGTTATCTTATCAATTTTCATGGGTCAAACTACCATCTCTATCTCTGTCTATCTCTATCTCCATCCCTGGTCTTTCTCCTGCTGTCCAATTCCATATAACCAACTGCCTAATGTACATCTTAAACCCATCATCTTAAGCCAAAACAGAACTCATTGTCATTCCCCCTAAACCATTCCCTCTTCTTAACCTCCCTATTTCTATTAAGGATGCCACAGTGCTTCTAGTTACTCAGGTTCATAATCTCAGGCATCCTCAAATCTTTCTTCTCCCTCACTCTTAATATCTAATCAGTATCTCCTGAATCCTTCCATCTCTAACTTGGCCTTATTGTAGTGGTTTCCTACCTGGTCTCCCTGTATTCAGTCTCTGTCCTCCCTCCCCCAACTTCCTCTAGCCACAGGGAGTTTAAAGAAATCAGACAAAGGAAGGTGGCTATTGGAACAGGCCTATACATAATGGTAAGAGAGCCTGCTCAATTCAACAGACATTTATTATGGGCCTGATATTGGCGAAACGAAGTTAGAAATGAAACAGTCCTGGCCATCAAGGAGTTTACATTCCACTGGAGGGAGTGAGACAGGTGCACAGATAATTAAAGATGAGGAAATATGAGCAGGGGAAGAGGAGAGTAACCAATGATGGGCTTTACAGAGGAGATGGCCCCTCATAATGATTCCTGAAGGAAGAGAAAAAATTGCTAGAAGCAGAGAGGAGGAGGGAGGTAGCTTTTCCAAGTCATGGTGGCACGAGATGGAATGTCAAGTTTAGGGGACAGCTTGGCAAGGAATATGATACAAACCTCATATTACTTATGTTGTAAAGAGCTTAAAAAGACCAGGCTAAAAAGTTCACATTTATCCAGCAGTTAGCAGACTGCCTAGCACAAAATAGATACTTAATGAATGCTTGTTGCCTTAACATTGTAAATAATGATAGCTGACATGTGTATAACACTTTAAAATTTTAAAATGCTTCATATACATTGAGCACTGATACCCTTCCCCCCAAATTATATTTACTTAAATGTAGACAGTTCTTGCTTTATATGTGAATTTGCATTATACAAGTTTGCTTTTCTGCCAGGCACCAGCCCAGGCTCTGGCTTTGGCTCCCAGCAGGCTGCAGCAGGAGAAGAAGGGCCAGTGGGCCCTGACAGGCTGCCAGCCTCAGAGCTGTAAAAGGGGTGGGACCACATGGAGACCAAATGGTATACTTACATTAAGGAGAACTGGCTCTATCTTCATGTTGTTCCCCATACCCCCAAGAGAACATAAGCCTCTGGAGGACAGAGACTTCTGGTTTTATATAGTAATTAGCAAAGAGTGGGAGTTTAATAAACGCTTTCTGATTGATTTCCACCACCTGACAACAGCCCATCAGTTCTTCTCTGGACTCTAGCCATAGATCAGGCAGCTAAGTTAGTTCACTTATAAAACCCAGATATAATGCTAGGTTCAATTTGTATTCACAAGGCTGCTGTGAGGAAAATCCTTTACGCAAACTTTAAAGCAAAGTATAAATGTGATGTGTTGTCATCATTGTTCTACTTTTTCATAGGGAGATAAGTAAAAATGAGGTTGTTTCCAGGTATCTTGGTCTGACAGTCACAAGCAGTGTTAGCATTAATGGCTTCTGCTGTCCATTTTCCCCTACCCTGCTTGCTTCTGGATGCAGCTATTCATGCTTCAGTTAGCATGTGCCTATATGTCCATCATCTGTGACATTTTCATTGTTTCATCACCAAACTATTTGCTCTAGACTTGATCTTCTATTCCTCACATCGGCACTAAATTTACTTTTATTATGAATTCTACATCTAAAATAAATGCTGCTGCTTATGTATTATTCCTGTTGCATCCTTTATAGTTATTCAGATCCATTTTATGTTTCAGAAATTTCTTTTTTTTAGAAATTTCTTATAATAACTGTGGCATCATGAACATACTGAAATTTTTTAAAAAAGCAACTAGCATATTTCTCTTGCTCTAGTAAGCACTTAAAGTCAGACACGAGGGCTGAATGTCCTTGATTACTAGGTAGAAAATGTACACATATTTTTTTATCATCTCTAATGCCTAGCAAAATGCTCTGAATATAACAAGCACTCAATAAATTTCTATCTGTTGGGTATTTGGTTGCTTAAAGAATTCCAGGTGTGCATTTTATGGTCTTATCCTGTTTCTCCTCTTTAGATTGTAAAGTACAAAGAACAATTTACATTTTTATATTATTTGACTTTTTCAGAGCATTTCCACTTATACAGGAGGTGCCAAAAGTCTTAGTACAGTTTTAAACTATTAAGGCTTAAAGCTTTTGGGACCCATTCTGTTCTCATTTTATTCTCATAGTAATCCTTGGAAGTAGATAAGGCATTATTGTTTCCCTCTTAAGGCAATGGAAGCTTAAGTACAGAATTGGCTGACTTAATGATATCCATAGCTTATGAAGCATAGGCTACTTGGTTTGCATCCCAGTGTTCTGTCCACTAAATGAGAGGCAGCTAGGTAGCATAGTTGATACAGCGTTGAATCTGGAATCATAAAAACTTAAGTTCAGATCTGGTCTCAGATACTTCCTTAAGCATATCGCTTAACTGTTATGTGAGTCAGTGTAATAAGAATGTAAATTTTAAAGATCTTCCCTGCCCCTAGGCTAAAGTGCACCAGAAGCCTGGGGAGGGAGGCTTGTTTTTCAGTAGATACTTTTTGATTGGCCAGTGGGTCAATAAGGTTGTTACATTCTCTGAGCCAGGAGAAGGCTATATAAGCCCTGATATGTAGCTTTGTTTTGGGACTCACTTTGAGAAGTGTTCTGTGATTTGATCTGAATTCTGGGAAGCCGTTGTTGAGAGTCCCCCGGCTTTGAAAAACCCAGAATGTGGAAACCCAGATGTTGACTGGGTATGGATGTAATGGTTGGACAGTTTGGAAAGCTGTCTACTTGATGTTTCTGTCTTGATAATTATGCCTGTATACTTTGAGGTTCAGGGTGCTGACCTTTTCTCCTGAACAAGGTAAACAATATATGTCTGACTGATTAAAGTAAGCTTGTTAACCCATTTTGAGTTGCTTTCCTTTAACAAAGCAGATCCAAGAACCTGTGGTAGCTGCAAACCCTGAGGATGCTTGGGGTGCTTGCTGCTACAGTCAGTTTCCTCGTCTATAAAATAAGGGGTTAATAATATCACTTACCTCTCAGGATTGTTGTGAAGATATAGATAATAAAATATTTGTGAAGTGCTTTGCAAACCTTAAATGCTAGCTATTATTAATAAACCATATTTTACAATGTTCATAGACTATTAGATATGTAAAATATTTTAGAAGTCATCTAGCCTAGACTCTATCTGAAGTATGAATGCCTTCTGTAGAAGGTTCAGTGCTCAATTTTCTTGGCTTTGGTCCACAAATTCAGAAATATTCCTAAGGTAGTTAGATCCTAATTAGCACTCTTTCCAGTCCAAGTGGCCATTTTTGTTAAGAGCCTTTAGAAGTTAATTATTTAGAGCCATAGAAGTTAGCAACTTGGAACTTTGGAGAAAGGCAATCACAATTTTGAACTTCTAAATTTGCTGAAATAAGGGCACGATTACACCAAGTAATCATCATAAATTTTTAGCTGGGGTTTGTAGGCATCCATTACAACAAAGATTGACTCTAAAGATGACTGAAGAAATCTATATATGTTTAATTTAATATTGCTCTTTTTAATTATTGAACTATATAATTTCCCTTGCAATATGGCTTGGCTCCATTATAAACCAGAATTCTAAATCATTGACAAGCCATTTACCCAGAAAGAGCTTGGGGTGAAAAACTAGAAACAGCTGGGGCCAGCATCAGCCTATCACCTGAGTGTTATAAAGGTGGATGAAACAGGGAGAAGAGAGGATGATAACGGAGGTGAACACAAGAATCTGACAACACACTGTGCGTAAAATGATTCCTTAAGCTTGTTGGATTAGCATCATTCCCTGGAGACTACAAAGTAGTGTTAATGTGATATTTTAATACGGGGACTTTGACTATTTGAAAGCTGTAAGATGAGATGGCAGTTCAAAACAGAACAGGCACTTAATCACAGTTAAGTGCTGCAGTATACACCTTATATTTAAGGATCTTCCCCTTTTGGTCTTTGTGATATTCAAATAGTCCATGTATATTTTTCAAAAGAATCTTATTTACTTTGTCCTAAACTCAATCAAGCATTTTAAATGCCTACTTTTTTTAATGAGAACACTGATTGTAAAGCGGATCCTTAATTTTCTTAGTCCTTTCATTGCCCAAAGCTTTCTATGACTAACCTGCCTTAGTTTCTATGTCCCATGCCCCAAAAAAGGTATCAGTAAACAGCTGGTTTACTATGGGTAAAGGCAAATTATTTCAATGCTTCAAGTAATTTTGATTTCTTCAACTCATGTATTCCTTTTACTCATACAGATTATGCCCTTTTCCATGCCTTCACAGCCTTCATGGTTCTTGTTCACATCTCTCCATAATCCTTCATGAAACATTCAACCCTTGGCCCAGAGGATTTCCTCAGCCTCTTATTATGTCTTAGGTATCAGTCCCTTTGAAGTTTGACAGTTCTACCTCATTTTCATTTCATACATGGTCCTTGACATCTTTCATATTCTTTCTTATAAGGAATGTTTTTTGTTCAATCATTTGAGTCATGTCTGACCCTTTGTGACCTCATTTGGGGTTTTCTTGGCAAAGATACTGGAGTAATTTGCCATTTCCTTCTCCAGCTTATTTTACAGATGAGGAAACTGAGGCAAACAGGGTTAAGTGACTTGCACAGGATCACACAGTGAGTGTCTGAGGCTAGATTTGAAATCAGGAAGATGAGTCCTCCTGACTCAAGGCCCAGTACTCTGTCCACTGTGCCACCTAGCTGCCTCATTAATATGGTATACCTGGCATATCCTCTGTGTCTCATTACATTGACATTTGGATAAACCTACAATTTTGATTCTTCTGAGATCATCATATTCACTCCATGATTCATAGCTATTTGATATTACCAGGGGATTACTGGTTATAGGGCCATAAATTTAGAACAGGAAGAGACCTTAGAAGTCATCCATAAGAGACAGAAAAGTTTTGATTTGTTCGAAGTCATCCAGGTAGTAGTTGCAGAGCTGGGATTGAGATGCAGGCCATCTGACTTCAAATCCCATGCTCTTTCCGCTTCAGCAGATCATCTCTATGTACGTACATACTAACCCAATGAGCTGTGGCTCGGTACAGCGGAAAGAGAATTGGATTTTAAATTGGAAGGAAGGAAACAAGCTTTACTAAATACCTGCTACATGTAAGCACTGTGCTAAGTGCTTTACAAATATTCTTATTTGATTCTCAAAACACTAGGAAGTTACAATTTGGCAAATGGGCTAGGCAGAAGTTAAGTGACTTTCCCAGGGTCACATAGTCAATAAGAGCCTGAGATCACTAGATTTGAACTCGGATCTTCTTAACTCTAGGTCTAATGCTCTATTCCTTGTGCCATCTAGCTGTATTTGAGCTTTTATTCTGGATCTGCCACTTATTACATTTATAATCTTAGACAAGGGACTTTATCTATTTCCTTGTCTATAAAATGAGAAAATTCAACTGGAAGGCCTCTGAGTTCTGATCAGTCTCAAAACCTTTGACCCTGTGGTTCTCTGAATGCCTCCTGCCACCCAACCCCATTCAACTGAATGTCATAATATAGACATGTGCTTTTGTTTCCCCATTGTAAATATCTAGGCCACATTCTTTAAAATGATTAAGAATTTCATTGAGAAGACTTTGCAGTGTTCCAGGGCTTGTTGGGGCACTTATATGGTACAGTAGATAGAGTGCGGGGCCTATACTCAGGAAGATACCTTTTTGAGTTCAGATCTCACCTCAGATATGTACTGGCTGTGTGACCCCAGGCAAATCATTTAACCCTGTTTGCCTCAGTTTGTCATCTGTAAAATGAGCTAGAGAAGGAAATAGCAAACCATTCCTGTATTTTTGCCAAGAAAATCCCAGATGGGGTCACAAAGAGTTGGACATGATTGAAACAAAGACTTATTGTAATAAGCACAGTGCCATTTATGAATACACACACACATCTATCAATCTATCAATCTATCATCTCTCTCTCTCTCTATATATATATATATATATATACATACATACTTGGAGAACTTTGCTATCAATAGGAAATTCTTCTGTTTGAATATTACGTACATTACAGTTTTCTGAACTATGTGACACATGAAGTCCTCTGAATGGGGTGGTCTAGGAAGGAATACCAGAGTTATTATATATTTTATAGTATAGCTCCCACTTTTTTTCAGTGAAAACAATATTTAAATCAAAGTCATCAAAAATAAAAATAATATGGTAAGTTTGTTCCAACGGACAGTGAAAGCTGTGTGGTTATAATTTAATACTATATGAACAAAATACGAGTTGATGGCCATCAGATTTTGAAATAGATGTACTGGCTGTCTAGTACTGATGGTCCTCATGACAAGAATGAGTTATGTCAGGTTTGGCACTGATTTTGAAATAATATGGTCATACCTAAAGCTAAACAATTTGTGTAGAAGTTAAAAGCACTGTAATATCAACTATATATCTCATATCATACATTTTGTTAGGTTCAGTATAATAAGCTATTTTCTAAAAACTGCAACTTAAAAAATATTGAAAGCTCTAAAGCATTTGTAATCATTTGAAATTGTAAAGAATTAAATTTAAACTTAATCATCTCACATTTTTGGTGTCTCTACTGGAATAATTGAAACTCTTTCAAGTGAATGTAACAATGAGTATTTTTAAGCAATGGAAACAGAAAAACACACACAATACACACACGCAAAGTTCACATCTAAAACACATTATATTTATCATTGGAATTCACTAGTCCTGCTATTGATAGAGTAGAAAGATTTCTTTGTTTGCTCTGTACAAATGTTAAAGTTCAGATAGTAGGGGGAATAATTATTTATTAAAAACCCACTATGCACCAGGCACTGTGTTAAGCACTTTGGAAACATTATCTCATTTGATCCTCACAACAGCCCTGTGAGTTAGGTACTCTTACTATCACCACTTTGCAGTTGAGGAAACTGAGGCAAACAGAGGTAAAATGACTTGCCCAGGATCAAACAGCTAGTAATTGTCTGGGGTCGAATTTGAATTTAGATCTTCCTGACTTTAGATCTTCTAGCACTGTACTCACTGTGCCACCTAGCTGTCTCCAGCAGCCCTAAATAGCATAAAAACTGATAAATGAAACATGTTCAAAGTGTACATGCAGAATACATGGACATGATGAAAATTTTCTGAGATGCTTTTAATAAAGAAAAATAAATTTTCACAAAAATCATGTCTGTGATATCAAAAGAATTGCTTATATCATATAAGGTTTGTTACAGATTTGTAGAATATAAAAAGTCTAATTTGATAGGTGATATGTTGATGCTAACTACAACTTCTGACATAACAGAAATGATGACTGATACCCAAGCAAAAGCCTTTTAAATGGTTCCTCTTAAAGATAATGTGATGGAAAAGAGAATCACCCATTTGATTGAAGATGAATTGACTTTGTGATCAATTAGTTGAAAAATTTAAGTCTTTCCATCTTGAATTTCGAGTGAATAAAACAACAGATGCAATTAGATGCTCATTTGATTATTTTACATTAATTTTTTTTTAGTTAGGAAAAAAGTCACCTCTCCCTCCCACATCTACCCTCCCAGACAAAAATGGAAGACATACAAAACCCCTTTTATAAACATGTATGACAAAGCAAAACAAATTTCTACATTGGTCATATCAAATGTTTGTGTATACATAAACATCCATAAATGTGTATATATGTTTATATATACACATAAATACAGAATATATTATATATATAATTTTGCATTCTGAGTATTTTACCTCTTTATCAGGAGGTAGGTTACAATGATTCACCATAAATCATCTGGAATCAGTTGGTCATTATGCTGATCAAAATTCCTAAATCTTTCAGAGTTTTTTGGCTTTACAATATTTTCTTCTTTGTTTTCCTGGTTCTGCTCACATCCCTCTGCATCAATTCATACCAGCCTTCCCAGGTTTCTCTAAAACTATTCTCTTCCCCATTCCCTTTTCTTACAGTATTTCATCACATTTATATACCATAACTTGTTCAGCCATTCTCTAATACATGGCCACCTTCTTGGTTTGTAATACTTTGCCACCATAAAAATATCCATAAATATTTTTTGTACACCCTTAGTTTGTTTTGAACTAATCCTTCCTTTAATCTTCCCTCCGTCTAATTTCTTCTTCCTTTCTTCTCCTTCCATTCCCTCTTATATCCTGTTAATGAAATTTACTTATGTACCGGGCTTTTGTATGTGTATTCTTTTCTTTCACCAGCTCAGATTAGAATTAGGTTCAAATGGCAGCCTCTTCCCTAACACCTTCTTCCTTATTTCCCCAACAATTTATTCCCCTTATAGATTTCTCTGTGTGTACTCTGATTATATAAGATAAATTTCCCCTAATTTCTACTCCTTTTCTCCCTAGTATTTCTCTTTCCCTCCTTTTACATTCTTTTAAGATCACTAAAATATAAAAGAATCACTCCAAGACTTTCTGTCTAATTAGACTCCCTTGAATCCTAATGATAATAGGGTTCAAAGGGGATACATGTATCATCACCCCATATTAGAATATAAACAGTTTGTCTTTATATAGTCCTTTAGTATTTTTCATTAATGTTCACCTTTTTATGTTTCTCTTGAGTCCTGGGTTTGTACTTGAGTTTCTATGTATCTCAGGTCTTTTCATCAGGAATACTTGGAAGTCATCTATTTCATTAAAGGTCCATTCACCCCCATTCCCACCCTGCCCCCAAAGGATAATACTCAGGTTTTCTTAGTAAGTTATTCTTAGCTTCTACCTAAATTAATTTGCTTATTCAGTGTCATACCAATAAAACTACCAAAGAATTATTTTATTGAGCTAGAAAAATAATAACAAAATTCATCTGGAAGAACAAAAAGTTCTTACAATAACAAGGTAATCAATTAAAAAAAAAAGTGAAGGAAGGCAGTCTAGCAGTACCAGGTCTCAAACTATACTACAAAGCAGTAATTGTCAAAACAATATGGTACTGGCTAAGAAAGAGTGGTAGAGCAATGGAATAGATTAGGTACACAGTATACAGTAGTAAATGATTATAGTAATCTAAACTTTAGGAGAAAGAACTCAGTATTCGACAAAAATTGCTGGGAAAATTGGAAATCAGTTTGGCAGAAACAAGGCATAGATCAATATTTTACACCATATACCATGATAAGGTCAAAATGATTTAAACATAAAGGGTGATATCATAAACAAATCAGATGAGCATGGAAAATTTTCCTTGTCAGATCTATGCTGAAGGAAAAGAATTTATGAATAAACAAGCGATAGGATCAAAGGAAGTAAAATGGATAATTTTGACTACATTAAATTAAAAAGAGTTTACACAAACAAAATCAGTATAACCAAGATTAGAAGGAAAGCAGGAAGCTGGGAACAAATTTTACAGTAGGTTTCTCTGATAAAGGCTTCATTTCTCAAATATATAAGTAACTGAATCAAATTTATAAAAATAAAAGCTATTTCCCAATTTAAAGGTCAAAGGATACAGACAGGTAGTTTTCAGAGAAGAAGTCAAATCTACCAAAAGTCAAATATGAAAACATGTTTTAAATCACTTTTGATTAGAAAAATGAAAATTAAAGCAATTCTGAGATACCACCTCATACCTATCAGATTGGCTAATACGACAGAAAAGAAAAATGATAAATGCTGTAGAGGATGTAGAAAAATAAGGGCACTAATGTACCATTGGTGAAGTTGTGAATTGGTCCAATCATTCTGAAAAACAACTTGAAATGAAGCCCAAAGGGCTGTAAAACTGTGTGTATCCTTTGACCCAACAATACTACTACTAGGTCTATATCCCAGACATTAAAGAAAAAGGAAAAAGACCTATATGTACAAAATATTTATAGCAGCTCTTTTTGTGCTGGTAAAGAATTAGAAACTGAGGGGATGCCTATCAGTTGGAGAATGGCTGAACAAGTTGTGGCATATGAACATGATGGAATATTACTGTGCTATAAGGAATGATGAGCAGGATGGTTTAAGAAAAGCCTGGGATGAATGTTATGGGTTTGGTTTTTTTTTTTTTTTTGGAGGAGGTAAGGCAGGGCAATTGTGGTTAAGTGACTTGCCCAAGGTCAGACAATTAGTAAGTGTCAAGTGTCTGATGCTGAATTTGAACTTGGGTCATCCTGACTCCAGGGATGGTGCTCTATTCTACCTAGCCTCCCCTGGGATGACTTTTATGAACTGATGCAAACTGAAGCAGGCAGAACTAGGAAGCTTTGTACATAGTAACAGCAATATTATATGATGAAGCATTGTTAATGACTTGGCTATTCTTGGCAATACAATGATGCAAGACAATTCCAAAAGACTTATGATGAAAAACACTGTCCACTTCCAGAGAGAACTGATAAAGTCTGAGTACAAATTGAACCATAAGCTTTTACTTTGTTTTTCTAGCTTCTGTTTTCTTTGCAATATGGTTAATAGGTAAAATATGTCTTATATGATTTCACATGTATAACTAAAATCACATTTCTTAACCTTCTCAATGGGCAGGGATTGTGAGAGGGAAGGAGTGTATTTGTTTGGGAGTTTTTGTAAATTTTTTAATTTTACACTTAAATACAAGATGAGAAAAAAAAAGAAATAACATTTCTATGTATATAGCAGACCGTAAGAGAGGATTCAATATAAAATAATAAATTTACATTTAAAGAAAACCTGTATAAAAAATACTACACATTATTTTCAAAGCTGCCCAGCTTTTCTTTTGCTTCCGTGTTGGTTTTCTTTTATTCTCTGCACTTTTTACTTTATTTTTCCCTTCACTCCCCCCACCACCCTAGAGAAGGCTGCAATTAAGCATGGATATACATACATATGTGTAGATATCTATAAACATAGACATATATACACTCATATACATATATATAAGACCATACCATGCTTATTTCCTCCTATCACCTATTTCTCTGAAGGTAGATAGCATTTTCTTTCATAAGTTCAAGTCTTCCCATGTTTTTCTAAATTAACCAGGTTATCATTTCCTATATTACAACAATATTCCTTTCTGGATTCAAACATCTTCCTTCATAGGATCTTTGAGGTTGATCTGGGTGTTTATATCGTAGTCAGAATGACTTGGTTGCTCAAAGTTGTTTTTAAAACAACACTGCTGTTACTGTATATAATGTTCTCTTGGTTTTGCTCATTTTGTTCTTCAAAGGAGAGTATTTGGAATTCAATTTTTAAAAATTAATATGAAAAACAAATAATGATTTTTAAAAGTTATTCTCAGCTGTAAGTCTTTTTCTTTTACCTTCTGGAAAATCATATTCCAAGCTTTACAGTGGTAGCTGCTAAATTGTGCATGATCCTTACTGTGGACTGTCAGTTAAATTCTTTTTTCTTTCTTTTTTTGATCTGCAATCTCTGGATTTGGCTATAATGTCCCTTGGAGTCTTCATTTTGAGATTTCTTTCAGAGGGTGATTGGTGGATTCTTTCTATTTCCACTTTGTCTTGTGGTTCTAAGAAGTCTGGAAAATTTTATTTAAGGATTTTTCTTGAATATGACATCTAGGCTCTTTGAGGGAGGGGATCATGGCTTAAATTTTCTTTCCTTGATCTATTTTCCAAAGTGTTATGTTGTGTTTCATTTTGTTTTGCTAAGATACCCTGTTTTCTTTCTTTTTGTTTTTTTTTCCTTTACTTTAGTATTTCTCGGTTTCTCATGAAGTAATTAATTTCTATTTGGTCCATTCTAATTTTTAGGGAGTTTATTACTTAGGAAAGTTTTTGTACTTCTTTGTCCAAGTTGTTAATTCTCCTTCCAATTCTTTTTTCCATAGTTCTCATTTCTGTTCCACTTTTTTTTTCCTTTCACACTCAGGTTTCACTTATAAAAAACATTTTTTATCTCTCTTTTTTTCAACTTTTGTTTTTAGTTGAATTTGTGCCCAAGCTGTTTTTCCTTGAGGTTTCTCTTGTTGATGTTTGGAGTCATTCTATTCTTAACTCTAGGATCATCAGAGTCACCATGGAGACCCCAAAGGTGGGGTTTACAATGCCCAAGAACAGCTCTATCTAAGCAGTTTAAGGTGGAAAAAAAAATCAAATAATTCAAGTCCTGTCCTGACCAACTTGTGTTAATATTTTCTTGAAAAATTTTAAAAGACTAAGATACTCTGAGCCAGCATAGAATCCATGACAGACTTAGCATTTATTGTGTCATAAAAACCAAAACCAGCCTCAGGATCATCCAGTTAAGCAAACAAATACCACTAAAAGTAATTCTACCTCATAAACATCTCTCAACAGTAAACTCCAAACCAGTTTGTATCTTGAGTGTCCTTTTCAGTGTAATAGATTTTTGGGTGAGAATCTTTTGTTTGTTCATTCTTCTAGCCTATCTCCTGATATTTATATTTACAATAAAGTCATGTACTACATGATTCTAGAGGGGACATATGGGCTAGTCTTGTTGCTTTCTTGGGGCATCGAGTATTGTGTTATTCCAGGATATCACGATAGATATCTGAGAACCTGCAGGCTTTCGGTAATCCCAGAGTGGTCTGATAAAGAGCAAGTTTGATTACTGCCCTACTGTTACGATCTCTACAAGTTCCTGACCTGGGTTTAGGGCTGAGCAACAAGGCTGTGGGTTTGCCTCTTTTGGAATTTCAGTATGATACTGCTGAGCTCTAAACCACAATCAACCAGCTAGAAATCTCTGCTGGTTCCTGGTGACAGAATTGAAGGCTTTCTTTTGCACTGGGATTCCTGCTCTGGTTATTCCTCTGCATGCTTTAGACAGAACTAGAAGTTGAAGCTAGAACCCTGTACTGCCCCTGGGGATCTAAGCCACATAGCTACATGCTTTTGAACTCTTCCCTCCCTTAGTACACAGCCTAGGACCTGCTACTACTCCTTATCCTTGAATACCACTCTTGGGAACTGTTCCCCTCCTCAGTCTGCTCTGGATCTGTGACCCAGATCTTGGTAGTAAGCAACAAAGCTGCCATTGACAACTATTCTCACACCTGGTACAAAGTTATGGTGCTACAGGCTGGATCTATGGACCATGACTTGTTCCAATTTACATCCTTGTCATCCTGGCGCCAAAATGTTCTCTGAAGTGATCTCCTGGCCAGATCAAAGTTCACTTACCTCTCTGTCCGGCTCCTTATGCCAACCTGGACTAGAAGAATGAGTCAAATTCCTTGATCAGGATTAGGTGGTGCATTTTCTAAATCTATTTGAAGGAGTTTTGTTAGGGAAAGGGGAGCTCACTATACTCATTCCTGCTATTCTGCCATCTTGGCTCTACCCTTTGCTCATCTGATTCTACAAAGTGTCCCAAAAGTGTAGTGTGGTTTTAATTAAGGCTCTATAACTCAATATTTGTTGCAAATGATGTTAGGAAAAAAATCTGTTTCTTTTGCAAAGCTATTGCTGGTAACATATCAAGGGGAAAGACAATATAACGGATGGATTTTAAAACAAAAATAATACAATGTACTGGACTTTATTGACAGAGCTCAACTGATGTCAGAATGACAATCAAATCTACAAGGATTATTTACAAACCCTCTTGGAATTTGAATATAGTGCATGCTTCACAATCACCTGGACCAAGAAGTATGAGAGTACTATATACAATTTTTCAAGTTGTCATAATTTTAAAGTTGTCACCAACTTGCTACAAAGTTGGCTGATCATGTGGGAAGAGAGCATATTATATTTCTGTATTATTGTCAGATACACTGGTTTTCTCGTGCCAAAATAGTCCTAAGCATATTTGAGCTAACACAAGAAAGCACTTTTTTTCTTAGTGATAACAATAAAGATGAAATTCAGGAATAATGAAAATTTCCTCCCAACCTGATATATTTGTTGTTTTTTGTTCTATTCTAAATCAGTGAAAGGTCCCTGGAGTTATGCTCTTATTCAGAAAATGATTGCATTTGTGAAAAACTTAAAGTTACAAATAATACATTTATAAAATATTTTACATATTTCCCAATTAAAAAAAATACCTGTTCTGCAAATTTGAAAGAGAAGAAATTAAACACCTGAATGTTAATTACTTGACTAACCTATAGAAGCAATTGTTTTATTGTAAAGATGTGGGGTGGCTAGATGGAACAGTGAATAGCGCACTGCTGTGGAGTCAGGAGGACCTGAGTTCAAATCCTACCTCAGACACTTAACACTTACTAGCTGTGAGACCTTGGGCAAGTCACTTAACCCCAATTGCCCTGCCTTCTCCCCTCCAAAAAGCAAAAACAACAACAACAAAAACTTTGTAAAGATGTAAATATTTCTAAACATAAACAGATAAAAATCTACTTTCTCATGGATAAATATAATATATTTGGTCTTATTCCACCAGAACAAGAATGGTTAATAGATATTTGGTATGACAAAACAAGCATTTGAATCTGAAAATCTTATGTTTTGGTTAAAAATTAATGTTTATCACTCAATTGGGTATCTTACCCTACAGGAAAGTAGGGGGGAAGGGGATAAGTGGGAGGATTATAGAAGGGAGGGCAGATTTAGGGAGAGGGTAGTTAGAAATAAACACTTTTGAAAAGGGACAGGGTCAAAGTAGAAAATAGAATATGTGGGGGGTGGCATAGGATGGAGGGAAATATAGTTGGTCTTTCAAATATAATTACTATGGAAACATTTTGTGTAACTACACATGTACAATCTACATTGAATTGCTTGTCTTCCCACAGGGGGTGGGTGAGGAGGGAAGAAAGGAAAGAATCTGGAAATCAAAGTTTTAAAAAAACAAATGTTAAAAAAAAATTTTTTTACATGCAACTGGGAAATAAGATATACAGGCACTGGGCTATAGAAATACATCTTGCCCTACTAGAAAGTTAGGGGGAGATGGGGAGAATATAAGAGAACAGATTGGGGAAAGGGGTATTTAGTAGGCTTGCTATCTTGGGGTAGGGGGGGTAGAGGAAAGACGGGGAGAAAATTCGTAACTCAAAATCTTGTGGAAATGAATGTTGAAAACAAAAACCAAATAAATAAATTGAGAAAAAATTAATATTTATTGAAGAAAATGACAAAAATTTAACATTTTATTTGTAATAAAGTTTTCTACTACATCTATTAAAAAGACAATGTCGGTATTAGTAAATGAAAACATAACTAGCATTTATGTACTGTTTTAAGATTTGCAAAACATTTACAGATATTATTTCATTTGACCTTTACAACTGTCTTATGAAGTAGGAGCTATTATTATCCCAGTTTTATATTGAAGAAAATGAATCTCAGAGATGTTAAATGACTTGCTCATAGTTCATACTTAGCTCTTCCTGACTTTAAGTCCAATGTCCTATCCTCTAGGCCACCTAGCTGCCACTTAATAGTTACAGGTAGCAATGTCATCAATGGTACCACATTTTGAGAAACTTGCACTAAGAAACATCTATCTATTCTTTTAATAATAATATTTTATGCCTCCTATTCTTATAAAGTGTAAATGTGAAAACTAAAGGACTTCCTCAAAAATCTGTGTAAATTTTCTCTTAGAAAAGTTATATGGAATCTAAAACATTATTTGTATAGATTGTTTTAAGAAAGGGGGCCAATTGATAAATAATGAAAGGATAAAGTTCTCAGACAAAAAAATAAAAGCTATCTACAGTCATATGAAAAAATGTTCTAAATCACTATCAGAGAAAATGAAAATTAAAATAACTCACACCTATTAGATTAGCTAATATGATACAAATGGAAAATGATAAATGTTGGAGGGGATGTAGGAAAACTGGGACACTAATACACTGTTGGTGGAATTGTAAACTGATCCAACCATTATGAAGAACAATTTGGAACTATTCCCAAAAGGCAATAAAACTGCATATCCTTTGATTTTTTTAAAAGATTTTTTAAAAAAAGGAATAGAACTTATTTGTACAAAAATATTTATAACAACTCTTTTTGTGTTAGCAAAGAATTAGAAATTGAGGGGATGTCCATCAACTGGGAAATGGCTGAACAAATTGTGAGATATAATTATATTATTGTGCTATAAGAAATGACAAGCAGGATGATTTTAGATAATCCTGGAAAGAGAAACATGAACTGATACAAAATGAAGTGAGCAGAACTAGAACATTGTACACAGTAATAGCAATATCGAATGATGAAAAATTGTAAATGACTTTACTATTCTCAGCAATACACTGATCCAGGACAGTCCCAAAGGACTCAAGATGAAAAAAAACTATCTACCTCCAGATAAAAAACCGATGTCTGAATATAGACTGAAGCATACTGTTTTTCACTTCCTCCTTTCTCCCCTCCTCCCTCCTTTTCTCCATTGCTGTCCCTCTTTATTTTCCTTCCTTCCTTCCTTCCTTCCTTCCTTCCTTCCTTCCTTCCTTCCTTCCTTCCTTCCTTCCTTCCTTCCTTCCTTCCTTCTTTTTCTTTCTGAGTCTTCTTGCACAAAGACTCATTTGGAAATTTTTACATGATTGCACATGTAAAACCTATATCAGATTGCTTATATCTCAGGGAGGAGAGGGAGAGAGGAATTAAATTTAAAACTCAAAACTTAAAAAAACCCAACAAATATTAAAAATTGTTTTTACTTGTAATTGGGGGAAAATAAAAATATCACTTAAAAAAAAGGGGGTGGGTGGGAAATGATAGTGCCAAATAAAGTCCAGAATCCACTGGATATCTCTCATGACTTCATCAAATAGCTTTAGTGAACATATGTCTCCCTATTTCATGCTTCATTTGATGTTCATACTTAGTGGATCACTGAACAAAGTTGTCTCCATGGTTGCATCTGTCATGGAATCTTGTATGACTTTAACGTATGCATGAAAGGCACCTTGTATGAAAGTGCTTTTTGCACCAAATCAAATGCTTTTCAAATATATATATATATATATAAAATAGTCACACCTAAATTGTACTTTTGAAGCTCCTTTTGGATCCACACTCTGTCCTCCAATGAATTAGCTGTCCTTCCAAACTTTGTGTCATATGCAAATTTGATATACATGCTGAAGGAAAGAAGTGAAAACTTCTCAAACTATACTCTAAAATCTAGTAAGGCTTTTTGTGGGAAATGGGCCAAGTTCCCCTTCACCAGAAATCATATGATTTACAAGGATTCAAAACTCAGAGCAGTAGGGAGTCACACCTCTCCTCAGTGACACCTCAGCATAAGATATGCCAAATAAGGACAGAAGTACTTTCTCCAATGTACATTGGGTGGTCTCCTGTTTCCTTGTTCTGGTACTTGAGGTAGATTGCTGCACTTAGATTGTGCACCTGACTTCTAGCCAATGGAAGAAAAGGGGCAGAAAGGGGATGGGGGAGAATTCCATGTTAGTGTTTTATAAGTTTGCCATTTCATTTTATAAAATGCTTCTCCTCCCTGACCATTTGTCAGGAGGGTGGACCTTTCTTGAGATCATAATAAACCATTCTTTTCTGCTTCCTACCTTGAGAAGCCTCTGAGTATTATTTGGGTAAGGATCTCTGTTGCACACAGTTTTGAGGTTCACACAATGCCATATAGCTTTACATCAAACTATTATCAAGTGGCCCTATTGACACAAGGCCAAACATAGATTTCTGGGCTCCATTAAAGACCTTCTCCTAAGATGACATGGTCATTTATCCAACTCTGACTCTATCCAGCTATACTATCAGCAAACCGACCTCTTTTCATTTTGTCCATAAGAATGGCATGGGGGGCGGTTAGGTGGCACAGTGAATAGAGCACCTGCCCTGGAATCAGGAGGACCTGAGTTCATAACACTTACTAGCTGTGTGACCTTGGGCAAGTCATTTAACCCCAATTTCCCTGCCTTCCCCCTTCCAAAAAAAATGGAATGAAAAAATTATAAAGTGCCTTGATAAAATACATTATCATTTCTTTGGAAAGGAGGAAAACTTTTTTTTTTGCTTTTTTTGGAAGGCGATTTGGGGCTAAGTGACTTGCCCAAGGTCACATGACTAGTTTTTGTGTTAAGTGTCTGAGGCCAGATTTGAACTCAGGACTTCCTGACTTCAGGGCCGGTGCTCTATTCACTGTGCCACCTAGCCGCCCCAGGAGGAAAACTTTTAAAGTTAAATTTTGCTCTAATTATCTTGTTTATTTGTGTTTTTTAAAAGCACAAAGATAGTGAGATTTTATGTTGTAATCATTTGTATAATTTAAAATATCTATAGAAGAGCCTGCCTATTAATTTCTCATTTTTTAAATCAAGACTATCCTCTATATGTATAAAGAACATTCTTATTAAGATTTTATACTTCAAAACATAGCTGAACCTGCAATCTATCTCATCATTATAGAAACTTCCTCCAATAGCACAGAGCATAATTCAATTATAACTTCTCAGCCTGTGCAACTCTTCTCTGTGTTCTTCCTAAATACTCTCCACAGATGTTCCACTAACACATGCTGGTAGTCGTACTTTTATTTACTCTATTATGTGTAGCAATGTAAGCAAACAGGCTATCAAACTCTTATTCCTCGTTCTTACCATATAGTCAGCCTACCTTTTTTTCTTTCATCATATTTTATGATGATAAAACTATGAGGCAAAAACTCACTCAGTAGTCATGCCATCCTTGGATGTGAACACCATTGCTGTGTAGGAACTGAGTTAAGCTTTCAGCCTAATCTCGCACTCCTATCCACAAAGACCAAGACCTGGTTTAGGGGGTGGAGAATTATATCCACAAGGCGTTGGGGGAAATATATGTTTGTTCTTGTTATCTTTGTGAAGTAAAATACAATTGATATTAAGTGGTTAAATAGAACTGGGGTTGTAGTCATTGACCTTGTAAGGTACGACTGAATTTTGTTTCCACAGAAATTATATGAAACATGATTTGAAACCAAACTGAAGGCTGATGTCAGGAACAACACTGCTTATAGAGGGCAGTGGGGGATGCTGTCCTTGAAAATCAGCATATGTACTACTTTGTTCTGAGGGAGCCTTTTTCTGTATAAAAAAAAACAAAACAAAAAACACAACAACAACAACAAAAAAAAAACACGCCTGGCCAGATCTCATTCACAAAGAATGAGGATTAGATCCATTATAATGGGACTTTCATTGTTGATACCTAGGGTTCGAATATTCAGACTCCTGGGTTTTTGTTTTGTTTTTTATATTTGTCAATTCCCTTAGCAATTGAGAAAAATCCTTTCTCATGCTATCTGATGCAGACAAAAGGGGAGAAGACTAGAAGCATTTTTGCCTTTCTTTTATTTAAGTATTAGGAAACATTAAGATCAGAAGGGAGGGGGGCATTGAAATGTGGAAATGAGAAGATGTAATCAAGGAGTGGGATTTAGTGAACCCTAGAATGCTGGCCATTGGGAGGCAGCATCCTGACCTGCAGAACTGAAATCAGGGCATATAAGCCTGGCATTTGTCATGTACTCTCCATTTAGGAAGGACCTATTCACTAGGAATGCAGAATAATTGGCTAAAATAAAATGAGAGCTTTCCTGATTTCACAAGTTTTGTTCTTCGTTTAGAGTGAGCATGTTTCTCACAATATTGGGGAGGGGGGTCTGAGTTCTTTTCTGAGAATGGGTCTATCACATGGATGTTTCTGAGGGCTAGTAACCTTGCCTGGGAAGTTCTGTGATACCCACAAATGTATTTCTAACAGCCTCCCCATAACAAATTGGGGTTCAAGCCAATGGCAGTAATGAGAAAAGATGTCTACAACTCACTTCAAGATATCTGAAAACACTAAAGGCAGGGGGGTAAGAGGTGGTGGTGATGAGGGGGACAATAGGTTATACAGGGGCTCCAATCTATGACCAGAGTTCCTGCTATTCAGTCTGGAATGAATTCACTAGGCCCAAGCAAACTTTGAAGTCAGGATTGTAAAAGTTTGTTACGCTTTACAGGAGGCAAAGGTTCTTAGGGAACTTGCAAACTTAAAGAAGTCACAGGTATAGTTTTTAAGGAGTCAAGACAGTAAATCAGATGTCAACTATGCTAACTAGGTGAGTAAGGGTGGGAGTAAGGAGGAGTTAAGGAGTGGTCAGTGCTTAAAGGAACATGCACTTTTAATATCAACTGCACAGGTGTATTGCCAATAATTCACTGGGAAATAGCCCAAGGTGGGGGGGCTACCTAGAGGTGTGGTTTTAGGCTTGAAATGTCACTAAGTCAGCTGACTGAGAAGTCCCTAGTCTGCCACCCATCAGTGTCATGTTTGACAAGATGAATGTTGGGAACCAAGGCTAAGGGAGACTCAGTATGTGTATAATTGGCTAAGGAGTTAACCTATAGATAGTGCATTGAGGGATTCATAGGTGCAGCTGGCCATTATACTAAGGGGAGATAACATTTGCCTAAGCTAAAATGTTTATAGAAGGTTTAGTGAAGGATTCATAGGTGTAGCTCGTTATTGTTCCAAGCAGACATAAACAATGAATTGTTGCTGGGCAGGGTGCTGGCAAGGGGAAGGGGCAGAATTAATGCTCTGAGGCTGGGGGGAGGGGGGCAATGTGATTTTACAGGCTGGTTTTACAAACCGATGTTACAAATTATTGTTACAAACTGATGTTACAAACTTAGATACCCTAAGCACCCCATCAGTGGTATAAATGTAACAGGTTATATATGTATGTGTATATGTATTGTGAAAGAATATTATACACAAGGGTTGAGAACGTTATATACACAAATAGCAGGTATCCTTAATGGGGAAAAATGAGACTGTAGAAGGCAAACTTTCATGAAGCCTTTTTTCTCAGTCACAGCTGATTAAAATATAAAATCCCACTATCACTTGTTTGATTTTTTATTAAGCATTTGACTCAGCAGTATAAAATGTATCTTTCAAAATTCTTCTGAAATATGCTGGATATCACACATATGCTAAAAATTTTATTAAATTCTATGATTGATTCAGTTATGGAAAAAAATTTTGTTCAGTGTTTTGCTGAGCATCAATGTCAAGTGAGGCATAAAACGGAAATATTTTGAGGCAACATGTGTTCTGGGAGAGGCATAGCCCAGGTTAGTTCAATTATTTAGGCTCAGTATTGAAATACTTTTGATGTGGATACAAAGGTACCCTAAGGGTTAGAAATAATATTAAGGGTTGCTTTTCCATTACCTTGGGAGGCCCTCCTGAGCGGATAGCATCTTAAAGTAAACTTCCCCTTTATCCAGGACCATAAAAATTCCTTATCTCTTCCCTCTTCCCCCCATCCAGGGTCATAAAATTTGCCCTGTCTCTTTTGTCTTGTGTGATCCACCTTTCTCATCCTGTCCCTAAATCTCCGACCCCCTATTAGAAATGCTAAAATTACATCACCATCCTACAGGCTGTATAGCTTTCTGGCTATATAAGTCTGGTCCTTTTCCTATATCAATGCCTTTGTTTAGCTCCTTGCTAAATCTCAGGCCCATAGGCTTTTTCGTCAATAAGGCCCTCATTGGCTAAAGAGAAGGTCTAACTAAATTCTTTCAAAAACTCGAACCAGCTCTTCCAACTCTGACCTCAGCACTTTGAAGCACTCATAAAATGCAATAAAAACAAATTTACTTACAGTAAGGTTAAAAACAGACAACTTACTCATTTAAACAGAAAATGTGTTCTCTCATATTTACCGTGGCAACAACACTGGGTCAGAAAAACTTCCCTCAAAGGAGTGGAAATCCTACTAAACCTTCAGCACACCAGCTTCCCACAGGCAGGAATTTTTTGTTTGCCTTGAGCAATAGGAAAAAACAATTTTAATGGTTCAAGACATAGTCCCTGGGGCCAACCAAACCTTGAAGATAGCCTCCTTGCCTTCCATTAAGGGAAACCATCTGACCCTAGGTGAAATAGATACTGCTCCTACTAAAATGTAACTTGAGTCAACATTGTCGGATGCCTGACTAACAAGTTGATGAGGTTTTGGGCTGCATTAAGAAAAATACAGCTTCCAGCATACATTGATGATGATCCTGGTATACTCTGCTGTTAGATGACATTGATACAAAAGTTTAGGGGAGGACATTAATAAACTGGAGAATGTCCAGAGGAGGATAGTTAGGATGGGAAGTCTATGAATCTGAATATATTATGAATATATATTAACATAATATGAAAATCAGCTGAAATAACTGGGGACATTAAATAAGGATAAGACTGAGAAGAGACATGATAATTGTTTTCAAGTAGTTGAAGCACTAAACTCAAAACCAAGAGCAACAAGGAAATTGCAAAGAGACAAATTTAGACTTGATTTCAGAAAAAAAAAAACTTTCTAGTAATAAGAATTGTCTATAAACATACTACCTTTATATTGTTAACTTTTTTAAAAAGTTAGGTTAAAGGAGACAAAGCAAATAGTGATAGAATTATTCAATTTTATTTCCTTAAAACTAGTGAACTTGTACAAGGAGGTAAAAGCTGAGTTGTAACTGCTAAACAAAAGAATGAGAAAGTAACATAGGGTGGCCAGGTAGTGCAGTAAGAGCCCTGGCCCCAGAATCAGGAGACCTGGGATTGAATCCAGGCTCAGATACTTAGCACCACACCCAGAAATAACTGGCCGTATAACCTTGAGCAAGTTTTAACCCCAATTGCTTTAAAAAAAAAATAACCTAACTCAAATGGCAAAAGAGGCCCAGGAAGCCAGTGAGGAGAAGAATGCCTTAGGAAGCTGAGTTTACCTTATGGAAGGGGAATTTCATGAACCCACTGAAGAGAATAACTCCTTCAAAATAAGACTGGAGCAATTGGAAGCTAATGACTTCAGGAGAAATCAAGATAGTATAAAACAGATCCAAACAAATGAAAAAATAGAAGGCAATGTGAAATATCTCATTAGAAAAACCACTGACCCAAAAATTGGATCCAGGAGAGATAATTTAGAAATTGTTGGACTGCCTGAAAGCCATGATTGGAAAAAGAGCCTGGATGCCATGTTTCAAGAAATTATCACTCAAAAAGGAAGTGGGCAGGTCAGTCTGTGGACTATGGAAGAAAAGAAAGTCAATACACAGACACAGATAGGTAAAAAAATTTCCCAAAGATTTAAACAAACAGAAGGTTCTACCCAAGCTAGTCACCCCCCCACCCATTTTTCCCACTTTCCCTGTTTAATATTCCATCATGCCTATCACTGCCTTGTAGTTTCTGTGCATGCTCATTCAACCCTTTCTCCAATTCCTGCTCTACTGGATCTCTTGATATAGGCTATAGCTGCCACCACAGTTAGTGTGGAACTGGAATGGGGATAGCAGTGTACAGCTTGAGGGACCCTGTTGTCAATGCCTGGTAGAAAAGGAGAGTAAGAGGAAGTAGACAAATGGATGATTGTTAACAGTAGGGATTCCTATTTGTCTGAGTTGAGCTAGAGGGCCACTGATGTTGCTTCCAAATTTTAAATTCTGGGATTAAACGAAAGAGCGAGAGGGTGTGCTCTTAGCATTCTAAGGTAGTAACATCAAGGCATTTTTGATTTGGTATAATGGATAGAATACTTCTCTAAAAGTAATGATCTTTCCATTTGAATCTTGACTTTTCCACTTATGACTGTGTATCCTTTAGCAAGGCACTTAAACCTGTTGGAATCTGGGTTTTCTCCCTTTTAAATTGGAGCTGATAGTGCCTACTATACCTAGTTCATGAAATATTGGATAGTTCATGAGATAATGTATGTTAAAGCATATTTTTATTTGTACAATAATATATGGATGTTAGGTATGATTATTCTGTACCATTGTTATTACAGTTCCATATTCTTACTAATTAGAGAACCAGACCACTATACAGCAGGTTTCTAAATGAAAATGAATTCCCTGTTCTAAAGAACTGAATTAAAAAGTTCTATTTTAAATACAATCTTTTAGTTTAAAAAATACAAGCATCCCAGCTATTCCTTATGTGTGATGTTTCCTCTCTTGCTCCCATACCTTTGCACAGTCATCTGCAAATTTTGAATTGATTCCTTCTTTTTCTCCAGCTTTTAAAACTTAGCTTCCTACCAAGACAGACTGGTGCTATTCCAGCAACTTAAAGTCTAAGATATTTTGCTTTGAACATAGTTTAGTTATTGATTAATTGATTAATATGTATCTGATATTTATTTGAATTGAGCTTTGAAGTTGAAGGGTGAATATATAAAACATGGTTTCTGGCCTCAGGAAGCTTACAGTCTGACTGAGGTGCTCCTCTTCTATTCTATTCCCTTTCTTTGAAAACCAGAATACAATGTTATTTTATGTTTTACAAAACCCCATGAACGATATCCAGGATTCCTCAGAGAAATATGACTACAGCTTAGCCCTCCATTGTCTCCACCCTTAATTCCATCCCAGGAGTCTAACCTCAGTCCCAGTCAAGATCCTTCTTAGGTGGAGCCAAGATGGCGGAGTAGAAGTAAGACCTTCCCGCGGCTCCGGCTTCCACCCTCCCCAATCCATGTAAAAAGGGGACTCTAAACAAACTTTGGAGCTGCAGAACCCACATAATGACACACAGAAGCTAACCTCCTGCTGAGGACAGCCCAGCAGGCCGGCAGGAATCAGCCAGCACATCGCTCTGGGAGCCAAGCCCAGCACCACACCGAGGCTTTAGCCCCAGGGCGGGCCTGACCAGCCGCCTGCCAGAGGGACTCCAGATCAGCAGCAGCTGTGGCCGTTTCCAGATTTATCAATACATAGATGCGAAGGACAAGGTGAGAGGCCAGTGCAGTCTGGACTTTGGGACCAGTAAGTGGGAGTGCTTGGCTTTTACCCCCGGGGCGAGAAACCGCTGAGACGCCAGCACAGCCTGCCAGCGCCACGTGGCGGCTTCAGCTCCTGGCCTGCAGAGTGTAGGGGGACCAAGCTACAGTCTGAGGGGTAATCGCTCTTGCTTTAACCTGCTAGGATCTGGATTGCAGTCTAGGGTGGAGGTCCTGGGGTGTGGGTCCAGCTTGCCAGAGCGTGTGGAGACCTCAGAGAGGGCACCCATCTAATACCTCTGGCAGCTGAGAAAACCCTAGTGTTTGGGACGAAAACTCCCCTGCCTGGTGGCAGAGTCCTACTGTGGCAAAAAAGCCCAAAAGTCAAATAATTGAGTGGCAAAATGAGCAGGCAGAGGAAACAAAGCAGACAGAAGATTCCAACATTACACTCCTATTTTGGGGATAAGAAGGAGCAAGGCATGGAACAGGAGGAAAACAGTGAAGTCAGTACTCCTGCACCAAAAGCTTCAAAGGAAAATACAAGCTGGTTACAGGCCATAGAGGACCTTAAGAAGCAGATAAGAGAAGTGGAGGAAAAATCGGGAAGAGAAATGAGAACAATGCAAGAAAATTATGAAATGAGAGTCAACAGCCTGACTGAAGAAAATAATACCTTAAAAAACAGACTGACTCAAATGGCAAAGGAGGCTCAAAAAGGCAATGAGGAGAAGAATGACTTAAAAAGTCGAATTTGCCAGATGGAAAAAGAATATCAAAAGCTCACTGAGGAGAATCATTGCTTCAGAATTAGATTGGAGCAAATGGAAGCTAATGACTTTATGAGAAATCAAGATGCTGTTAAACAGATCCAAACAAATGAAAGAATAGAAGGCAATGTGAAATATCTCATGGGAAAAACCACTGACCTGGAAAATAGGTCCAGGAGAGAGAATTTAAAAATTATTGGACTACCTGAAAGCCATGACCAAAGTAAGAACCTAGAAAGCATCCTCCAGGAAGTTCTCAAAGAAAACTGCCCTGATGTTTTAGAACGAGAGGGCAAAATAGAGGTTGAAAGAATCCGCCGATCACCTCCTGAAAAAGATCCCAAAAAGAAAACTCCTAGGAATATTATAGCCAGGTTCCGGAATTCCCAGATTAAGGAGAGAATATTACAAGCAGCCAGGAAGAAACAATTTGAATATTGTGGAAACACAATCAGGATAACACAGGATCTGGCAGCTTCTACACTGAGGGATCGAAGGGCCTGGAATGTGATATTCCGGAGGGCACAGGAGCTGGGATTAAAACCAAGAGTCACCTACCCAGCCAAACTGAGTATCATGTTTCAGGGGAAAATATGGTCATTCAGTGGAATAGAGGACTTTCAAGCATTCTTGCTGAAAAAACCAGAGTTGAATAGAAAATTTGACATTTAGATACAAGAAGCAAGAGAAGCATGAGAAGGTAAACAGGGAAAAGAAATCATAAGGAACCTATCAAAGTTGAACTATTTTTTTTTTGAAGCACTCGGGGTTGGGTGACTTGCTTGGGGTTGCATGGCCAGTTGTTGTTTCTGGGTGTGGTGCTGAGTGTCTGGGCCTGGATTTGATCTGGGTCGTCCCAGCACTGGAGCCGGTGCTCTTGCTCGCTGAGCCACCTGGCCAAAGTTGAACTATTAACATTCCTACATGGAAAAACAATAATTGTAACTTATGAAACTTTTCTCAGTAGTTGAAGGGATTAGAAATATATATATATATATATATATATATATGTATGTATATATAATACATATATATATGTCTTTATATGAGGGTATGCAGGCACATGAATACATATGTGAATGTGTGTATATACTTTTACAGATATACATAGAGGGCATGGGACCAATTTAACAGGAAGGGATGATACTTAAAAGGTGAAATTAAGAGGTGAGAGGAATAGATGGGGAGAGATAGAGTGGGGCAAACTATCTCATACAGAAGAGGCAAGGGGAAATGGTTACAATGGAGGGGAAGAATAGGAAGGCAAAAGGGAATAGGTCAACCTTATTCCTATTGAATCTGGCTTGAGGTGGGAGGGAAATACACACTAAATAGGGGATCTCACCCTCCAGGAGAATAGTGGGGAAGGGGATATGAGGGAGGATGATGGAAGGGAGGGCAGGCTGGGGGGGAGGGAAGTTGGAAGCACCCACTTTTGAAAAGGGACAAGATCAAAGTAGAGAATAGAACAAGTGGGAGGTGGGATAGGAGGGAGGGAAATACAGTCAGTCTTTTACAATACATCTACTATGTTATTGTTTTGCATTAGCCGCACATGTACAACCTATACTGAACTGCTTGTCTCCCCAGTGGGGATGGGTGGCAGGGGGGGAAGGGAATGAATCTGGATTTGAAAGTTTTAAAATCAATATTCAAATATATATATGTGTGTGTATAAAAAAAATAAAAAAGACAATAAAAAAAAGAAATATGACTACAGAATTTAATTTAAAAAGGTCAAAATACATAACCTTATATTTTAGATGAGACACTTATCTCATCGCTTATGGTCCTGTTTTATTTTCCATAGCTTTATCCATAATTTCTAGGCAAAATATTGCCTTATGATCAGTTATACACATGTAGCAGCAAGCACCCTGGCATCCCTAGGGTGGCTGCTCACACAGGTTCTTGGATCTGCTTTGATAAAGGAAAGCAACTCAAAATGGGTTAACAAGCTTACTTTAATCAGTCAAACATGTATCGTTTACCTAGTTCAGGGGAAAAAGGTCAGCACCCTGAACTTCAGAATACACAGACAGAATTATCAAGTCAGAGAAACAGATCAAGTAGACAGATTTCCAAACTGTCCAACCATTACATCCATACCAAATCAACATCTGGGTTTCAACATCTGGGTTTTTCAAAGCCGGGGGGCTCTGGACAACAGCTTCCCGGAATCCATATCAAATCACAGAACACTTCTCAAAGTGAGCCCCAAAACAAAGCTACACATCAGGTCTTATATAGCCTTCTCCTGGCTCAGAGAATGTAACAACCTTATTGACTCACTGGCCAATCAGGAAGTATCTACTGAAAAACAAGCCTCCCACCCCAGGCTCCAGGTGCACTTTAGCCTAGGGGCAGGGAAGATCTTCAAATTTACATTCCCATTACAACACAAAATGTATTTAATCACAGCAACATATCTCATATGCTTAAATGCTTCATTGTAATTGATCTCTTGAAAATGGTTGCTTCCACAGTTGATTCAATTCACAACTCATCCATACATTTTCCTCCTGTGTAACTATTCTCCATACTCTCTTGTAAATTATCCACTATTTGACTACTCTTCAATGCACTGGGGTCTTTTGTCTAAATATCTTGATATTGAAAAATCAAAGCTGTACATTCATTGTGCCTAACTCTTACTACATGACCAGTTCATTTTTTTGGTAATACATTAATTTGATAATACCATTTATTCTCCTCATCCTGTATAATTCTTTACAGGAAATATACAGTGGCTTATTTGTTCCCATCATGTGTCTCTCCATTGCCCTTTGGATGAAATGCAATTTTAATTATCCAGGGATAGCATATCCAAAGATTTGACTTCATATAGCATCACTGGAAGATTGCTTGTGTTGGTTAAAAGATCTTTTGTTTTCTAGAGAAATTTAAAGTCAATAAAAGCCAGGCATACATTTATAAAATTTCACTATTCTTTTAATATTTCATGTCATATATGTGTATGTGTGTGAATAACAGTGAATTATCATGAATGTATATGGCAATAAGCTTTATGTGTACTGTTCCCTTCTTATAAGCCCCAGGCTAAGGTCCCTTATTAAAATTGAAAATGTGATAAAAAAAACAACAACAAAAAAGAAATTATCACTCAAGGCTGTCCTCATATTCTAGAACTAGAGGGCAAAATGGAAATTGGAAAAATTCACCAATCGCCTGAAAAAGATCCCAAAGGCAAAACTCCTAGGAAGATTATAGCCAGGTTCCGAAATTCCCAGACCAAGGAGAGGGTGCTGCAAGCAGTCAGGAAGAAACAATTTGAGTATTGTGGAACCACAATCAGGATAGTACAGGACCTGGTAGCTCCTGCATTGAGGGGCTTGGAGTATGATGTTCCAGAGGTCAGGGAAGCTGGGACTGAAACCAGGAATCACCTACCCAGCAAAATTGAGTATAGTGAATTATAGGTACAATGGGCAGAACAGGGTCCATTTGGAATTTATGGTTTCAGGATGTCTCTGTTTTCTTCCCATATGGAATATGTCCCAAGATAAAGGAAATCCCGCTTCCAGCCTTAAATGGTCTCTGGAGTTGCTGACACAGGAAAAGGCATTTTTAAAGCAAAGCAAAGCAGTTTGTTTGATTATTTCAGACTTTGGCCAAAATATGATATTTAATGATTATCATTTCCCCCCTTTTTGGTCAATAACAAATCTATTAAGATTTTATTTTTTAGACCAAAGAAGGTATGGAAAAAAAAAACTCTTCTGGGGGGGGGGAGGTCAAAAAATATCACACAAGACTTTTCAAAATATATCTTCTAAAAGCATATTCCTGTCCTTAAAAATAGTTTAAATTTATCCTGATTTTGAGAGAAATAATCACTAAATCACTAAAAGAAATAATCACTAAAGAAAATTATTGGAAAGTTTTAAATGATATCTTTCTTCTTCCTTTAAGCAAAAATAAACCTTTGAAATCTGAATTCATTAAACTAAGCTAGTGTCCTTAAGTAACATAAATTCCTAAGGTATTATACAGAATTCCTAGATCACAAAATTCCTTAGTCAAAAGGGTGTTGAAATGGAATCTCATATTGGCAACAGTTAAGAGACTGATTATAGTCAGTGCTTTTACAAGCTACTGCTTTTGCAATCCCTTTAAGCAATGGGAACATGTTAAAGTGAGTCCTAAGCAGTTTGCATAACATTCTGTACATGAAAAATAACATTGGATTTCCCAGTTAGATAACACAAAAGAGATCATATCTTTTACTGACTGCCCTAATCATAGAAATTTGCAATAGAAGGTTGATGACCTTACTTGTACAGATGGTTTCCTGGGGCCTTGGTAATTTTACAAAATAAGGAGAACTGACATGGACCCAGGGAGGGGTCCTTAACTGCCAACTCCCATACATAGAGGACTGTTCTAAATGGGCAGAACCAATCCAAATAAAGTTTTCACCCAGTCTCCTCCTTTCCACATACAGTAATCAATGAACAATTTTAGGTTTTAGCATTAAAACAGTAACTCCAAATAGTTAACAATCTTATTGCTTCATAAATAATAGCAAAAAAAAAATTAAAGTTTCATAAAATAGCAAAACAATCTTAACTGAAACTTCCTTTCAAACAAACTTGGAAACTTATGATTTCCCAAATTGCAATACTGCAAAATATTACAACACATGATTAGAGTGTCTCATTCAACATTTTTCTGTTCCTCCCACAATATAATTCTCAATTTAACAATTTTTAGACTATAAGAGAAATTGCTTCTCTTACAACATAGATAATACAACTGTTTACCAGTAACAGTATCATAAACAATTTTTATGTTCTTAAATTTAAACTTTGAAATCAAAACCAATTAATTACCAATCTGGTGACCTTAATTCAGTTGGATGTGTTTTCAAATTGTTTTACACAGGAACTTCACATCCAAGTAAAACTCCACATAAAGTTAATGAACATAAAGAAATCATTTTTATCTAAACTAAGGTAACTAAAACTTTCTTGGTACCACACGGCCAATCAACTTATCACTAGAAATCAATTACATTCTGTAATCCCACATAGATGGTCAATGATCCATAAACCTTCCAATTAACATAAATACATCCTTAGATGAAGGAAGCTTGAAAACCACATCCCTATATTTTTTTCAAGGTTTCTCATTTGCTCAATGATAATTCTACAAAACTCATTTCCAATTCACTTTGCACAGAGAATCATTCATTTCATCATTAGTAATGTAGAAACTATAACTTTAAATCATTATATATTTTCATAATAGCCAAAATTTTAAATGAACAATGAGCTATCATAGTAAATATCAGCAGTATTATTACTACCTGTTTGTAACCCAAATATAACAGCTTTAACTTATCAAGTTTTATAACATAAAAAACCCAATTCACATGCAACACAATCCAGATTTTTAAAATTGCTGTAACACCATTTCTACTTCAAAATGTTTTTTTTTTAATTTCACTAAACGGACTTTTAGAAATACAGTATAATTTTAGGAATATGGCAATAACATAACAATGAATTTCAAATGACATAAAAAATAATTGATCTTATCACTCCTGTCATTCAAAAATCACTGCAAAGTTAGAGAGATAATAATGTTGTATCCAACTTATGTTTATATTAAACATTTTATAATCATTATACCATTTTGATCCCATAACAAACACTATTATTTTTCCCTTTACAAATTCAGGGAACAGGTCAAACAGAGATAAAATACATTTTTGCAACTGTAACAAGTGTAGAGTTTACCTGGAGAAGCAGCTGGCTTCCCAGTGGTGACAATTCTTGGAGGCAGAGCTTAGGGAATGTTCCCCATAGGCCCGATCCATCCACCTCCCCCTTTCCCACAACTGCAGAATTTGCTGAGCCTGGCTGGGGCAGTTGCAGCTGCTGGGTCAGGGTGGGCAGAATGTACAGGACCTGGGTGACATTTCTAAGATTTTCCTAGAATGGTAGGCTACGAGGTGCCCAGGGGCACAGTCAGTTAGGGCTACTGTCAGTCTGCGAGTATTATACCTACAACTCTCCTGCATTCTCTTCTAATCTGATCTGGGATGAGAGGAGTTAACAAAATCTGGTTGTTAAAAAATAATCCCCAGACTGAGATATTCTTTTAACTTTGGGGAGGGAGTAGGGAATGCTAAGTGATCTCTTGGATGTAGGTGTTTTAGTACAGGTGACTGACTACCTACAGTCTCTCCAGCATTCCCAATATAATCAATTCCCAACTTCTTACTGATTAATTCTCAGAATCTGCTAAGATGTTTTTAGCTATATCGAACTTTTCATTGGAATTCCAGGTTGGCCAGACCAGAAACTACAAGGAAAAGAGTTTTATAGAAATCTTTGACTGCCTGTAGTTTAGATCTTCCAAGATAACAGACTCATTCACAGAACACACAATACGGACATAGAGACACACACATCAACAGACAAACTGACAGGACAAATACAAATACAAAGTCCACATTTAACAACAAAAAGAGGGTGAATTAGAGTCTTGTTATACATTGGCTATTTTTGTTCAAGGATTCAAGACCTGATGAGGTAGGAGTGGATGGGGGCTCAGATCCTAACCTTTGCTTGCAAACCCTCTACGGTCATTGAGGCAAGGGAGCCGTGGCATCCATCCCGATGTTTTCTGATTAACCACCTTAAAGGGATAGGCCCCAATGGGATTAGGTTCATTACCCTGGTGTGCAGATGGAGTGTAGCCATCTGCCTCAGGACAAGGACCTTTGAGGGAAGGGGAAGGTGGGGGAGACAATGGCAGCAGAACAGTGTTGCTGTCCTTAGGACTAGAGTAGGTAGGGGAAGGCTAGGAGGGAGGGGATAATGGCAAAGTGCAGTTATCCTCCCCAGGATCAGAACCTTTAAGGGAAAGAAGGGAGGAAGCAAGGAATAGGGTAGAGGAAGAGCAGAGGTTGGGGGAAAACTAATGGGCTGGGTTATTGGGGAAGAGGGAAGAGAAGGAATTAGCCACTGCTGGGGCTAGGTGCAGAATCTAAGGTTTTGCAAGCCTTAAAGGAAAAGACTACTGCCTTTTGTCCCTGCCTTCCACAATGAAAACATTCCCTCTCCTGGTTAAATGTTTTGTTGGTCTTTAAACTTAATTTGATTTTAAGATAAAGTAACTTTGACTGGTTCAAAAGATCCCTATTGTGGCCAACCTAATTTTGATTATCTTTAGTTAACTGAACACTAGTGCTGGCAATAATTTTCCTAAGATCAATCTCCAGAGGGGATCTAATTAATACAGAGTCATTTAACAGGAATTGATCCCTACCCCCTGAGCTAGCTTTAAGGGAATTTCGGACTTCAACTAAACTAGTAGGAGTCCTTTGGAATGGAGAACTTACCCGACTTCATCAAGGTTAAGACTCCAGGAAAAATGAATCCTGAGGTGCCTGAATCATTAACTTTGATAAACTAAGGTGCTGCTCAGTCTATCCCATCCAACAGTTCCACCTGATGTCAAAAGTACCATAATTGTTAACCTTTTAAAAAGTTAGCTTAGGGGAAGCTAGGTGGCACAATGAATAGAGCACAAATCCGGTCTCAGACACTTGACACACTTACTAGCCATGTGACTTTGGGCAAGTCACTTACTCCCAACTGCCCTCCAAAAAGCAAAAAAAAAAAAAAAATTAGGTTAAAGGAGACAAATAGTGATATACAGTTATTTCATTTTATACCTTTAAAACGAGCGAACTTGTATAAGGATTTAGAAGCTGAGGTCTAACTACTGAACAAAAAAATGAGAAAGCTTAAATACCTTTTAGAACTATCCAAATTCAGGGTGACCGTGTTATACCTAGCTGCCCCATGTGTTTATATGTATGTGTATGTCTGTGAGGGTGTGAACTCCCCCAACTCACCTTGTATTTATTTTGCTTGTATATCATTTATTTATTTATTTAAATGTGTCCCCAATAGCTCCTGGCAAGCAGGGGCTAACAGCCCTGCCTCCTCAGAACCAGCTCCTGAGGACCCAGAAAAAAAAAAAAGTTCTTGACACCAAAATTCTTGGCACTGTCAAATAGTTCAAAGTTGGGAAGAGATGTAATTTTATCAGTGGAAATGACATTAGAGAAGATGCGTTACCACCTGCTTTGCTGCTGTATCCACCATAAGAACCATGGGAACTTTTCATCTGACTTGCAGTTGAAACCTCCCATTGTGTTATCTCCCTTTAGAATGTGGACCACTTTAGAGTTATGAACTCGCTCTGCTTTTCTATTCTTATCCCTAGCACACAGAAGAGCACACATCCAATAAATGCTTTTTCATTCATTCATTCATTCTAGGTAGTAATTGTTTCATTTTTGTCTTTGTGCTTAACACAATGCCTGGTACATATAATAGGTGCTTAATAGACCCTTGTTGATTAATTGAACATGCTTTCACAAATATACACAGCATCAAGAGAGAAGAATGAGCACATGAAGGGATTAGGTATGAGGGGATCCATGCAGGGAATTATGTGTGGACAGGCAACTGGCCCCTTTAATGCCGTAGTTTTTCTGGTTATGTTTTCTTGTTGCTCTGCTTAGGCCAGCTCCTCACCAAGCATTGTTCTCATTGGCTGTGGAGTTTCCACCTTGCTGGGGACAACCGTCCACATTGATAGAATGACCAGAACCTGCTCAGAGAAAGGCAAAGGGACAATTCTTTAAACATAGCTATATCACCCCCAGCTAACAAAAGACAGGCAGAATGTTCTCAGGCTAAGATTAGATCCATACTTCTCAAGCTCTTTTGTCTGGAGATCAAAGCCTTTGATTATCAACAACTCCCTAAGTTGTCTGCAGCTAGGTGACACAGGAGTAGATAGAGCAGTGGGTCCATAGTTCAAAACTGGCCTCAGATACTTACTAGCTGTCACCCTGGGCAAATCATTTAACTTATATTTGTATTATCTGTAAAATGTGTACACACCGGAGAAGGAGATGGCAAACTAAGAAAACTATGGACACAGCTGAACAATGACAAAAATAACCACAACATAAAACTTACTCTTACTCATAAGATCCTCTCAGACAAAGCACAAATCAATGACTCTAGACAGAACTCAACTTGAGAAGACCAGATTCTGAGTTCTTCAGCCACCCAGGATATATTCTTGTCTTTATTATATCTATCAACAATAAAAATGCATAATAAAGACAAAGCCTAACTTCATTTTCTATCTCATCATCTGACAAGATCACATCAAGTACAGCATCTCTGTATCCCCTACCCCAGGCCCTTCCCTCCCTCTTATTGGAGAGGGTGGAGAGTGGAGAGCACCCCTCAGATCCTCCATTTAAGATGGCAGCCATCTTATTCCCATTTCTCATCAAGTCTCTGTGATGAGGTTTAGAGTTGGGAGAGCAGGTTCAGGTGTGACAGAATTCAGCCGATTTTCTCCTAAGCAAGGGAAGCTTTATTAATGCAAAAGCAAGCTAGCCCTGGAAGAAGGACTAGCAATTTACAGAGGTATGGGGCTTGTTTGTATAAATTTTATGACCCAGGAAGGGGGAGACAAGGAATTTTATATTCCAGGATAAGGGGTCTTTCAAGATAAGGTAAAGTCGCTTTAGAATGCCTTCAGGTTAGACAATAAACTAAGGGCTTCAAAAGTACTGGAAAAGCAACTCAACCCTCAGGGCACAATTTGTATCTTCATCATCTGTATTTCATCCTCTCAGATGCTGCCAGGTCCTCCCCACCCCACCTACCCTACTTCTCAGCTTCTTTTTATGTGTTGTCTTCTCCACTAGATTATGGGCTTCTTGAAGGCAAGAACTCTCTTTTTCCTTTCTTTGTATCTCCCAGGCTTAGCACAATGCCTGGGCATATAGCATACACTTAACAAATGTTTATGGACTAAGTGCTCTGGTGTTGAATTTTTAACTTGGGGAAAGTCTATTTCACTATATGTATGTATGTGTAGGTATGTGTGTGCATTTATACATACATATACATACATACATATATACACACACATATATGTGCGTACATGTATGCATATATATAGAAGTAAGCATTTACTAAGCTTCTATTACATGCCAGGCATTGTGCTAGGTGCTTTACAAATATAATTTCATTTCATCTCCCAAAAGCCCTGGGAATTATGTAGTTTATTGTCCTCAATTTAGAGTCGAATAAAATGTGGCTGACTTAAGTGACAAGCAGGGTCATAAATTCTAGTGAGTATCTGAGGCCATATTTGAACTTAGGTCTTCCTGACAGCAGGCCCAAGTTTACAAAGAATCTTCCTCAAAACAATCTTGTGAGACAGATAGTAAAGTATTATTGTCCCCATTTAACAGAATAGAAAATTGAGGCAAAGAAAATCAGAGTGATTTGATCAAGATCACAGAACTCTTGATTGTTAAAGCCTGGCATCAGAGTCTGGTCTTCCTGGTACTGGGTCTAGCATTCTCTCTTTCTACATAATAATTTCTCTCCATCCACACCCTATCACATCTCTTCTATAGCAATTAATTACCTTCTCTTTGACCTCT
Source organism: Petaurus breviceps papuanus (assembly GCF_028583685.1). Classification (NCBI taxonomy): domain Eukaryota; kingdom Metazoa; phylum Chordata; class Mammalia; order Diprotodontia; family Petauridae; genus Petaurus; species Petaurus breviceps. The sequence continues at coordinate 8,970,132 of NW_027185779.1, read as the reverse complement.
CATACTTGGGCTTCTGCCATGATCACCCCAGTGAAGTGATTGTCTAAATAACATGTAATAGTCTTTTTCAACACTCACCCTCCATAATTTCTCTGTAGCTCTTGAGTGTTGACCTGCCCCTCTTGCTAAATATTCTATGTTCCATGGTTTTCATAGATACCACTCTCTCCTGACTCTCTTCCTATCTCTGACTGCTCCTTGGTCTCCTTTGCTAGCCCCTTGGGTTATTTCTTGCCACGTAATGTCAATATTTTCCAAGGTTTTGTTGTCTTCCATATGATGTTCTATGTTTTATTTTATACCAGCTTATTTTATATGTTGTTTGGTAGCTTATTTGGCAGATACATATATATGCAGTTTTCTCCTTTTCCATTCCTTTTCAGTTTATAATTCTCTTGATTATATTAATAAGATTCCAGTAAAATATATATGTGAATGTATCAACAATGCAGTATTCACAATGACTATGGTAACTATAAATATATTGATATGGTTATTAACCACAAAATGTAACAGGCTCTCTACATGGGGGACATAGCTAGAACATTTATTCAAATACCAGACAACTGAGTTCCAAAACCAGAAAGTCAAAGCCATCACAGTAGCCACAGAGTTGGCACACATAGTTAATGCAGAAAACACCCGCATTCTCAAGCCTTCAAAACAAAACAGGGTACCTCAGGTAAAGATCATCCTCTCCTCATTCACGGTAACTGCTCAGCCTCACTCAGCTTGCTCCCAGAAGCTCTGGCCCCACCCCCACCCCCCCTGAAGTTTCTGTCCCCAACAGTCCTCAACAAGAGTCCTTAGCAGAAGTTCTAGCTGGCTCAAAAAAAGAAGTTCGAGCCGCTGCCACTTCCAGTCATGGCTCCAGCCCAGCTCCTACTAGGCTCTGGCTCCTTCTTGCCCCACCCCTTCCTGCTACATCAGCAAGTTTTCAAGGGGCATGAAAGATCTTCAAATCCCATTACCATTACAGTGTATTATGTATATGTACATGTATATATGTGTGTATTTGATATGTGTATACACATACATATATGTATACCTATATACATACACACGTTTTCCCCCAACTCTCATTAGATGTACTCTGCACTTAGCCAAGGGCATATCATTACTTCAAGCCATGGTCCAAAAATAGAAATCCCTTTTTCAGTTACTACTTCCTTAACCAGCTGTTTGATACATATTATTGACTAAGTTCACGTGGATGTCATCCCTGGAGGGTCTTTTGATTCCACTCTAAGATGTTAGCCATTTTATTATATTGGCCCCTTTTGGAAGTAGCCAGCCTTTGGTTATATTTATCAAGTCCAATGACATATACCTGTTCTCAGTCATTGCAATTTCTCAATGTAGTGATGTCTACTTGTTCTGAAAGTATCTATGTAGGTTTTTGACCTATTTGCTATGTAATCTAAAAATATCTATCAATTTTCTTTCTCCTTTATGGCAAGGAAGTGTTATTTTTCCTATAGTTCCCTTAAGGTGATGAGCCCAATGTTTCATTAATATTGTAAATTTGTTTTGGTTAGGATACTCTTCAAGTATGGCTCATTTTACGATCCTGAAAATGTACTTTGACTGGTACTGCATAGGTGTTAATTACTTTAAATGTGTACTTCCTATTTATTCCTGAATTCAGGAAACCTATAAGTCTCTTACCATTTAGAAAAAGTGGTAGATTGTAGGACTGGGGCAGGAGAATTATGATTAGCTATACTAAGAAAGGTGGGCTAGCATTCAGGTGAGGCTAATCACACCCCTCTGTAATATTTAAGGAATGTCAGCTGTTTTATGGAATCCATCTACATCTGGTAATCTGTTACCAGACTTGCTATCTCCTTGGAAGAGATTAAAAATTCCCTTAATAGCATAAAGACTGGCAATGACAGATGACATATCTTTTGGAGATGGCAGCAAGTTAATTTGTGAGGATTAAAGATAACAAACAGATGTCCAGGAAGTGTCCCAGGTGCTACTAGTATGAGAGATAACTTTTCTTTTAAACTGACACAGAGAAGGCTAAATTCCTGAGCTCAATGCAAGGACATAGAAAAGTGACTTTAGGCCGATGCAGACTCAGTTATAAAAATCAATGTGGCATAAAACAAATTACTTTATAAATTCGATACAGTAGAAACCAGAGGTAATATTAACTTTGATCTTTTCATAGTTCCAGTGACTCTCCAGGCTGCCTATACAATTGGGTGCTCTGGGAATTCTGAGATGTACTGTTTGCTTCCATATATTAGAGGGGTGAAATTTCATGATGTCCTTTTTGGTAAGAAGTTTTGAATGAGTTTTTGAGACATGGGGTTGAAAAGATGATTGATCAGAAGCTCTTGGGGATATTAATAAAATTATATGGAAGCATCCAAGATTGTTGGAGTGATAGTCCTTTCACATTGCCCAAACTCAGGATATCCCTATATGCCTCCACCCCACTAGGTTGTTCCAAACCATGCAAGTCTTTGCATCCAGGCTTGAGTTAATCAGTGAGTTAATGTGCATCTATTAAATGCTTGCTCTATGCCAAAGACTATGCTAAGTTCTGGGGATGCAAATAAAGGAGAAAATAGGGTACCTGTCCTCAAGAGTTTATATTCTAATGGGGAAGACAGCATGCATATAACTGTACATGCAAAATATATATACTGAAAATAAAAGGTTGTGCCTGAGGAAAGGCACTGGGACTAGCTATTGGGGGGTAGACAGAGTTTTAAAGAAAGCCAGGAAGTGGAGGAAGTTAAGAGGGAGAGTGTTGTCCCCAGACAGGGCTGAGAAAGAATCACTGAACCAGAGGCTGCTAGTGTATAAAAAGAGAGTGGACTCTCAGAATTGTGGTGAAAGCAAGAAACCAACTTTATTATTCTGCATCCAGGCTTTTATAGGACGCTTCTTAATTGCCTTGCCCTGAAGACATTGTGTAATTCTTTGTCCCAGGCTGTGGGTGTAAATGCCATGTTTATCTCGAGGACTTAATCCTCACACCTTTGCATGCTTTTCCTGGGGGATGGGGAACGGGATCCAGGCGATCTGCAGGCCTGAACACCTGGGAGGGCTTGTTCAGCAGTCAGGGTCCGAGTCCAACTTGCCTGTGGTCCTCAGCAGGAGAGCAATACATGCATGGAAGATAGCCAGTGAAAAAGCATGGATCTGTTAGATAGAGCACCATTTATGAGGAAAAGCAAAAAGGCAACTCCCCTTAGGCTTAGGCTATTCTAACTAAGGGCAGCTAGGTGGCACAGTGGATAGAGCTCCAGGCCTGGAGTCAGGAAGACTTGAATTAAAAAATGGCCTCAGATATACATGAGCTGTGTGACCTTGGGCAAATCACTTAACCCCATTTACCTCAGTTTCCTCATCAATAAAATGAGATGGAGAAGGAAATGGCAAACCACTTCAGTATCTTTGCTAAGGAAACCCCAAATAAGGGTCGTGAAGAGTTGGACATGACTTTAATAAATGAACAACAACAAATATTCTCACTGCAGAATCACAAGAGAATGGGTGGTCATATGTCTGAGTTAGAGTTGCTTGGAAAGGACTGCAGAAGCCACAAAATATGAAGGATTACTGCTAATGTAGCCATGTTATTATAATACCAGGCAACTCTCAAGAGAACCATGGTGTGACAATTGAAATTGTCGAGACATAGTCTCTGGGTAATTTAATCATTTTATTAATAAGGCCAGCATGTTGTTAATATAAGGATAGTAATTTGGCCCTGTCTCTTAGACCAAAGTCTCTTAATGGCGGTGGGGTCATAGTTTATGTGCCCTTTGAAGAGTAGGTGTTCCTGGGGCAAGGCAATCAACTTGGATTGGTTAACAGAAGCATGGACTATATTAAAATTAAGGTCTTGGGGTAGTGTCTTAGGTCACTCAAATCTTGGTCAAAGAGACATCAATTTCCATATCATCTTGTCTGGATAATAGGGAGAATCACTCTTTCCTCAGACCCTTCTGGGCAAAGACAATGAGCAGAAATGCAACCATTAGCCCAAACTTTGAATTTTTTTTTTTTACTGTCTTATTAGATTTTGGCCTGGGTAAATCTCTAAGAGAGATTTCCCACACTGGTTGACTTCTGGATGAGGAAGTAGAAAAGGGGAAAACCTTGGTCCTAATATAGTAATTAGTTATAAAATATAAGAGAGAAATATTCATTTCTCACAACATGGAGCCTCAATTTCTATTGAGTTTGGTGGCAAATACTATTGACTAAAGGGGCATCCTTGCTCAGGATGCCGTGGGAGGAAGACCCTCTGTAGGGATCACAATTATGGTAATTACTCAGGGTGAATACATTGTTTGAATGACTACTATAAGTTCTTTGGAATTAGTTCTGGCAAATTTTAATGCTGGCTATTGTGGGTAGGGCCAAATGGAAATTCCTGGAGTTACCAGTACCATATTTTCCTATCAAACAATATTTGGTCCTCAGGCAAAGGGATAAAAAAATTTCTTCCCTCACAATGGAGATGAAAGAATATTTCTCATAACAAACTTCCCTTATAATAACTTTGTGTCCAGTGAAAAAGGATGATATCAGGTGGCTGACTTCTAAGAACTTCTAATATCCATTCCTAAAATACACACACCCTTAGTAGTCACCATAACTATTACCCATATAGGAGATCTTCAACCTACGTCTCCTAAGCAAAGATATCCTTTTCCTTGATGTTCTTCCCCTAAAAAAAAAACTCCAAAAAAAAAAAACAAACCCTAATGGAAACTGAGGTACACCCATGGATCCATTTCCCATATCATCTTTAGGTTCCTGGCATTGTTCTTTTTCCCATCTTCAGTAGGTGAAATTGTTGAGAAAGTAAGGGTTGCCAGGTCTTATATCCACAGTATTTGTTTCTCTTAATGAAGATGTCCCTTTGGCTGCTATGGTTGTGCTTTGGACAGTAGTTTAACTTGTTATGTCATCTCCTTTCTCTCCCAAGGTTGCCTTATGATTTAGGCAATGCTGGCTTACCTGCCCAATAGTAGGGGGTGATATGCTCAGACTTATTCTTTAGGAAAAAGTCATTCTGACAGATGTGTGGAAAGTAGATTGAAGCAGGAAGAACCTTGATACAAGGAGAACGATTAGGAATTTTTTGCAATAGTCCTGGTGAGATGTGATGAAGGGGTAGTTGTGTGAGTGGAGAGAAGGGACTAAATGTGAAAGCTGTTGTAAAGATAGAAATAACACTTAGCAATTGCTTGGATATATGGATATATATATATATGATTATAATTCTCATTCACCTAAGATCAAGAAAGATTAAACACAGGTAGCTATGTGCTCACAGTCATCATGTTCAAGTGTGAGGCAGGGTTTCATCTCTCCTACAATGAACTCTCTGGTCCGAGTCTATGTAATCCTTCCTCTTTGCAGCCATAAAAGAAAGGGACAACAAATAAGGAGAAGGTTGCCCCTTTTTGTATACTCACTCACTTCCCACTTAACCCACAAGTCATCAGTTCTTCAGGCTCTGCAGTTAATTAAAAGACTTTTAAGAATCACACAGCATAAGCCATTTAGCCACATGTCTGGAAATAAACCTCCCTAAATTCATGTGATGTAACCAAGGAAGGAATATATACGCATGCTCCAAAGTCTGGCTAATCCATCCAGATTCTCTACAGTCCTGCTTAATAGAAGATATCATATGTAAGATGGAGTCACCCATGTGGGAAATGGTGGAGACCAGGTTCTGGGTGAAAAAGCGAACTGGCATAAATGTGAACATTTTGCATTAACCTACTTCATGACTGACCTGTTTCTATTGGCCTGAAGTGTATATAGACTAAAACATAGTTTTCTCTTTTGGGCATTCAAGTCTGGGGTAAAGGACCAATTCATTTCCCAACTTTGCCCCCTCCTTTCTTGTGTAAGCTTCCCCTTCTGAACTGGTATTGGCCACACAGGGTAGTTTTAACCTAAAAAAGGTTTTGATCACCCATAGCAATAACTGTGCAGGTAACATTGGAAAAATCCACCTTTCCCCTTCTGCCTAACTTTGCCCTCCAGATCACCTTGTGGCTGTGGCAAATGCTTTTCAGAATGTAGGTCTTGCACTCCAGGAGAGTGACCAAATGATTAAGAGCTGTGCCCCAGGAGAGTTGCAGGCATGAACAGATTTTGATCTGCATCTGGGATCTCATTATCTTTGCACTAACCTTATCCCTCTTTGGAACTTTCCTATTACTACTGAAAGCACCACTATCCTCCCAGGCTGGAGTTTGCAACCTCAGAGTTACCTTCTATTTCCCACTCATGTGGCTCATGTTATGTTCAATGACTTATGACTTTAAAAAAATTTTTGTATTGATCAACCAAAACAAAAATCTAAAAAAATTCACCTGCCTGTCCAGTTACACTGAAAAAATTAGCTGAATAATTATTAACTATTATTTATAAGTCTACCTTATCCCCCAGGATAGACAGTTTTTCCCCCAAAATGATGCATATTCAATTATATTATTCTCACTAAAATATTATTGCTAATACTTCATTAACAGTCATATTATTAAATTATATAACATATATGTGCTTACGTATAAGCATAGGCAAGCCAGCCTAGCTGAAGCAGCAAGGCCCCTTGAGGGAAAGACAAGAGAGAGCAAGTACCAGGCAAACCACCATCAGCACCATCTTGACCGTTTCCACTCAGACTGATGAAAATATCCTAAGGCCTTGAACTCTAAAGCCTTAGGAAAAACAGTCCATCAAATCATCAGACATGCTTCCAGTCCAGCCCCTGCAGTAACCATTAAGGTGAGAAGTCATTGTGGAGAAGCAATAAACAGATGCAACTAACAGGGTAATTACTCCCTAGAAGGGAGTAACAGCACCCCCAACACATGCTTGCCAACTAGACCTCACAGCCATCTGCTGGGGAAGTGGCTACTGTGGAGAAGGGGTCAAGCTATCCATACCAATTGACAATCAATTGCCACCCAAAGGGCAGGCATGCCAGCCTGTTGAAAGGAGAAAGGCACCCAGATGGAGGGCCAGGAGGTACTGTATGCCAGAGAAGTAAAGTCCTCGTGCTCTCATGGAAATAGCCCAGGATCCCAAACCCAAGAACCTCTGAAATAGCAATGCCTCCAGCTCATAATCCATAACCATCATGCTGGGAAGCAACTCCTGTGGATGTAGGGTAGCACCTGCTCCTCCAATGCTACCGTCTTTTGTAGACCCCCCCCCCCCCAAGAAAGTTCTTGTCACCATCAATTGATTCAGCATCAGAAACTGATATGATTTTTATCAGTGGAAATGACATTAAAGAAGAGGCATTACCATCTGTTGTGCCAGCTGTACCCTAGGGACCGTGAGACTTTACAATCGGACTTGTGTCTGAAATCTTCCATGTGTTACCTCTCATACTCTCTCCTTAGAATATGAACTCCTTGAAAGAAAGGTCCGTTTTACTTTGCTATTTGAATCCTGAGTACTTAGCACAGTGCTTTGCACACAGTAAATGTTTAATAAATGTTTTATTCATTCCTATGATAAAATAAGGATAAAAATGAAATTAAATGTTAAAGTTTATTAATAGCAAACTTTTTACTATCACAAAATATTAATTACATTGTGTAGATCACTTGAGCAGTATTTTAATGAACGTTCTTATATAATAAAAAATTAAAACATTTTTTCATCTTTTTCTTATCCTTTCTTAATGTCTGTTTTTGTGATTTACAACATATACACGTAAATTGTAAATAAATTTGAGGATATGAGCTCACAATGGTTTTACTGATATGGTGCATGATTTAAAAGTTTTAATAAGATATAAAACTATGGGGTCTCCTCATCAACCTATTTTTTAAAAGGCACCCTTCATAATTTAATAGAATCCTATCACGTTTAATTAAAGTTGTGTTGAGAACTAAAACTGGTCCCGGTGTCTGAGGGAGCCAGCAGGAACAGACTGAAAACTTTCATTAGCTTTACTTAAAATCCCCACGTGTTTAATTTCCTTTAAAAGCACGTCTGGCGAGGGGTGTGGGGGTGTAATCCTTACCAAGTCCACGGGAGGCCGAAAGCTGGGGGAGGGGTGGGCGGTAACGGAAAGCACCTGCCTAAACATCAAGAAAAGAGTCTACATTCCGGCTAGGCCACCTAACAGCTTTGTGGCTTTGGGAAATTCCTTTTCCTTCTCTTAAGCTCAGTTTTACCGGATGGGGCAAGAACACCCCTAACTTTCCTTCCAGCACATGATAACAGCGAGGTAGAAAAAGGGAGGAACGACGGCGCTCTTTGTGACGTCATCGCGTACATCCTCGCGCGCAGCAGTGCGTTTTGGGCCCGCCCCCAGCCGAGGTCAGCGCTCCACGCTCCCACTCTGCCTTCTTCGCTGCAACTGCGCACGCACACTTCAGGCTGCCTCGGCGCGTGCTATGAAAGCTTCAGGCCGCGCCTCACTCCCCCTCCCGCTTAGATTAGGCATCCTACGAGGAAATCAGCGGCCGAGTCCTCTCCATTCCTAGTGCCAGAGTCGATTCTGTCTCGGGTCAGGGGCGGGGCTACGTCCCAGTCGCGTCCAATGGGGCCGTGGGGTCAGAGGTGAAGGGTGAAGGGGCGAAGATTGGAAAGTGCCGGCTCTGCCGCGCCTCGCGGTCGCCATGGAGGCAGTCCCTGCTGAGGAGCTGCCTGAAGAGGAGGAGGAGGAGGACGAAGAAGGCCAAGAGCAGTTGTTGAAGCGGCATCGGAAAGAGAAGAAGGAGCTGCAGGGTGAGCAGGGAATCCAGGGCCAGACAAGGCAGGGAGAGGCCTTACAGTCACCCCCACTTTCCCTCACCCCCTCCACTCCTGCCCTGGTACGGGGTGCGGTGCTGTTACCCACGAGGAAAGCTCAAGGCCTGTTTGGAGCATCTTTTTCTCTCCCTCCTTCCCCTCCCCAAAAGAGCCCCCAGAATAAAAACCGGATCCAGAGGACGTGTTCTTAGCTACCCGCCATAGGATGGAAGGTTTGGGAGGGCGAAGGAATCCGGGAAAGGGTCTAGTCCAGCCCTCTCATTACAGACCGGGAATGATCGGCCAAGGTCACGTAGGTTTTTGGGCGCTGAGGCAGTGGTCCTTAGTCCCGAGCGCTTCTGTCACGTGTCTTTAATTTCTTCTTTTTAGTCCGGCAGGTGTCTGTGCTTGCCCACTCTGAAACTGCTTCTGGTTCTCTGGTTAGTGAGTTTTGTCATTTCCTCACCTTTCTTTATTCTCCCCTCAATATTACGTAACTGTCACATTTGCAGAAGAATTAAAACTGAAGGAAAGATAGAGGGCAGGTATTCCAGTCCCCTACCTCCTTCTTTTTACACTTAGGGGAACTGAGGCCCATAGGGGTAAAAGTGCTTTTGAGACAAGATATTGGCTGATCTGGGACTAGAACTTGTATCTCCTAAGGATCTACTGCGTAGTCTTGCTTCTACAAGCTGTCCCATTCTCTTTACTTTTCTCTTCTTGGGACTCTAATTAACCATCATTGGTGTCTCTTCAGCCAAAATTCAAAGTATGAAAAATGCTGTTCCCAAGAATGACAAAAAGAGGAGGAAGCAATTGATTGAGGATGTTGCTAAATTGGAAAGAGAAATGGAACAGAGACACAAAGAAGAACTGGAGCGTTTGAAGCTGACTTCACATGCAAAGAATAAGGTGTGTGACAGCATATCTCATCTGGCTTTGTTTATAGGTTTTCTTTAGGAACTCTGTATTTTGGTCTTATTATTTAATGTCTTTATTGAATGTATGATGCAGAAAGGTATAGGAATGGCAAAAACACCAGAAAACCAATACACGGATTACAGTTTTCATATTTTATCAAAAACAGCAAATGTTGATTAAGCACAGCACTGTTCTGCACACTAAGAACCTGGTACCTGTCCTCAAGGAACTTAGAATCTAATGATAACTTTAATATAGCACTTAAAGGTGTGCACAGTACTTTCATATGTGAGGTTTATAGCAGTCCTGTGAGGGAGGTACTTTTATTAAATACCTTTTACAGATAAGGAAACCGAAGCTGAGAGAAGTTAAATGATTTTTGCAGGATCACAATGCTAGTAAGCTCTCTTATGCAGGATACTGACTAAATTCTTCCTGACTTTCAAGGCTGGTTCTAATTTATATTTGAATACCTACAATTTATATACTTTGGGGTATGGAAGTTTAAGCAAAGAGTTCTGTTTTTAAGAAACTTGGCTCTTAACACAGATACAGTGATGAAGATAACAAGTAGATCAACAGAAGGAATTTAAATAGTAAGTTACTGTTGTCAACATCCCTATCAACCTTAGTTTCTAATAGAATTTAACATAAAAAGCATTTAAGGAAAAAACCCCAACATAACTTCAAAATGTACATTTTTAAGCAGTTTTCAGTGTTTCATTCTTAAGTCTTCCTACCCATGCCACTATTGCAATACTGAATTATTCATTCAACAGTTGAATATCTACTTTGTGCAAGGCACTTTGGTCTTTATTGTAGATGATACAAAGAAGAAATGTCATAATTCCTGCCATTTTGAAAACCAAGGGGTCATTTCCTGCATTCATGCAATTAACAGTCTAGGAGGGAAGATATTCAGATGACTTAAATGTAAGGTTATAGTGTTAAAGAACAGTAAGAGAGGTTAAAAAGTGCTATTTTAACTCAGGAGGAAGAGAGTCTTGGTGTAGTCCTCTTGGTATGACAGCATTCTTCTACAATGGGCCTTGGTACTTTATGGAGTATATTGCCAGCCTTCATTTTTTGGGTACTGCTTTTATCATCAGCTGATCTTGTCGTCAGATTTTCCAGTTAATTTCAAGAGGTCAGGTATGGCTGTTAAAATGTATATTCCTGAAACTATACATGAATATTTGACATTTACATGGCATTTAGAAGGGAGTCAAATTGCTCTGGTAGGTTTTAGCTTAGGTGTTTGATTCTATGACTTAAACCTAGTTCTTACTGTTTCTGGGTAGCCCTCTCCTACCAACTGCTCTCCTGTCTCTTCTCTCCCCTCTGTAGTCAAATTCTGTACTCTTCTGCTCTCTTAGTTTTCTTAATAGGAGTTTTTGGTGATTTTCTCTTTCCCCTGGTTGGTGATTTCTTCTTGCTAACAGGATCATATGTAAACACTTTATTATGCTATTAAAAGATCTTCACTACCTTTCCAGACTTCTTACTACTCACCCTCTTACATAATACATTTCAGCAAAACTAAAATATTCACTTCCCTAAATTTATTCTGGTCTGCTTATATTTTTGTTTCTACTGACATGTCTTCTCACTTCTCCCTTCCTATTGAGATCCTTTAAGACCTTTTAATGCCAAATTGTTCTGTTCTTCTTGAAACATCACTTATTCTCTTCCCTGCTGGAAACTGTCACACTTGGCTGACCCATGCATTTACAACTCTATTTGTCTCTGATTTTCTACATCTATAAAATTGTAACCTTGAGGATATGGACTGTATTTTATTTGTTTGAGTATCCCCAACAACTAGCAAGAGTGGCATGAATGTTAATAGGTCTGTAATATTAAGGAGTGATAATAACAAAAATAATGGTTTAATTTTGCTAGTCTATAGCTTATTATTCATTTAACTAATTTATATAACTCTTGCTATATGGAGGGCACTGTGCCAGGCATAATGTGGTATACAAAGACATGGACTTATCCTTGTCTTCATAGAATTTGCTCTGTAGTAGGGAAGGTATGACATGCACAAATATCTAGCCTTTCATCTATATTCTTTTTCTAAAAGTCAGTTGTGATGCTTGTGATTTTGCCCAAGATTATAAGTTAAAAAAACAAGCTGCTGGACAAGTTTGCTTTGTGGCTGTTCCCTGACTCTTTGTGTCTTACCAGCAATTTCTAGGTACAGGAAGGTAGACTGGGAAAGCTTAGAGAGCATGTTTAGAAATAGACTTGTGTTTTTCTCCTTTTCCCAGATTCTGCGTGTCTTCCTTTTGAAGATGCTCATAACAGATCCAGATGGTGCAAATAAGTCAAATTACAATTTTGTGTTGGATTTAAAACCTTTTAAAAGGGAAAGGTGGTCCATGGGTAGTCTTTGGTAATAGAAGTAGTCTTTGTTTTTCTAGACCCCCTAAACCCCAAGTATTTTCTTAGAGGGGAGATTAGCAAACTAATACTCACAACACTATGAATGATTTTTATATGTTTAAATATAATGAGAATTTACTTTAAAATATAAGACACATTCTTAGCTTTAAAAGTATAGAATTTATTTAAAAGTATGAACATAGGGATGGCTAGGTGGCGCAGTGAATAGAGCACTGGCCCTGGAGGGGGTCCAGGAGGACCTGAGTTCAAAGGCCTCAGACACTTACCACTAGCCGTGTGATGTTGGGCAAGTAACTTAACTCCAATTGCCCTGCTTTCCCCCTCCAACAAGCAAAAAAAATTAACGTAAAAAAACTAAAAAATTAAAACCATTCTTAGCTAAAAAAAAAACAGGCCATGGGCAGGATTTGACTCACAAGCCATAGTTTTCAGACCCTCTGCTTTGGGGTAATTAAATAATTTCACTTCAGATAAGTTTATCAGTTCTTTCTCCAATGAATTTCATGCATCTTGTATAGCAAGCAAGAGTTTTTAAGCAAGGATCTCTGCCTGCAAACAAAGAAGTCTAAGATATGATTTGCCAGAACTTTGTGGTTGCACTGTCTTGTAGAAATACCATAATCTCAGTGTGAAAAAATTTGGTGCATTTTTTGGAAAAGGGTAAGTGTTAGACTTTTAGGTACGTTACATTAGGCAAACTAGATGTTAGTATGGTTATCAATAAAAATGTGCTCTGTGTGTGTCTTTTTTCACTTTGGTATAGATTAAGAAAGCTAGATGAACTGAGGCCCTGATTGCCACAGTTTTACAGTTTTTAGATTAACAAACTGAGGTAATTCACTTGTCTGGAAGCCGGAAATAAAATTGCTAGGGTTCTTGTGCAGATGAAATGTAAAAATTAAAACCACATCATCACAACATTTGGTGCTTTTTTTTCAAGTTGAAGCTGTGATTAGCTAGCTTCTCTTTTTTAAAAAATGCTTAAAAAGTTTGGCAGAGTGTTATTTAATATGTTAATTTTCTGTAACCTGTGGATGCTTTTTTTTCATTAGATAGACTCTGTTGTTCTTAACATTGCAAGTTTGGATATTGAGAATCCGCAGCCTCGGATATCAAAAGCACAGAAGAGGCGGGTATGAATCAGATTTATCAAGTATTTATTAAATGCTTACTACATTCAACAAAGAAAGACTGTTTCTGTCCTTAAAAAACTTACAAGTTGATTGCATATTCAAGTGTTTTCTCTCTACAAGGGAATAACTAGGAAATGCTTCAAGGTAGTATACAAATGGGAAATTGTGTGACAAACTAAGTGCTCTAGGAACTCAGATATGAGATAGATCCTAGTGGGATTTTTATATTAATAAAACTATATTTTAAAAAACTTGGATTTTTATATTAAAAAGCATAGGGAATACTCAGAAGAGAAAGTAGCAGGGACAGAAACAGAAGTATGAATGAGCATGATATATTTTGGGTACAGCAAGATAATTGGAAAAGTAGTAAAAGATAAGAGTTGGTGAGGGGGTGTTTAAGCTTACCCCAGTCTTGCTTTTTGTACTATATTCAGTAAAGAGTAGTCTTTTCATGAACATTTAAAGTGGCATATTGCTGAGGACTGTTTGTCAGAAATAGCTAAAATTTACCCATGTAGGCATAACATCTTATTCCAGCAAGAAGTTTTATGACTAGATTTCTTCCAGTAATATTCAGAGGTTCATCTTTAGAGTTGAAGATAGTTGAACTTTTGAGAAGTATGTTAATAATACCTTATATTTGTATTCTGATTTTAAAGTTTTCAAAGTACTTTCTCATATATTTAGTTCATTTGAGCTTCTTACCTCTTTTTTTTTTGAGAACTTAACGTTATCTTTTCTTGTACAAATGAGGAAACTGAGAGTAATGGTAAACAAAGAGTGCTATATCTTATAATTGATAGAGCTAGAATTCTAATCTAGGTGTTCTAACATCAAAGTCTGATACTTTTTCTAAAATATGTTTAATTCAGTGCTTAGGAGAATTCACATTTCCCTCTTAAAACTTTATTTCATAAGAGACCATTTCTATTAGGGAAATTCCACTGCTATTCAGTTAATTGACTTGGAAGTTGTACTGTCCTATTCCTGTTTTTCTCCATGTGGGTGTCTTGGTTGAGAGGCATTGTTATTCCTTACCTCACCCCTCCCCAAATTTTAAAACCTTTTATTAGAAGAGCTATCAAATGGTTAAATTTGTAGAATTTAATTTTACTTCACATTCTTTGCAAAACTTTGGGGTAGACCAAGCACTATATGGATCTTTTAAATTTTGAGTTTTAGATATACCAGATATATATGCTGCTTTGATTGGATATATCAGTAGGCAAGAGGAATGAAGATCTTAGCATATTATGGTCTTGTGATATGAAGCAGAGAGTCAGAAGGCATAGATTAGCCTAAGGCTTGGATCTGACGCTACTATACTCATTGTAGATTAGGAACAGGTCATGAGACCCTCAGTACTTTGAAATTTGTAAATGAAAAGCAGTTTGATCACTGACAGGCCAACAGATTTTTTAACAAGGATTTGAGTTGGACTAGATGGTCTGTAAAAGTTCTTTTCAACCATAGAATTCTATAACTTGAGGAGAGGTTCAGATTTTTTTATACTGTTGTAATTAATAAGGAGAAATGTACATATTCCTCATTATATATAATCAGTCCCTAAATAATTGAGAGTTGGTTTTACTTTTTTCCCCTCCTACTATGCCTTAGGAGAAGAAAGCTGCATTGGAGAAGGAAAGAGAAGAAAGGATAGCAGAAGCTGAAATTGAAAACTTATCTGGAGCCAGACATCTAGAAAATCAGAAACTTGCACAAGTTTTGGCAGCTAGACATTTAGAGATTAAACAGATTCCATCAGATGGCCACTGTATGTACCGAGCTATTGAAGACCAGCTGAAGGAACAGGAGTGCCCCATGACTGTAACCACCTTAAGAAGTCAAACTGCTGAATTTATGCAAAATCATATAGAAGACTTCCTGCCATTCTTAACTAATCCTAATACAGGAGATATATATACTCCAGGTAAAGATTCTAGTACAATTTGCGTTCCCTATTGTGCCTTCTCTTTAAATATTGTGTGAAAGGATTATATATTCTAACCCCTCCTCAAATTTATCCCTGGGGGAAAAATCATTATAACCTAAATACTATAATGTTTAAAGGTTTATTTTTTTATGTGTAGCACATGATTATAGGTATTAGGTATTGTACTGTCAATTATTTTTTCAGGTGGTTAGCTGTTAAGAAGATAAAGTAACATTCATCATTTTGTGTGGGGATGAAATAGAAATAGAATTAATCATTATCTGAAAAACTTATAGACTGCCACCTTTGTGCCAGGATTTGTATCTCTATGCTGGTGGGGACCTAAAACACAAGAATACAGTCTCTTCCTAAAAGCTGCTGCAGGGAACCCATACTGATGCATCAATTTTTGATGCATGTGGAAAAAAGGCAAATTCTAAATCTCCTTGCCCCAAGTGACTTTGTTTCTTTGGACCCATGTGTTTAAAGAGCACAGAATTAATTTTAGTCTAAGCAAAAGATGATTAGGAAAATAAATCTACAGATTAATCAACATTCAAAAGCTAGACAGCAGTGCTTTAATATTTATGCACTACTATTTGTATCCATTTTCTTAGAAAGTCAAGAACTAAAATGTGTACATAAGGTCAAAACTTCAAGGGTTGGGGCGGCTAGGTGGCTCAGTGAGTGAAGCGCCGGCCCCGGAGTCAGGAGGACCCAAGTTCAGTTCTGGCCTCAGACACTTAATACCCACACAAAAAAACTAGCTGTGTAACCTTGGGCAAGTTACTTAACCTCAGTTGCCCTCCAAAAGGCAAAAACAAAAAAAAACTTCAAGGGTTTTCATGCTTCTTAACACATTCCTAATGTTTGTATCCTAACATGGATAAAGATAAATCCTCTATTTTTCACAGTTTAGTCATTTGTTCATTAAGTTTTGCTAATAGAGCATGCCACCCCAAAGTATTTCAGCTCAGTAAATATTAAGAACCTGTTATGTTCAAGATACTAAGTTCTGGAGATAAGAAAAGTTAAACAGTTCCTTCCCCGATTTGGCTTGAGTGATACAAAGTATATGCAAAATTGTACAAAGTAGTTTAACATGGGGCCAGCTAGGTAATACAGGCCTGGAGTCAGGAAGGCTCATCTTCCTGAGTTCAAATCTGGCCTCTGGCACTTACTACCTGTATGTCAACTCTGTTCACCTTAGTTTCTTTATCGGTAAAATGAACTGGAGAAGAAAATGGCAAACTGCTCCAGTATCTTTACTAAGAAAATCTCAGATGGGGTCATGGAGAGTCAGACATGGCTGAAAAACAACTAAACACATGATTTTAAAGAGGAATAGAGTACTCATTACTGGGAGATCAGGAAAAGCCTTGTGTTGGAGTGAAGCAGAAGCTGTTCTTTGAAGTTGGCTGTGGATTCTAAGAGGTGGAGGTTAGGAGGCAATTAACCCAGAAGTAGATATGGGAGGACCTTGCTACAAAGGTATGGAAGGATATGGACTCTTGTATATAGGGAACAGCTAGAAAGCTAGTTTGTATAAAAGGTGCACAAAGGGGAATAATATTAAATAAGAGAAGAGCTATTATGGGGAGTTATACTATAGAGGGTTTTAAATGATATTTTATGCCGCAGCCAATAAGGAGTCCTTGATTTTTGAGTATTTGAGGAAAGTTGTTTTGGCAGTGATGTAAGGAGTGACTGAAAGCCAGAGACTGGTGGTGGGGAGAAGTATTAAGAGAATGTCCTGGAGAAAGGTACTAAGACAGTAACCATGAGAGTGGAGAGAAGAAATAATGTAGCATGAACAGATAAACTTAATGTAAGTGGGAAGTATAGGAGACAAGGGAGATATCAAAATATATTTGAAGAGGGAGAGAAGGCCAAGAATTCAGGATTAAAGAAGACTTTGTGGAACATAAGTACTTTAGCTGAACTTTGAAAGGATGAGACAGATTCTGAAAGGTTATTGTCCTTCCTCTTTCCATCTTTCTCAAAAAGGACCAATGACATCATGAGGGTGTGTCTTCAGGTCCAATAGCAAAACACAAGTCAAGACAACTGATGATGGCCCAGGATGTAGTGGGCAACCTTGGCTTTTTTAAATTAAGGTCTTTCCCAGGTCTCAGTTTCACAAAAATACCAGTTTGGGGAGGGGTAGACTATTGTAGTTTCTAGCCAGAACAGAAAACAATTGCTACTTAGACTCATTCTAAGCCATCAAAACCTAAACAGTGAGGTACAGAAGCTTGGGCTGGAGGCTATTTTTGGCCATTCGATTTGAAACACACAGTGATCTTTTTTAAAACCTGTTTTTTCAGAGCTATGTTTAAAGAAATCATAAATGAAAACTGCATAGGCCAAAAAGTAAATTGTCCTAGCTTTTTGAAAAAAAATAATAAAATTATTTAAAATTACAAAAAATCTAGCCACTAAACCCCCAATTTTCTTACAAAATATAAGGAACCAAAAATTATATTCCTGTGGACAGAGCACAAGTAATGATATGGTGCCCCAAGTGGTGAGACAGACTATGTGTGGTAAGGGAAGGAGAAGTAATAGCATTACCCAACTTCTGCTCAAATTGGCAGGTTGGCTCCCCAGAGAATAACTGCTACTACTCTCAGAAAATGAGTAGAGCATTCTGAACATGGGGAACAGCTTATGTGAATACATGGATTTGGGAGGTGACATTGATTTAGGAAATAGCTTATAGTAATTTGCATAGAACACATGTGAAAGGAAGTAATGTGAAATGAGGAAAAAGGAAGAAGCAAGATTAGGTAATGAAGAATAAATACAAAATTGTGGCACAGAGCCTGTAAGAATAGCGTCAGTAGTGCTAAAAGTTAAAATGTGCTGCTGAGGAAAGATAAGGATAACAAAAGAGATTTCTTTAGCTATATTGGCAGAAAAGAGGGGTATGGAAGAGAGGTTAGGACTGCTGCCTGGAGGTGGATGTAGTGATGATAAAAGAAGACAGACGGAAGATGGGGTTAATTAACTCAATATTTCTTTTTTTTTTTTAAAGAAATCGGGGTTAAGTAACTTGCTCAAGGTTACATGGCCAGTTATTTCTGGGTGTGGTGCTAAGTATCTGAGCCCAGATTTGATCCCCAGGTCATCCCAACACTGGAGCCAGTGTTCTTACTTGCTGTGCTACCTGGCCACCCCAATATGTCTTTCTTCTTGCTACAGATACTGATCTTTGGACTAAAAAGGACAAAACAGAATTACTCATTAGTGAATCGGTGCTCAAAATAAATGAGAGCACCTAGCTGCCTTAAGTGGATTCATGTTATCTGCCCCAAATTACATCCTCACATGCTGAAAACACTGACAAATGTAATTGTTGAATCACTGATTGTGGAGAATAAAAAGTTACTGCAGAACTGGAAAAAGACAATATATTGATTTTTGGAAAGAAAGAGTAGTCTGCAAACTGTAGGCCAGTGAACTTTACTCTTAATTCCTGGCAGAAATAAGGAGATGGTTAGTAGATATCTAGAAATATAGGTAAGGTGGTCATCGCAAAGAGCCAGATGGCTGTATCAAGAGTGTCTACAAATAGTCATTAGACTGAGCTGCTTGAGAACAGGGGACTGTCTTTCCTTTCTTTGTATCCCCAGGGCTTGGTACTGTGTTTGGTCCATTAGAGGCTCTTAAGAAGTCAACTGACTACCTAGACTATTAGCAAAGTATTTGATAAAATCTCTAGTATCCTAGCAAAGCTTTGGGCTAGGTGATCTTACTGTTAGGTGGAATCATAACAGATTGAATGATTGGACCCAAAGTGGTTAGTTAGCAATGGTTTATGGTCACGTTGGAAGTGGAAGTAGGTGGCCCCTAAAATATTGAAGATTTTTATTGATGTCTTCACAAATGGCATACTTTTCATATTTGCATATTTGACACAAAACTATGAGGGATGGCAAACAGATTAGATAACAATAAGGATATAAAACCATTATTTTAAGATAACTGATAATTGGAGAGGATGATTCTGTTGAATGCTTTTGCTAAATATCTAACCATTAGAGATAATGTCTTGCTGTGTTAGAGTAAAATATCAGTGATCTGTCACTTCGACACAGAGGGAAACCTAAAAATTCTAGGTAGAAGTCATGAAGAGCCATTATTCAGTAGTAGATATAAACAGTGTTCAAAGATATTTGCAAAAGCATATGCAGTCATAGGAAAGACTCCTTCAAATCATTAATAAGTAAAATGCAAATTAAAACAACTCTGAAGGTTCTCTTCACACCTGGTAAATTGGTACAGTTGACAAAAAATGGAAATAGTCAATGTTAGAGGTGCTATATGAAGGTAAGCACACTAAATAACACTATTGGAGGAGTTGTGAATCGGTCTAATCATTATAGAAAACAAATTGGAGTTATATGAGAAAAATTACTCAGCTGTCCATAACCAAATTATGTATATATTCTTAAGGCACTAAACAATGTGTGATTGAAATGACTAGTTTTGGCCTCGAGAAGAGAGGAAAAAATGCACCTTTTTTCAAAGGAGATGTGGGAGACCATGTGTACAAAGTGTGCAACACTGGCAGATACAGTTATTTTGGTTTGTTAGTTTGATTTTCATTTAGCTCTAACAAAATTAGCAGCATTACTCAGGCTAATAAATAATTACACACTTTTTGTAGACATAATAAAAATTGTCTTGACACTGCCATAATTTATTTTTCACGTGTAGATGTTATGCAATAGAACAAAAGACAAATCCTTATAAAAACCTTTATGTATTGAAAAATGGTTTATTGATGCTCTTTTGTTTTTTAAAGTCACTGTCATTTCCCATTTGCTCTTCTGCCTCTTAGTAGTCCTCTCACAACAAATACATATAATTAGACAAATCAAAGGAACATATTGGACATCTTTGAGAAAAGAAGGAATAGCCATTGTGGGGATTGTGAGGGATTCAGTAGAGGAATAAAAGAGCAATCATTGAGGGTCCAGCTGAGTTAGATTTTTTCAAAAAAATCCTTGTGGACACACCATAATTTAATTCTTTAAACAATATTCTTTAGCTTTAGAAAAGGAAGAGGGTGAATGGCAGAAATTACATAAGGTTAAGGGTTAGCATAGAGAAAATGGTAAAAGGTTACACATATATTTAGAACTGGAATGCTAACGTTTTCTAGCCAAAAATCTGAGGCCCGGAGAGTTTAAGAGCCTTTATCATAATCATATTCATGCCAGAGGTTTCAATCCATGTCTTCCAAATCCACATATGTTTTCAGTACACTGTACTGCTAAGGGGACAAAGGATTAAAAGCCGAATGATAGGACTAAAGAAGTTGGCTACAAGAATAAGACTGGATAATGAGGATAATGGTGCTACAACAGTATAGGTTGATAGAGGAATGAAAAAAATTAGGAAGATGGTCAGAATGAGAATTAAAATAGGTAAAGAAAGGAGTAAGGGAGGATAACAGATTTTGGTCAGAGAGGGAAATTTCAGAATTTGGGAGGTAGAACTTCTATGATCTTATTCTAGAAGTTGAGGTGTTCAAAGAAGTGTGAGCATGGGATGCAGTAAAGGTCATCAATGTGGATTTAAAATTCAGGATGATGACAGTAGTATGGATGTTATCATTCAGTCATTATCAGTTGTGTCCAACTCTTGGTGACCCCATTTGGGGTTTTCTTGACAAAGATACTAGAGTGGTTTGCTATTTCCTCCTCCAGCTCATTTTACAGAAGAAATTGAGGCAAACAAGGTAAATGACTTACCTAGGGTCACACAGCTAGTAAGTGTCTGAGGCCAGATTTGAACCCAGGAAGAAAAGTCTGTCTTATAGTAGGCACTCTGGCCACTAGCTGCCTTTGGTACCAGGTATATGAGAAGACTATTTGCTAGGTGTTAGAGTCATGGAGAATCGTGTAAGAGGGTCAGCAGATGAGGAGAATTGAATATTTTAAGAGTAATATAGAAATTTTACCAGATATATATTATCAGCAAAATAAGTGAAGCCAAAAGAATATATACAATGATTCAAAAGGATATACATGATAATCATAACAATATAAATGAAAAACTGAAAAAATAAAAATGTTTTCAGAGAACAGATAATAAGCATGTCTTCATGGCAGAGAGGTAGAAGTCAGGGAGAGAATGTTATATACATTGTCAGATGTAATCCCTATATTGGGTGTTTTTCCTTTATCTTTTTTTTTAAAGGAAGTTTCATTGGGAAGGAGAATATTTCCAGAAATGACCATCTATAAGAACGAGCTATCAATAATTCACTTTAAAAGAAGTGCTATATTTTCATGGCATGAAGTTTGTATGAAATATTAAGGGATGGCAGAGAAGGGGCTTGAAAGTAGCAGTGGTGAAGAAAGGAGTATGCTAACTCCAGGAAGTAGTAAAAGAAACATCTGATATTAGAGATGAGGAGTCCACAGGGAAAAGCCAGGTTTCATTGAATGTGAGGTGAGTCAGTCAGCAGGCATTAATTAAGCTCTTACTATGTGTCAAGGGCTGCATTAAATGTTGAGGATACAAAGAAAGGCCAAATAACACTCTGCTCTCAAGAAGCTCATATTCTAATGGAGGTGCAACATTCAAATTATGCATATGCATTAATAAGGTAAATGGAGGGTACTCTGAGAGAGAAGTCATGAGCAGTGGAAGAAACTACGCTTAAGGGTGTAAAGGAAGATAGAAACGGAAGAGTGTAATGCCAAGCAAAGGCAACTTCCCAAGGTTCAAAATACCAGCATAGGTGCTCTCCATTTTATTCAGTGAAAAATTAAGAACAGAGAAGATCAAAACATGACATCATTCAAAATACAGCATTTACTAAGTGTAATTCAATAATCTCCAAGTACTACCCCACCCCTGGACATTATAATGCATTTAGTCAATTCCAAAGACCCTCTTCTAAGTACTACTCCACCCCTAGGCTGTACATTCATTTAGTCCATCACAAAGCCCCTCTTCTCAAATGGAGATTAGTTTCCAATCATAAGTAAAGTACATTCATTTGTTCAATCACAGAGCACAAAAAAGTCAAAAGTTCCCCACCCTTGGATCACAATTGAATCTACCCCAGAGTTACAACAAGCTTAAGCACAGCATTTAATACTCAAATGGTATTAGGTCTTTTCTTCATCTTGACCTGAGGCAAGTTCTCAGCAATCTTTGTTCCTGGGGAGACAAAGCTTAGCAAGGCCACAAGCTACCAGTCTCTTCATTAATTCATCCTCTGTCTGCAGAACAGTTCTAGGACCCCTGAAAACATCAGCAAAACCCTCTTCCAGGATTTCTGTAAACATACAACAAGAAAATCCTTCTTCAGGGCTTCTGAACCAACAGCAAGGTTCCCAGGCCTCTGCAACAACAGAACTGTCCTTCACCAGTGGACATATCTGGCAAAACAACATCAAAACAGACAGACAAAGTACCAGCATAACAGCCATGTCTCCTCAGTCCTTGGCAGCTCTCAAAAGTCCTGGGCAATTCAAAGTGGACCTCAGCAATCCTCTCAGTCTCTCTCTGCCTCCAAGATGCTGCTTCCAAAAAGTTCTTTTGCCTCTCTCTTTTCTTGTGTCTCTCTAAATTTACGTCCCCAGCTCCTCCCAGTTCAGCCCTCTCTTTTCATGTCAAGTCCATCCCACAAGTGGGATTCACAAGCTCTGGGTTTTAACACAATCCAAAAACCAAGCCAATACAGGGGGATCTTTAAATTACATTACTATTACAAAAGTAATAAAGTTAACAGAAGGAGAGACCGCAGAGGTAGGAGGAAATACTGGATCTAAATTCTTGGAAACAGACTGTTATCAAGAAAATGTACCAGAATGTCAGATGCTGGTATGACAAGCACTGTGGTGTAAAGTGAATAGATAAGCACTGTATCAGGTGTTGAGAATACAAAAACAGACATATTTCCCACTGGCAACTTATCCCTCGATGGAACTTTTGAAGCCAAGAAGAGCAACTTAACAATTGGGAACATAGTACAGCATTCCTCTTCAAGGACAAGTTGGACTTGATAGTTCTATGATTACAGCAGAGAGCCAGGGAGCACTATCTGTGGGTGCAACTGTCACGGCTAGGCAAGAAGTAAATACTGCAAAGGTGGAGAGAAGGGAGGGTGTGAGGAGGACACTGCTAGTGAAAGGATCTAGACTGGCAGCATGCTCTATGTGTCCCCCTACTGTGATAGCTGATTTAATATGATTACAATACACTTTGATTTGTAATGCACCTGGGTCTAAATGTTAACAAACCATATTTTAACAGGCTTCTACTGTATTTTGCTTTCTGCAGTGGAGCTATAGGGCTCAAGTGGAGAAAACACTAAAGGAGGGAATCAATACATACTGGTTATTTCTGAAGGAGGTAACCAGAGAATGACAATGTCTAGGAAGGTCTGTGGTAGGGGTGTCCCTGGTGACCCTATCTGAAGGAACAAAGCACATAAAATTCAAACAGTTTGTCTTGGGACGTTAGCAGTGGGAGAGGGCATATAGCTAGAGTGACTTAAATTCTAATATGGAGAACAGAACTTAGGTGACTTCATTAGGAATTGAGAGTACCCCAACTTGAAGAAACTCTCCCTCCATAGCTCAACTACTGTGAGTTCACTTAGGAAATCAAAGGGTAATAAATAAGCGCATGGTTTAAGCTGTGGAACACTGTCACGTTACCATTCTAAACAGAGCTAATTCATCCTATAAAGTTCTCTGCAAACCATATCTGTTGGTTTAGTGTTTCTTCCCCACTCCCATATCTGTCATCAGCTGCCTTAGCCCCTGTTTAGAAACTCATTCATCCTGGACCTTTTTCTCTTAAATTTATTCTACCTTCTCTACTAAATTCTCTGTAGTCTGGCTTATCATTCAGTTGAAATTGCTGTCTCCAGAGTTACCAGTGATGTCTTAATTGACGAATCTAATGACCTTTTCTCAGTGCTAGCCCTTCTGGACCTCCCTGCAGCCTTTGAAACTTGCACTCACTCTTCTCCTGGATACTTTCTCCTTCCTAGGAGAAGTGACACTGCTGGCTCCTGGTTCCTCTCCACTTAACCATGAGTGGCCCCAAAGGATCTATTCTTAACCCTCTTCTCTTCTCCCACTATAATATCTTGCTTGGGATCTATTTCTCACTAATCTCACTTCTGATACCTAGTCTTCTACCAGTTGCCTACTGGATATCTCAATCTGGATGTCCCAGAGACATCTCATATCCAAAATAAAATTTATCTTTCACCCAAAATACCCCAATTTCACTATTGTTGAGGCCATCTCCATCATCCCAGTCATCTGTGCTCCCAACCTAAATGTCACCCTCCACTCTTTACTGTGATAATCCCACATGTCTGCTCTGTTGCCAAGTGTGGTCATTTCTGCCTGTACATCTCTCTGTGTTCCTTTTTCAAGATTGACTCAGCTACCACCCTTGTAGGCCTTCATCATCTTACCACTAGACCACTATAATAACCTGTTGGTTGTTCTCCCCGTCTTGTTTCTCTTTATTCCAATTTATCCTCCATTTAGATGCCAAAGGTGATCTTCCTTAAAGCACAGGTAATGACCATATCATTGCCTCACTCTCACCTCCAATAAACTTCAGTGGCTCCCTATTGTGTCCAGTGTCAAATATAAAATCCATTGTTTAGCTTTTAGAACCCTTCCCAATCTGATCCATTCCTACCATTCCGTTCTTTTTTTAGTTCCCTTCTATATACTCAGTGACCAAGCTACAGTGACATTCTTGGTGTTCTTGCTTGTTTACTTTAAGACTTAGCTAGTATCTCACCTTTTGCAGGAGGCCTGTTCAAGACCCTTAATAGTAGGGGGGAAAGAATTGGATGACTCCATTTTTCACTACTAATTTACTCCTCAAACCTTTACAATCTGACAGCTGTTCCCATTAACATACTGAAGTCTCTCTCTGAAGTAATGATCTCCTTAGTGTTAAATACAGTACTCCTTTTTTCCCCTTAAATCTCCTTTACCTCTTTCTGTAGCATCTGACACTATGGCTCCTTTCAGTTTCTTGATAACACAGTGTCTCTTAGCTTCCATAAAACTAGATTCATAGGGGCGGCTAGGTGGCGCAGGGAATAGAGCACTGGCTCTGGAGTCAGGAGGACCTGAGTTCAAATTCAGCTTCATATACTTAACCCTTCCTAGCTGTGTGACCTTGGGCAAGTCACTTAATCCCAGTTGCCCTGCCTTCCCTCCAAAAAGCGAAAAAATAAAACCCTAGATTCATAATTTTTCTCCTTCCTCTTTGACCTCCCCTTCTCTGTTAATTTTATTAACTCCTCATCTTCTTATGTCTATATTTATGCCTTTAAACATGTTTATACCTCAGAATTCCATTCTTGGATTTCTTTGTACTTTTTATCTTAGTGATACTGTCCATTCTCATGGCTTCATTTTTCATGTCTCTGCAGCTAACATCCATATCTATAGTTCCAGACCAGTCTCCTTCCAGAAGCTCTCTTTTTAAGTTGCCAACTGGATATTTTCACATAAGTGACACATCAAACTGAACCTGTCAAAAATTTAAGTCATCATTCTACCTTCTAGCTTTATTCTTCTTTGTTCCCCTCCCTACCAAAAAAAAAAAAACAAACAAACCCAAACCAACCCCAAAACAAGCCTTACCCACAAAGTTTTGTTTATCTCTGCTGATGGCACTACCATATCACTTCCCAGTCACCAAAGCTTGTAATGTCAATTATCTTTGACTCTTTCCTTTCCCTCACCCTGAATATCATCAATAACCTGCTTGTTCTGGGTGATTTCTCTTCAGTCAGTCAACCAGTAAGCATTTGAAAAGTGCCTCTGTGTTTAGGTGGTGGGGATACAAAGAGATAATCCCTACTCTCAAGGGGCTGTCTCTTGTATCTCTTCCATCCTTCATTCTCATTGTTACCAGTTTTTATTTCAGACATTCATCCTTTCTAATGGGATTATAGGATCTAGAACTGGAAGGGATCTTTGATCATTCTGTCCAATCCCCTGATTTTATAATCAAGAAAATTGAAGCCTAGAGAAGTAAAAAGATTTGCCTCCAACAGGTAATAATTGGCAACTCTGTAATTCAAATATAGGACAGCAGACTCCAGATTGAGCTCTCTTTGCACTTCACTATGTTTCTCATTAAGATAATTATAGACTACCAAATTGGTCTTCTCCTTCCAATGTATATCCCCATTTGAACTCATCCTTCACACCATTTCCCAAAGCATCTTCCTTTAATTAATTGTGTTTGTATTTTACTCATAAACTTTTAGTGGCTCCCTGTTAGCTATCAGATAAAGTGCAAACTCGTAGTCCTGGTGTTTATTCCATTATATTCTGGGTTCCAGTCTACCTTTGCATCTTTATCTGACACTACAACTCTTTACATAGTTTGTATTCCAGCTAAACTTCAGTTTTCTTGATTATAAAATCAAGGGATTGGACAGATTGATCAAAAATCCCTTCTCGTTTTGGGGAAGCAAAGCAGTGTAGGGAAACTAGGCTTCTAGAGCCAGTTATAGGACTTGGCTTCAAATGCCACCTCTGATACTCACTGCTTGTGTAACTGTGGGCAGATCTCTTAACCTTCTTGGGCCTCAGTTTTCTTCATCTCTGAAATGAGACGATTGGAGTAGATGACAGCTGAGGTTCCTTCTAGTTCTAAATCAATGATCCTGTGTTCTGTTGTCCTGCCACCTAATATTTCTGTTACTTTTCATTGCCTTTACTTAAGCTTCCCTTCATGCCTCCTTTACTTCTTCCCTCCATTTGTTGATGCTTCACCTTTCGAGGCACCACCTCCTCTGGGAAGTCTTCACTGCCATCCTGTCATCAAGTGACATCAGTCTCTCTCCCTCATCACATTTTCATAGTACTTTGTTTGGTTCTCTTTTGTTTTTGTTTCACTTACCATGTGTGGTAGTTATTTGACCATGTATATATCCTACCCCTCCTTAGAGTGTAAGATCTTTGAAAGAGAGCAGGATATTTGTCATGTCTCTTGGTTTCCATTTTTGTATCTGCAGTGCCTAGCATTGTTCATAGACTTTTAATAAATGTACCTTTGAATTGAATTGAATCTTTTAGCATTTTATAAATGAAAATTATAAGGTTATATACTCTGAACTATTTTATTCCTTTTTTACAGAAGAGTTTGGAAAGTACTGTGATGATATTATAAACACAGCTGCATGGGGAGGTCAGCTTGAGGTAAGTCTGATTATTCACAGTGGTTGTATATAGTGGATCTGTTAAAAGATTTAAAAATCCAATCATTTGTTTTTAGGCATGCTGTTCAAACTGTCCCAGTTCCACTTTAAAGATTCACTTTTCATCAAATAAGTGATATTCCTTACTTGTACCATCCTAATAGGGAAAGGCTGATGTTTTTATGCCTTTGATTAAAGTATGTACCTTGGGGGAAGATTAAATAAAGTTTCATTACAAATAATATAATGGAAGATTTCTCTGCTGGCATTGTATCTGCTTAAGTTTTTCCAGTTCTCTAGTTCTGACAATATATTTGGTATCCTTGAGTAACAGAAGTGCAGAGTTCACTTAATTATAGGGCTAGCTACCCTATTGGCCCAGCTGATTATAATAACTATTAGGAAAAGTCACACCTCCATTACAATAAGTAGTAGAAATGCCTTTTTTAGGGAAATTACAAATCAATCCCACTTCAACAAAAATTATGTTACAAAAGGATTTCAAAACCCCATCTGTGATAGCTCACTTACATATTTGATGTAACACAATTGAAGTAGAACAAGACAATTTGGTCAGTCTCTTGGGGTGAATTGTATGATGGATTTTACCTCTAGTTATTTCTTTTAATGCTATCTTCCAGCATCACATAAAAGCACAATTGACCAAATGATTGATAACCTTAAATGCCATTTGAACATACATATTTATCTTTCATATTTCTGTTTTCACTGAAAAAATGTTTTAAAGATGTGAGCTTAGTGGTTCTTTAGTTTTTGTGAACCACTAGAGGGAGCTGAATTCATGGGTTTTAAGTAGATGGCTTCTTCCCGGTTTATAGACTATTAATATTACAGGAAGTTTAGTTCTTCTAAACCCACCAGGGGTTTTTTAAAATAATGAATGCTGCAAGACTACATTAGAATTAACTGAAATGCTTGAAGTTGCCCTTAAGGATTTATTTGAAAATTAGACACTTTCAGGATGATAGGATTTATACCTCCCAAGGACTTCAGAGATAATCTTGTCCAACCTCCTTATTTTACCCATGACCTCTTTGGGCTTCCATTTCCTTAAGTTACTTGGCTTAGTTAATAGGTGGCAGATTTAACATTTGAACCCAGGCATTCTGATTCTGAATTTAGTCTTCTTTCCTTTGCACTTAAGGGGATTCCTCAATAGAGATGGCATTCAAAGGACACATTAGTAAGGACGTTTCATCATAAGTTAAGCAACTTCTTTAGTGGTTAGCCTGTTGGCAGAAGTTTTTAGTTATAATAAAGGTCATTTTATTTCTCTGGCCTCGGTTTCCTAATTTGTAAAAATAATTTCTAGGGTGGCTAGAAATAATTAGCTACTCTCTGATATTTGAAGATCAAATGAGATAATTTGTGAGTTAATGTCACCTAATAAACTTCAGGGGGAAAAGGAGTGAAGGGAGGGGGCAACTAGGTGTCACAGCGGATAGAGTGTCTGGCCTGGAATCATGAAGACTTTTCTTCCTCAGTTCAAATCTGGCCTCATATACTTTCTCGCTGTGTGATCTTGGGCAAGTCACTTAACCTTGTTTACCTCAGTTAATCAACTGTAAAATGAACTAGAGAAGGAAATGGGAAACCACTCTAGTATCTGCCAGGAAAACCCCCAAAAGGATCACAAAGAGTTATAGAGTACTGAAAAACAACGAAACTCCAGTGACTCTCTCTTAACTTCAGGATCAAATATAAACTCCTTTCTTTAGCATTTAAAACTCTTCACAACCTAATCCTTTCTTATTTTTCCAGTCTTTTAACACATACTCCCTTCCATGAACTCTGATCCAGCCACACTGGCCAGCTTGCTGGTTTTTTTTTTCTAATTTATTTACTTTTAGTTTACAACATTTAGTTCCACAACTTTTTGAGTTCCAGATTTTCTCTACGCTCTCTAACTTGCTGTTCTTAATATGTGCTGCTCTATTTCTTCTCTTGGTTCTCACACCTGAAATAACCTCAATATCCTCCTAACCTCTGCCTGGTAGAAGCCCTTTCTTTGTTTATTAGTCAGCTCAAGCACCACCTTTGGAAACCTTTCCTGGTTCTCTTGGCTTCTAAGTGCTTTCTCCTCTATGGCTACCTCATAACTATATCTTGTTTGTAGCAATATATCTTTATTTCTCTCCTCCATTAGAATGTAAGTTCTGTGAGGGCATATATGGTTTTTGTGGGGTATTTTGGTTTGTTTGGGGTTTTTTTGTATCCTCAGTATTTAGTCAGTAAGCCTTTATTAAATGCTTACTATGTGCCAAGCATTATGTATGCTAAGCACTGGGTATACAAGGAGAGACAAGAACAGTGCCTACTTTCAGGGAGCTCACAGTCCAATGGGGGAGACAACATGCAAACAATTGTATACAAATGTATACAGGTTAAATTGCAGACAATCTCAGAGCGACTAATTTTAAAGCCGAGTGGAAACTTTAGCTGAGACTTAAAAGAAGATAGGAGATGAAGGTTATAAGGAGAGGGAGAGAGTTCTGGACGTGAAATGTATGGTGTCTAGACATGGAATATCTCATACAATGAAAGCAAGGAGGCTGATGTCATTGGACTATAAAGTACATGGAGAGGTGTAATTTGTAAGAAGACTAGAAAGGTAAGCAGTAGCCAGATTATGAAGGGCTTTAAGAACCTTTTTATACTTGATCTTGAAAGTACTGGAGAGCACAGGCATTTATTGAATGTGGAGGAGGGGTAAAATGGTCAGATCAGTGGGTTAAGATCAGTTTGATACCTGAGTGGTAGATGGACAGGAGTTGGTGTGGGACACTTAGTAAATACTTAAAACAATAGTAACTAGTATTTCTATAGCACTTTAAGGTTTGCAAAGGGCTTTACACATAGTAACTCATTTGATCATCACAACAACCCTGGGAGGGAGGTGCTATTATTATCCCCATTTTACAGATGAGGAAATTGAGACTAAGAGAAATTAAGGGACCTGGCCAGAGTTACACAGTTGTAAGATCCTGAATAGAATTCACACTCAGGTCTTTCTGACTCCCAAATCCAGCCAGCACTCTAGCTGCCTCTAATACATGCTTGTTGATTGAGTAATTGGTATTTTTCACCATTCCTTTTTACATGATAACTCAAAAGGCTTAAATTGTGTAATTTAGATTTTTAAAAAATTTATAAAAGCAGAATTCAGCTTATTGAAATTTGAGTGTTGCTATAACTTTTTTTTTTTTAAGCAATCGAGGTTAGGTAACTTGCCGAAGGTTACATGGCCAGTTATTTCTGGGTGCTCTTACTGTCTGTGCTACCTGGCCGCCCCCCACTACAACTTTCTTAATGGGCTTGTGCCATTTTAGCAATGTTTTGAAGAGTTTTTTTTTCTCCTTGCCTTTTAAAAAAAGTTATTTTAATATATAGGCCCTGTAAAATGATATCTTTGGGAGACCCAGAAAAGCTTTTGTTACTGGAATTACTAAACCTCTTTCCCTGAGTTTGATTGTAATTCTTCTGGGGCCAAACAATACTCTAGGCCCTGGATTGCTCTATATTATAATTTTATTAATATATGCTCTGGTTCTTTCAGGAAACTCCTGGTCTAGGTCTGGGCCAGAGTCTGCCTTCCTTTAAAGAGAGCCCTCATTAGGGGTTTTAAAAATCGGGAAAAGTAAAATAAAACTAAGTGAGATATGAAAATAAAGGTTCTAAATGTAGGGAGCTCCTTCAGTTTAACCCTTGCTAACTCTACATAAATTCAGCAAAGGAAAAATCACATCCTCCCTATAGTCCATGGTAAATGATCTGAAGCATAAATCCTAGCCAGTGTTGGCAAGATGCAGGTTCTTAACCTGGGGTCTGTGAACTTTTTATTATTTCAATATAATTGTTTCTTTTGTAATTCTCTGTATCATCATCTGCATTGTTTGAAAGCATTTTGAGAAGCATTTCACCTGACTTTCAAAGGACTCTATGACACAAAAAAAGGTTAAGAATCCCTGCCATTGATTTGGCTTCTTTACCTCTAGCTACAAGCACTGACTACTAGTAACCCAGGAGCAGCCCACATTGGTCTTAAATCCGGACCATTTAAAGCCCTAGAAGCTTCCTTTCAACTTGGGGTTTTCTTTCTCTAAAAGTTTGAAATTTTGTGCTTTCTCCCTACTAGATTCTATTTGAGTTGACTTTCACATAGTGAGGTGGTACTTTACAGGAATACTCTTTTACACTTTTATAATACAAGCAGAGGTGTCATAACAGAGGAACTTCTTTTTGTAAATGGGCTGGATCTGTGTCTGTCGAGGTCCCTTCAGATTCTTAAAAAGTCTGTCATTCTGTAATATTCTAATACTTTAAATATATGATCTTAATAAAAAAAAAATTTCACCTATACAAAAGGATCGTTTTATCACAAGCTTCCTATGTCATTCCTCATCCTCTCTGAGTCCCTCCTTCTCCCCTCCCCCCAAAAAAGGAAAAAGGGCTTCTTCAGAGGAACACCCTACAAAGGAAAAGCCAATGTGGGCTTAAATATGGTCCAGTGAGGATAATATTTCCTGCTCTATTAAATGTACTGAGAGAGTTCTAGCAAGAGTTCACAAATGGGCCATGCCTCAGAATAGATATCCAATTGATTAACCTATTTTAGTGGGAAAGAGATTTCAACATATGGATCCAGGAAACTAGAAATATACCTCTTCCAGGCTTCCCACAACTATCCATAGTCTTTAGCAGACTTTAAGCCCTGATTTGTTTTATATTGTTACTAAAATGGGTAAATCCCTTTATTGCTAGATTCTTGGGGGTAGATGTTTAAACCTGGTACATTTCATGTTCCTAGAAATGCTTAGCAAGAATACCTTGCATAGTCGGTTTTCACTATTTGTTACATTTTTATTTTCTTCTCCGTTTCTCTTAAAAACCTACTTTAATCATGTGTAGTAATTAATAAGCTCAGAATTTGTTTTTCTTATTAATACATTTTTTCTTTATTAAAGCTAAGGGCTCTCTCTCACATTTTACAAACACCAATAGAAGTAATACAAGCAGATTCTCCTCCGATTGTAGTTGGTGAAGAATATTCAAACAAACCTTTAACACTTGTGTAAGTATCCAAATACTTTCACCCAGTTTAGCTTTTGTTTAGTAATAGAAAGTGCTTAGCATGTAGAATGGCAATTATTGTTCATTGATAAATTCAGCATTGAGCAGCATTTTTGACCTGACTTGTGTTGGAAGATGATTATGGAAGCTAAAGACTGTGCCAAAATGTATATCCTGCATAATTAATTGTTTGAATCCCTGATGACTTATTCTTATATTTGATTTTTGATTCAGGAATAATGCCAGTTTCTAAAGAGCTCAGTACTTTAGGACTTAAGTTTCAAAGTGGTAGGTTGTATGTTACCAGATGAATTATTCAGAGTTCATTACTTTAAATGTACTTGTGTATGTATTTTAAAATGACATACTAATTTTTTGTTTGGTAAGTAACAGAAAATTTGACAAGTTGTCTATTATTTATATTAAGTTAGGAGCAAGGTAAGTTGCATTTGTTATGGAGGAACGAAATTTTTTCTGTCTCAGATAAAGAAAATTCCAATTTTTTTGGCATTCATTATTTCATTGTTTCTATTCTCACCCTCCCACCGCATATATTTTGTATGTAAAATTACTAAACCAATGGACTGAATTATTAAACTGTATCCTGCTTTTTATGTCAGGCACTTCTGGAGTTGGTTGATTCTTAAGCAATTTATTAACCAAGTTATCTTGTACATTAAATGGTACTGTAATGACCAGAGGTACTAATTTCTTGACTTCTACATTGGAAAGCATTGGCACATTTATTCTTTTTACTGAGACCAAAATTTAATAATAGTAATCTCTCTTTTTCCCTCCAGATATATGAGACATGCATATGGCTTAGGAGAGCATTATAATTCTGTGAAACAACTGATGGACACAGCTACAGAAAATGGTAGCTAGTTTATGAAGATTGTACTATTCTGTGCAGCACAACAGTCTGGGCATTCATATCAAAGTCTGGATTGTTCCAAAGGGAATTGAATCTTAATTCTTTTTTCCTCTTCCTCTCTCTTTTTCTTCTCTTTCCTCTTTTTCCCTTTTTTTTTTTTTTTGCAAAGCTACTAATGGATTTTGAGTACACATCAGAAATAAACTCTAGTTTCCACTTAGTGGCATTTTTAAAACTTGTTTTGGTTGCATCATATGAAAGCAAGCATAGGCAGAGCAGGTTTAGGAGAAAGCCTCCAAATATTGTTATTTATTGTATCCTAAAATAGATTTCCTCTAACCTACACTGGTATGAATTTAAAATGGTCGTATTTTTAAATCTTAGGAAAAAGCTTTTAGTGTCTTTCAGTTTAACTCTTGAAGATGTTAATACTCAGCAATTATGTGGCAGTGATGATAGTGAATTCTAATTTTCAGACGAGATTGAATGCTTATAACTTGGGTGTTGATAGAATGATCTGAATTTTCTCCACAATGTTATTTTTATAAGATTAAGGTATTGCTAATAGCATGCTTGCGTAATTAAAAATTTCATAGTTTTATGCAGGTGTAAATCACTTGATTAAGATAAGTGGATGAGGCAAAGTCAAGGATACCTAACAGTTTATGCTGATAGTATGACACTTTTGATTTAAGAAAAAAAAATGTAATTACAGTTCCTTCTTCCCCCCCCCCCGCCAAGTAACTTTTAGACATATGCATCTTTTTTTTTTCCCTTTTTTTGGAGGGGGGAAGGCAGGGCAATTGGGGTTAAATGACTTGCCCAAGGTCATATGACTAGTAAGTGTTAAGTGTCTGAGGCCGAATTTGAACTCAGGTCCTCCTGACTCCAGGAACCGTGCTCTATGCACTGAGACACCTAACCACTCTGCAGCATATGCATCTTAATTCACTAGAAATTTATTGTTATTTTTGAAGGTTTAGACTCTGGAATTAATGCTATACATTTCTGATTATCTTAAAAATCTCATTATCCATGTGCTTTGTATTGTTTTACCTATGAATGTTCAGCTGCTGTCATGGCTGACTCCTAACTTTTTTCTGCAAAAAAATATAGCTTCCTTTCCCCACACTTGTTTGCTCTTTCATCATTCTACCCAATTGATTCTTTAGGGAAATATTGATTGCTTCTATTTTTCTTCTGTACAAAATAAGGAAGAGACTAGGTCTCATGATCAAAATGTCTGAATTCAACTATGTTCATATCCACATTTTCACTTTGCCTTTTTTAAAGCTTTCTGCTTTTCTCTTTGTTTAAAAAAAGGGTTTAAAAAAAGCCCTAGTTACTTATTACATTTTACTTTTATTATGTTAGTTTTCCATTAATTGAGCATTTTAGGATTAGTTATAATTCAGTTATGGGTAAATTGTAAAGTCACTGGTTGGGAGCCTGTAGCTATATAATATACAATATGTTCAAGTATGAAACATAGATCTGTCTTTTCCCAGAGTTTAACATACATAAGAGTATCCATACTTAGATGGTACTACTAAATCCTATATGTAAATGCATATGATTTGCTCTATAAAAAGGCAATGTGCAAATAACTATTGTTTTATATATTTGTTTTTTGGAAGAATGAATACAAGTGAAATATCAGCATCAGATTAATAATCTTTGTGTATATTTGCCCAGAATGCAGAACTTTTTTGTAGATTACTAAAATTTATATGATTTAAATTAAATGCTTTTTGGGTAAAAAATATGCAAAGAATGAAATTCTAAAGTATTAATGCTTTTGACCTGTTTTCTAAGTAATCTCTGTAACTTTTAAGCAGTAATATTCATATGAATTTGATATCATGAAACACGACAGGCAAAGTAGGTTATCCAAATAGGTTTAAAAGCAATTTTTCATTTGGTAGCTATTGTATTTTTATCATGAGCTGAATATTGTCTTGTTCATGGGATTTTAAAAAGCAGACATGAACAAGATTTCTATTGGGAATTTTTTTTCTTTTATAGAATTTGTATTCTGATTCAACATTACTTACCATCATTTAAGTATTAACCTAAAATCAAAGTTTAAATAATGGCAGATGTTGATTAAGTATAGCATATGCTAATTTAGATTTTTGTATGATATAAAATCTGGTCTAATTAGAACTTCATAAGGTTTCTTTTGTCCTTAACTTGGAGCAAAAAGGGATATGTCAAGGTTCTGGAATATGTCTTTGTCCAAGTATTTTATCCACTTTATTATGTTTACAACTTGTATAAAGCAAAAAAATGTGTTTAATTATTGTGAGCATTATAGTTTTGCTCATATTATGAGGCTTGCCAAAAGAATAATAAAAGATGAATGAATCAAATAAAACTTGTTTGTTGAAACTGTCATTTCCTTAACTTGGTTAGAATTGAGGAACGTAGAAAAGATCATTTTGCACTCGAAATTTACTCAGCCTTTGTTTTGTCCAGATGTAATTGAGAACAATAGAGATTACAAAGAATCATGTTCTTTTAAAGGATTTAGGATTTGCGGAAATAAGATAGCATAGGATCTTGGCAGAATATATTAGGGTGTAAATATTGAATAGTGAATGATAGATTTCCAGGCACCAGGTAAGTTTTTTTAGGATTTCTTATGACTGGTGAAGATTGACTTAATTGGAACATTCATCAAGGAGCAGCACATAATAATAGAAGGGAGAAAACAGGGATGCAGTAAGAACAGTTTGGGGGCAAATGAATATTGGCACACCATTATTAATATATTTACTCAGTGCAGGTTAACATGCACCAACTGAAAGCAAATTTGATGTGATCAGAAATAATTTACATTTTTACGGTGTTTACTGCTGGCATTGCCAAATGAAACTGGTTTTTATTACTGATTGCTCTCTGGTGTCCTGAGACTTGTTTAAAGGTAACTTGTGTTTCCATCCTAAAAAATTGCTTTTGAGGGGCTGTTTTTTTCTTTTTCCTTTCTTTTTTTTTTTGCTTTTTGGAAGGCAGTTGGGGTTAAGTGACTTGCCCAGTCACACGGCTAGTTTTTGTGATAAATATTTGAGGCTGGATTTGAACTCAGGTCCTCCTGACCCCAGGACCGGTGCTCTACTCACTGTGCCACCTAGCTACCCTGTTTTTTTCTTTACACACATGTAAACACAAACAAAGAAACGTTTTGAAACTTTAGAGAATGATTACTACTATTAAACCGTAAACTGACCTTTATAGTTTGTTCTTTTAGGGTTCAGGGACCACTGGGCAGCAAGCATGCCTTATCTAAACTTTGTGTCTACCCTTGTACCTAGCACAGGACTCTGCATTCAGGAGGTGTGGCTATTTCCTACTGGAAGGATGAGGAAATCCACGATCCCTGTCTTCCTTAACCATTGTCTGAGAACTTTGCTTCTCTAACCTTGACCAGGACCAAAGCTTTAGCCATGGGGCTAGACAGCTACTTTTCCTTCATTAGAAAGTCAGCTGCTTTCAGATCTCCATAGTTATCAACATATCAGACTTCCTGCCACCAGGACCAGTGTCTCACACACTAGGCTTGTTGACACGTGAACCTCTTGAGTAGAGTCTCAGATACCAGGCCTAACCAGGAGCCAACCACACTTGCAGAATATTTTCTGACTTTATATTTTGAGATGTGGCAAAGAAACTGATACTGAACTATGTATCTCATCAAGCCTCCAATGAGTCCAATCACCAAATATTTTTTTTTCCTTTTTACTGATTTTTGAGATTGAATAAGTTGATGTTGCCCTCTGTTACCCTAATATGTGTGTGTTGAGACACACATATCAAATAATGGTATTTGATGATATAACTTGTTGTATACTTTTGTCCCTCCAGATCCCATTATTGGGAGATACATTGTGATGTCAAGGAGAACATTACCATTCTTCACTTTCTCATTGCCATCTACCTTAATCATTTCTCCCATCGTGAGTCTATACTCTGTTCTACTTCTTCCCTTCTTTGTGTCTTCCAGAACCCTATCTTCTTGTTCTTATAGAAATCTGACTCCTAACAGAAGACACTGCATCCCTCCAGCTTCCCTAGTACTGGGTATACTTTTTTTCATCCCCCCTCACACATTGGGCCAGGTGGAAGAAGTGGCATCTTCCTCATACTTAACATTCTGCTTTCATATCTTATCATAGTTTAGAAGGGACTCTGTATTCTCAGTATCTATGCCAGAAGAGTACAAGCTCTTATTGGTCCTAGCAAGCTTGAAAGCCTTCAGATTGGATTCCATTAATAGACAGTGTGTCATTCAAGGCCCAGCCTGGCTAAGTTCAGAGAACATAGTTACCAAGAAGTTGGCTATCAGGTGATGGGTTGTTTGGGTTTTTTTTCCACGGGTGGAGAGACAGGAGAGGATGCTACAACTTAAAAGAAAATAGGATATGTTGACCCAGTGAGGGAATATATATATTAATAAAATCATAGATCCTTAAAATATGACATTTCGGAAATTTTCTAAAAAGTAAGTTTTTATTAATGTCTTTTGTTTTTTACATCACCATAGTTTTCCCTCACTGTCCTTCCCCTGTACCTCCCAAAAGCCATCTCATATAGTTTGAAATAGTATGTTTTAAAGACAAAAAAAAGGCAATAGAGAAGGAAAAGAATTAGCACAACTGATTAATATATTGAAAAAGGCTGAAAACATATTCAACAGTTATGAGTCTCCCATCTATTCAAAGGAGTGGTCTTTTCATATCTCTTCTTTCAGGCCATATTTGTTCTTTATCAATTTGCAATCTTCATTTTTCATTGTTCTGTGTATGTGGTTCTTTTCATTTACATTGATGTAGTGTGTGTTGTTTTGGTTCTGCTTAATTTATTCCGCATCAAGTCTTGTAAGTTCATTTTCTGTATTCACGACATTGTTATTTCTTACAGAATTATATTCATATATGACTTTTGTTTACTTTTCCCCAATCTGTGGGCATCTACTTTGTTTTCAACTTACTATCACAAAAGGGCTGCAATAAGTATTTTGCTCTATATGAAGGCTTTCTTTTTATCAATGGCTTCACCAGGGTAAAAGCCCAGTAATAAAATCTGTGGGTTAAAGGATACAAACATTTTAGTTATTTTGCATAATTCCAGATTGCTTTATAAAAGAGTTGTATCAGTTCACAGCTCCATCAGTAATGTGTCTTCTACTTCCTGGGCCCCATCTTTTCAACAAAGTGAGGAGAAGAGCCATTTTATCAAATCAGTTTCCTCTGACAGTGGTGAGGGTACTTGTTCTGTCAGTCTGAACCCTAAAGGCCTGAGGCCAAAGTCCTATGGATATTGAAAATTTACCTTAAAATCATCCCTTTATGATTAACAAACTCTCTTCCAGTTATACCCTCCCTGTCCCAGTGATTCTGAAGCTCTGACAATCATGATTTAAACCCCATTCCCTGTTCCTGCTATACTGCCTAATGTCTTTTTCCCAATATTCATCTCTGAAGCTATCCACTGTGGTCTATGGAATCCCTGCTCCATATGTAACAGAATTGCTTTCATCTTAAATCTTTTCCTTTCCTACTCCTGGGTTTGGGCTCTCACCGAGACCTGGCACCCTCCTGACACAGCCTCAGCACTGACTGCACTTTGTACTTTCATTCATTTCTTCCCCACCACACCATACTCCTTTCCCCTCCTCCATTCCCACTTACTGATTGAAGTAGGGGAGTTCAACTATGCCTTA
The DNA here is from genome assembly GCF_028583685.1 of Petaurus breviceps papuanus. Classification (NCBI taxonomy): domain Eukaryota; kingdom Metazoa; phylum Chordata; class Mammalia; order Diprotodontia; family Petauridae; genus Petaurus; species Petaurus breviceps. The sequence continues at coordinate 8,931,078 of NW_027185779.1, read as the reverse complement.
CTTCCCATTGCCGGTTCCAGGTTCTTCCTCTATAACCATCACATTAGTCACCTCTCCTCCTTTACTACTTTATACTTTACTTCATTCATATCTACTGAATTAGTAGACATGGTAGTCATTGCCTGCAGACTTCTAAGACACTACTCTTCCTAACTTAATGAGTTCACTGCCTTCCTCACAGTTTTTCTCTTTACCCCCATTTCTGCTCTCATATAAGGGACTTCAACATACATATTGATACCCTAACCTCATAGTTACTCAATTATTTCACATGACCTACTCCATCCAACCTACTCAGCCATACATAAAAATATCTTGCGAACACCCACAAATGTATCACTTCATGTTCTTGAACCTTGAAATTGCCTTATTTGATCACACCCTAGTATCATTTCACTTCTTGTTCTGCCTTCCATTCCCAAATCCTTTTCTTCATCCACAATCCGTAATAGGTTTCTCCACTTCTCACTTAATTCTTCACTCTCTTCAGTCTGGCTGCTCCTTCCAAAGTTACTAAAGATTTCTTAAATGCCAATGTCTAAATCTTCATCTTTCTTATTCTTTTTCCAGCCTTTGACATTGTTAATCATTCCCCTTTTCCTTTGTACTCCTTTCTCCTTAGGTTTTCAGGGACTCTTCTGGTTTTATGTTTGACTGCTCCTCAGTCTCCTTTTCTGGATCTTTGTCTAGGGAATGCCCTCTAACTGTGGGTGTCCCATAGTGCTCTGCCTTGGGCCCCTTTTTTCCCTCTATATTATTTTACTTGTTGAGCACATTAGTTCTTCTATTACCTCTATCCTGATGATTCTCAAACCTACTTATCCAGCCCTAACCTCCATTCTTGCATCAGCTAACTTTTAGACATCTCAAACACTGAACTTAACATACCCCAAATTGAATTCAGTCTTTTCCTCTAAATTCTTTTCCTTTCCAAACTTCCCTGTTACTATTGAAGGTAACATCATCTTCCCAGTCATCTAGGCTAGCAACCTAGATGTCATCTCTATCACCCCTCCCCCCCCACTCACATATCCAATATGCTGTCATGGCTGTCCACTTTACCTTCATAACATCTATTGCATATGTACTCCCTTCTCTCCTCTGACACTGCCCTCCACTGATATAATACAGGACCTTATCATTTGACATTTGGATTATTGTAGTAGCCTGCTAGTTGATCTACCTGCCACAAATCTTTCTCCATTCCAGTCCATCCTCCGTTTTGCTGTTAAAAGTATTCTTCCTAAAATGCAGCTCTGACACTGTTATCCGACTTAAACTCTAGTGACTGTCACCTCCAGCATGAAATAAAAAATGCTTTGGTTTTCAAAGCCCCCAGATTTCCAGTCTTCTAAGACCTTGTCCCTCCCTCCCCACGAACATACTCTATTCAGTGACACTGACCTCCTTACACCATTTCTCACTTCCAGGCATTTTCATTGGTTCTCTTACATGCTCAGATGCACTCTCTCCTTATCTCTGCCTCCTGGCTTTACTGAGTTCCTTCAATTCCCAGCTAAAAATCCACCTACAGGAGACCTTTCAATTTTTCTCTTAATTCTAGTTCCTTCCCTCTCTTGATTATTTCTGGATAATTCTGTATATAATTCATTTATATACATAATTTGCAAATCATCTCCCCCATTAGATTGTGAACTCTTCAAGAGCAGGAACTGTCTTTTGCTTTTCTTTTGTGCTTAGCACGGTGCCTGACACATAGTAGGTGCTTATTCTAGATGTCTTCATTTTTGTCGGGGGCAGATGTTTTTCATTTTCACAGAATTAAAGTTACCTATTTTATGTTTTACAATTCCCTCTATCCGTTGTTTGGTTAAGAATATATTTGCTCATAAGTGTGAGAGGTATATCATCCACTTCTCTTCTATTTTTTTTAATAGTATGATCCTTAATATTAAAGTCATATATCCTTTTAGAATGTCATGTGGAATACAGTGTAAAATGTTAGTCCAGGTCTGATTTTTGCCAGACTGCTTTCTAGTCTTCCTAGCAGTATTTTTTTTTAAATCAAATATGGAGTTGCTATGTTTTCTACTATATCAAACATTGGCTATAAGTTCCATTGTTTCTGATGTTTAATTTGTTCCATTGATAACATCTCTGTATTTTAAAATCAATATCAAATAGTTTTGATGACTATTGTTTTATAAAATAGTTTGCAGTCTGGAAGTACAATTTCCCCTTTAACATTATCTCTTTTCATAATTTCCCTTGATATTCTAGATCTTTTGTTTTTCTAAATGAATTTTATTATTTAGTTTATCTATTGGATAATTTGATTGACTGATTTGATTTGAAGTGTCTATTAACTTTAGTAGTGTAGTCATATTTATTATAGTCACAGCTTTGGCTCAGCTGTGAACACAATGTTCTTCTAGCTACTTATGTTGTTCTTTTAGGGGAACCTATACAGGTCTTTTCTGTGCTCTTGTAGGTTGAGCCTCAGATATTTTATGTAGTTTGTAGTTTTTTGGAATGGTGTTTTCCTTTCTATTACTACATCTTAGATATTTTTATTATATAAAAATGAAGTTGATTTGCAGTCCTCAACTTTCCCAGACCTGTTATCTTAATTAGTAACCTTGCTGATTCCCTTTACTTTTCCAAATAAACCATTATACCACCCTGAAATAGGAATAGCTTTATTTCTTATTTACTTATTTTTAGGCCTTTAATTTCTTTCTCTTTTCTTATTGCTATTCCTAGCATTTTCAGAATTATATCAAATAATATAGAGGGGAGGGTGCACATCTTTGCTTTACTTATGATTCCACCTTGTTTGTTGATTATTTTGTTAATTTTATTTTCTTCCCTCTCCTTTTTACTCAGATTGGCTAAAAAGGTTTATCAATGTTTTTAGCCTTTTCAGACAACCAGTTTTTATTTTTATTGGTTATTGCTTTTTTGGGTTTATCTTTGTTCTCTGATTTTTAATATCTCCTCTTTTGCTCTTGTTTTAGGTTTGTTAATTTGTTGGCTTTCTAATTTTTAAAAGGCATATCCAGTTCATTAATTTTCTTTTTTTCTACTTTGTTAATGTATGTTTGTAGGGATATAATTTTCCTCCTGAGAATGACTTTAGTTGCATCTCAGAAATGTAGGCATATTGTTTCACAATTATAATTTTCTTTTACTTATTTATTGTTTCTATAATTTGTTTTTTTAACCCACTTATTATTTTGGATTTCATTATTAAATCTGTTTAGTGTTTATCTTTTAATTGTGGTCTCTTAATTTTTTTTAATTGCCTAGTGGTCTGTAAAGAATGTATTTACTATTTATGCCTTTTAAATTTTGTTTGTAATATCCTTTTACCTTAATACATGGCCATTTTTTGTAAAAGTTCCATGTGGTATTGAGGGGAAAAGTGTGTGTGTGTGTGTGTTATATTTTTTTCCTTTTTTTTGATGTTTTTGTTAGACTTAACCAGAACTGAAAAAGCGACATTGAAATCTCCTGTTACTGTTGTATTACTGTCTGTATATTCTTATAGCTCTGTTAATGTTTCCTTTATGGATTTAGATTCTATGGCATTTGTAACCTATGTTTAATATTGATACTGGTTTTTTACCCATGCTCTTTTCAGCATAATAGAGTTTATTTTTCTATCCTTGTTTATATTATTTTTATTTTGAATGTTTGTTTTTGCATTGTCTGATAGCGTGATTCCAGCTCCTGCTTTTTTTGGATTCACATGATATATGGTAAATTTTTTTTTCCATCTCTCAATTTTATTTCGTGTATGCCATTGTTTTAAAAATGTGTTTCTTGTAAGCAACAGATCATAGGGTTTTGTTTTCTTATCCAGTCTGTTACTCTTTTTCATTTTATTGAATTGTTTAATCCATTCACTTCTCAAGTTATGAGAGTTAGGTTTATATTTTTCCTCCATTTGTCTCCAAATCTTGTTTTTTCCCTCCAAATCAGGATTCTTTCCCCACCTTCCATTGTAAACACAGTAATATGTCCCTTGAGTAATTTTAGCCTACTCCTATTTCAGTGCCAACCCCATTATCATTGGTTCTCTACCCTGTCTGCTCACCTCCCTTCCTATTTGTTACCCCTTTCTCTACTTTTAGAATTTTGCTTATTTTCTTTCTTGTTTTATTTTAGTTATTTAGTTCTTCCCCTCTTTTTCCCTCAATTAAGGAATCAAGTAGAATCTCTCCTTTCCTCCACTTCAGCTTGCTTTTGTTCATTAGTTATTAAAATTCATTCTCTGCACTTTTTTCTAAAACTGATTTTCTTTCCTCATTCTCTTCAATATTTATCTTTCTTTTCTTTCTATTCTAGACATTTTTCTTTGATTTATGGCCCTTATACTTATTTAATTACTCCTTTATTGTCTATATTCCTTATGATATACCTTTTGAAGTACTTATATTGGTTATGTATTTCTAACATTTTTGTTATTGCCTTGTAGGTCTTGACCTTAGCCCCCCCTTTTTTGTCATACTTCACTCTTGGAAATACCAATTTCTGTAGGTAGTAAAGAGGATATTGCCCCATGCAAGGAATCTTCCTCTGTTCATGATTGTACAGTCCATTATTCGCCTTTGCCCTCTACTTGGTAATTTTCCCTCACCCCTCCTTTTGCCTTGAAATCTTTTCCCTGGGTTTCCCGTACTTCCTTTTCTTTGCCCATTTTCCTACAGGCTCTATTCTTTCTGAGAGACTACAGGAGTTATTTTCCCTTCATTGTTAGCTTTTGGTTCACATATTCTTCTCTGTCTTTTCTCCCTACTCCATTTTGTTTTCTCTTCCTTTCTGTAATTTAGTCCCCCCCCCCCCAAAATGACAACAACAAAAACACATTGATATACTGCTAGATGTTGTGAGGGTCAGTCCATAATATTTTAGTCTCATTTCTCCACCATCCCTTTTTAAAAAATAATTCATTTATTTTGAGTTTTCAGCATTAGCTTCCATAAGACACTGAGTTTTGAATTTTCTTCCCCAATCTCTCTTTTTTCCAGAGACAATCTATGAATTCTTTTGATTTACACCTTGTCTTCTGTGTTCAGAAGTTCTAGCTAGATTTCTTACATTATTTCTTGCATAATGTTGTTAAAGGTTTTGGACTCATGTTCTTCTAGGAGACTGCTGATCCTTAAATTGTCTCTATACATCCTGCCTTCAAAATTGATATGTTTTGCTTGTATGGAGATCATGTTTTCTTTTAATTTTATTGCTTTTTTCTTCTCTTTTCCAGATTGTTCTTCACTTTCATGTATTCATTCCTAATCAGTTTATCTTCTTTTTTATTTCTTTAATGACACTTGCTACCATGGATTCAGATTTTTCTATTCTCATAGTTATTTCTCCTGTGCAGGCTATAAATTCTGCTCTTATCATTCTTATTTTTCTTTTAAACCAGTCAGCTTGTCATTTCACGCTCTCTTAGAGATCCTCAGGGTCCTTTGCCTTATCAGATATTGATTCATTTTTCCTTTGCCTTGCAATACTTATTCATAGATGCCTGAATCTTCTTCCCTGATTTGGAGGGTGTTTTCCCTTTCATTATTAGTGTCTTTCGTCTTGGTTAATCTCTTTATGTGTAAGATCTTAAATGAATTTTCTTTATTCCAAGATCTTTACTAATTTCAGCTTCCCTTTCCCCCAATTTCCCCCTATTCCTTACTTTCTGACTCCCTTCCCTTTGATGGCAGTTTTCTCAGGAATTGGATCTCAGAGCTGTTTCAGCCTTCTCTCACACTGGGAAATTCATAGTTCTCTATCCTCAGTCTCTTCCTCAAATGAGTTCTTGGGGATAGAATTGGCTCTAGTTGAATTCTAGGCTATTTCCCTCTAATTTAGTAGAGTGCCACACAGCCCCTACATGTGCCCAGCTCCCGTTTTTGCTGTTTCTCAGTTGTCTGTCCCAGTTCTAATGTGGCACAGAGCAGTACCACTCCTTGCTGCTGTCTTCTTCCTTACTGCTGTCCCAACTTTAGGTTTTGCAAGCCCATGCATCCCTGTTGGTGGAAGTAGGATACGTGGTGGTGAGGGAGGGACTGTTGAATTAGGAATTAGGCTTTTTTGCTTTTGGTTCATTGAATTTTTACTTTGCATGGGGTCTTGATGTTCTAGATAGTGCATACAGATGAAATTGTTTTATCTCCCATTTTGGAGAGGCTTGACAGGTTGTAAGGATCAGAAAATCTATCTAGTCCTCATTCTTGTTGGTCATATGACTCCAAACTTGGGGAGTAATGAGAATTTTCAATTCATGAGTCTGACTTAAAGGAAGCAATTTGTTCAGAAATGGAACTGCTAGAGTTTATTACTAATATTCTGTTCTGATCTTTGAATCAAGCAATTGATTTATTGAAAAGTCACAAGAAAACATTTTGAGTTAGTGGTAGGGTTAAGGTTTTTGTTTTGTTTTGTTTTTTTTTTGCCAAGTATTACAAGAGTAGTTAAGACCTGTGGCCTTGAGAATCACTTTTGTCCTCAAATAATTCCAGCTTTTGGGAACTCAGGGTACAAAGAAGTATTTCCCTTTTTTCCAGCATTGGCAACAAGCACATTAATGTTTACCCACTGAGCTACTTCATTTTCCCTTTCTTTGATCTGCTTCTTTGAGCTGGGAAAGAAAAGCTTTAGTGAAAATGAACCATTCCCATCACTCCTCCTGACATGTATGAACAAGGGTCATAACACTTGGGCCTTAGTTTGGAAGGGTGTCAGGGAAAGGAAGTGGATCAGATGAGTGATCATTTAGAATTGATGGAACTAGGGAAACATAAAGAAAGCACCCACTATAATGGACCTTTCCCCTGCCTTACAAAATAGGTAAGTTGTAGCAATTAACAAGCCATCATATGACTTAAGGAACCTTTGGTACAGCATAATCAAATTCTGCTTGAATTTTAACATTTGTGTGTGTTTGCTCCCATCTGCCTTCTAAAACCCTGAGAGCTTTTAAAAATTAACTTTGGTTCTAGGTTGAATTAAGCTGTGTAAATATATTCAGAATAAGTGATAAAAATGTTCTAAAGTGAACAGAGGTTGCATTTCTGAGCACACTTGATATTGCAGAGTGAAATAACATGAGTTAAGAAAACATTTTACCCTTCATAAGTTGCACAATTAGATGGATCACTGAATATTCAAGTTCCCCCTTAGACCCAAGTGAGATAAGTATTTAGTATATGTTGCAATGTATTTATGGAATTTAATAGATGGTGGCAGACTTACTTCTCTAAGGATTGTTGCCAAAGACTAAAATTACTTACATATGTGGTAGTGTTTAACCTTGTGGTTCTGAGATTATGGTATGAAAAGCAAATGCTAATGATAAGATGTAAAAAAAAAAAGACTTGACATGTTTCAGTTTAGAAGAAATCTGAATTAAAGACTATGCTCTGCCACTTAGCTAGCCCCTGGATGACCTTGAATAAGTTGCTTCCCATCTCAGTCTCTGTTTCCTCATATAGAGGATGAAGGGGTTGGACTAAAATACTATTATTATGATCCAGCCAAAGGGACCTTCTTATTTTTCCTCACACACGATGCTCCTTTGCACTAGCTGGTTCCCATGTGTGGAAGTGCATTCCCTTTTCACCTGTATTTCAAAGAATCCTTTGTTTCAAAATTCAGTCCCAGTAGCAAAAATCACAAACATTCTTGATTCCCTCTCACTGTTTTTATTTCTTCAGTTCCCTTTGTGTTTATTGTCTATACTTTTGTATGTACAAATTATCTCCCTATCTAATGGAATGTAAGAGAGAAGTTTCATTATTGTCTTTGTATTGTCAAATAACTCATTTATCAGAGATGTTTATGGTAGATTCCTTCAGGTTATGGTTTGGAATTAGTGGCTGATGAAGTCCCTTTCCAGCTCTCAAAAAAATGTAATTCTTAGGAATTTCAAAAATATTTTTAGTAGTAACAGTATTATTATAAAAATACAACTTCTCAAGGTGACCATTTTGAAAATAGCTGTCAATTAAATCTGTCAAATAAAATTACTAGTATATGTTTTTTTAAAAAATCAATCATATTCTAATGTGGAAATGTTTCATATGATTGTACATGAATAGCCTATATCAGATTGCTTGCCATTTTGGGAGAGGGGGAGGAGGGAAGGACGGAGAAAAAAATTTGCAACTCCAAATGTTATGAAAGTGAATGTTGAAAACTGTCTTTACATGTAATTGGGAAAATATATAAGTGGAAAAGGTCACTCATTTTATAATCAAACCTTGTATAATTTATATGCAATACAATCTTTTTTAAAAAATTAATTTTCTTGATTGTCAAACATTTATTTTTTCTCTCTTCATGTCTCCTTCACCACTGGGAAAAAAACCAAATATTTGTAACAAGTTGTAATGTAATGTAAAGGAAGGCAATTTCCCAAGGTTCAGAATACCAGCATAGGTGCTCTCCATTTTATTCAGTGACCAACCAAGAACAGAGAAGATCAAAACATGACATCATTCCAAATACAGCATTTACTAAATGTGATTAAATAATCTCCAAGCACTACCCCACCCCAGGACCTTCCAATCATTCAATCAATTACAAAGTCCCTGTTCTAAATACTTCTCCACCCCTAGGCTATACCTTCATTTAGTCCACCACAAAGTCCCTCTTCTCAAATGGAGATTAGTTTCCAAACATAAGGTCAAAAGTTCCCCACCCCTGGATCACAATTGAATCTACCCCAGAGTTACATCAAGTTTAAACACAGCACTTAATACCCAAATGGAGGTCTTTTCTTCATCTTGACATGAGGCAAGTTCTCAGCAATCTTAGTTCCTGGGGAGACAAGGCTTAGCAAGGCCATAAGATACATTGCCAGTCCCTTCATGAATTCATCCTCTGTCTGTAGAACAGTCCTAGAACCCCTGAACACATTAGCAAAACCCTCTCCCAGGATTTCTGTAAACATACAACAAGAAAATCCTTCTTCAGGGCTTCTGAACCAACAGAAAGGTTCCCAGACCCCTGTGACAACAGCACTGTCCTTCACCAGTGGACAGTATTCACTCTGTCTGCAGGACAGTCTCCAGACCCCCGCAACAACAGCACTGTCCTTCACCAGTGGACAGTATTCACTCTCTGTCTGCAGGACAGTCTCAGGGCTTCTTAACCAAAAGCCAGGTTCCAGGACTTCTTCAACAACAGGACTGTCTTTCACCAGTGGACAAATCTGGCAAAAGAACATCAAAACAGACAGACAAAGTACCAGCAAAACAGCCATGTCTCCTCAGTCCTTGGCAGCTCAGGGGGCAGGCCTCAAAAGTCCAGGGCAATTCAAAGCGGCCACCAGCAATTCTCTTAGTCTCTCTCTCTCCACGAGGTGCTGCTTCCAAAACAAAGTTCTTCTGCCTCTCTCTTGTCTCTCCAAATCTATGTCACCAGCTCCTCCCAGTTCAGGACTTTCTTTTCACATCAACAAGTCCATCCCACAGGTGGGATTAACAAGCTCTGGGTTTTAACACAATCAGTTTAAAAACCAAGCCAATACAGGGGAATCTTTAATTGCCATTACTATCACACAAGTATAGTCGAGCAAGCAAAACAAATTCCTATATTGGCCATATCTCAAAATGGTTCTCATTATGCATATTAATTCATCACTTCAGTTGGTAGGTGGGTAGCTTTCTTCATCACTGATCTTCTTGAAACATGGTTGATCATTGAGACGATCAAAGTTCTTAAGTTTTTCAAAATTGATTGTTTTTAAAATATTGACATGATATAAATTGTTCTGGTCCTCACTTCACTCTGCATCAGTTCATACATGTATTCCCGGGCTTTTCTCACATACTCTCTTTTTATCATTTCTTATAATGTAGTTCCATTACATTCATAAGCCATACTTTATTGTCATTCCTGAATTGATGGGCACCCACTTAGTTTCTAGTTTTTTGATGTTACAAAAGGAGTTGCTATAAATATTTTTGTACATATAGGCACTTTTTGTGTTTCTTCGATCTTTTTGAGAGTACAGACACAATATATAATCTTCTGTTTATTCCTATTATTTCACCAATTTGGCTATATCATAAATAAAACCTTACTTGGGATGTAGAAAAAATTTCACATATACTTAGCCTGTGACATAGATAAATATGTAATCCTGACCATTAACACTAGTTATTAATGGCTTCCACTTTATTTGAAAATCATTAATTATGGCACTTGGTCTTTTCTTGGCTAAAGAATATACATTTCTTTAGTAGTTAACATTTGCTTTTATGACTTTTTGCAGTTATGATTATCTTCTGAATGTTTTCTAAGTTCGGTGCACCCTCTTTACATGATAGAGAGCAGAAGTAGTTAAAGTCCTATATGAAACCAAGTAGAATTGAAAGATTGTCTAATATTTATAAAATTAGCCAGTCTAGTAAAAAACATTGAGTTGGAGTTTTAGGGATTAGCATAAGGAAGATGTGAATGTCTAATTTTACTGAGAAGTACAAGACTGAGAAAAACCATTTAATTTAACCATTTGATGTTTGGTCTCCTCAAATCCTGAATTACAACCTTTAAATTGTTGTTTATTTTGTTGTCAGTACAAATTATAATGAAGTTTTATCCTATGCTTTTATGAGGAATGAAGTTTAATTTTTTATTTTTCCAGCCTCAATATTTAGTTTGTGTTTATTATTAAAATAAAATATGTAAAAAATTAAAATTAAATTCAAGCAACTTCTAAAGGTATGTTGGTGGTTTTTTTTTCTTCTATAAATGAAAGTCTGACTATGTTTCTCCACGTCTCAGTAAACTGTTGACTCCCTTTTACGTCTAGGATCAAGTATAACCTCTGGTAAGCATTTAAAGCTTTTTACAACCCTGGCCCTTTCCTACCTTTCTCCTCTTCTTACTATTACTCCTTCCATACATTCTCTGGTCTTGCCAAACTGGCATACTTTTACAGTTCCCCATGCTATGCTGTTTGCCAGTTTTATTACCAGTCAATTCTTTTAGTATTTCTTGGAAGAGAAGACAACAGATATAATACTGTTTAATGACTCTTTGATAGTAAATATCAGGTGAAGGAAACAGGGAACTGTATGCTTGACAAAGATTTTTGCCACTATGATGGAGGAAAACCAGAAGAATCTAGGTTGAAGAGAGATCCCCTGTGGAAAGTCAATTCCTCCTCACCTGTTTGTGCATAACATGAAGCTGATTTCTTCCAAATCCTAGAATACTGCAGAGACTTCTCAAAAAGATCATTCAAAAGAGTTTGAGTTTGTTCACATAGGAAATTCCAAGTGGATGAAGAATGTCTATTACCTAGATTTCAACATGTATTTGCAGGAACACCCTATAGAGGCGATCCAATAATATACATACCCAGGAAAGACAGTATGAATGGACAAGCTGGGCTGAGAGCAGGTGCACAACTATTAATTGTCTGAGGTTAGATCTGAGCTCAGGAAAATGAGTCTGTCTGACTCCGGACCTGACACACTATCCACTGTGCTATCTAGGGCTTCTCGATAGGGCAGCATTTTTTGTGAGTAATAAGGAATTTGTGTCTATATCTTTATCCCTATCTGTATCTTCATCTGAATCATACACACTAACCATAGGTATCCTCTCAGGCTCTGTCCTAGATCTTCAATTTTCCCTATTTTTTACTTGGTGATCTCATCAGATCCCATGATTCAATTATCTCTATGCAGATAATTCTCAGATCTACTTACCCAACCCTAACCTCTCTGCTGACCTTTAGTCTTACCATCTACAGCTGCCTATTAGACATCTTGAACTTCAGATATCCCATAGACATCTTAAACTTTTTCTGAGATTCTTTGGTTCTTTGATTTTTCAGTTGTGGATATTTAGAGCTATACCTTCCACATTACTATGTATGTTCATAGAGCAGGCTTGTTAGTATTCCAGGACTGGATGTAGTTGGTACAATGTCACCAGTGAGTAGGAGAATTTATAAATCCTAACCATTAATAAGAACTGTTTCTTTTATTTTTGTCTGCTGTGATAGTAATGGCAATTAAAGATTCCCCTGTATTGGCTTGGTTTTCAAATTGATTGTGTTAAAACCCAGAGCTTGTTAATCCCACCTGTGGGATGGACTTGATGTGAAAAGAAAGTCCTGAACTGGGAGGAGCTGGTGACATAGATTTGGAGAGACAAGAGAGAGGCAGAAGAACTTTGTTTTGGAAGCAGCACCTCGTGGAGAGAGAGAGACTAAGAGAATTGCTGGTGGCCGCTTTGAATTGCCCTGGACTTTTGAGGCCTGCCCCCTGAGCTGCCAAGGACTGAGGAGACATGGCTGTTTTGCTGGTACTTTGTCTGTCTGTTTTGATGTTCTTTTGCCAGATTTGTCCACTGGTGAAAGACAGTCCTGTTGTTGAAGAAGTCCTGGAACCTGGCTTTTGGTTAAGAAGCCCTGAGACTGTCCTGCAGACAGAGAGTGAATACTGTCCACTGGTGAAGGACAGTGCTGTTGTTGCGGGGGTCTGGAGACTGTCCTGCAGACAGAATGAATACTGTCCACTGGTGAAGGACAGTGCTGTTGTCACAGGGGTCTGGGAACCTTTCTGTTGGTTCAGAAGCCCTGAAGAAGGATTTTCTTGTTGTATGTTTACAGAAATCCTGGGAGAGGGTTTTGCTAATGTGTTCAGGGGTTCTAGGACTGTTCTACAGACAGAGGATGAATTAATGAAGAGACTGGCAATGTATCTTGTGGCCTTGCTAAGCCTTGTCTCCCCAGGAACTAAGATTGCTGAGAACTTGCCTCATGTCAAGATGAAGAAAAGACCTCCATTTGGGTATTAAGTGCTGTGCTTAAACTTGATGTAACTCTGGGGTAGATTCAATTGTGATCCAGGGGTGGGGAACTTTTGACCTTTTTGTGCTCTGTGATTGACAAATGAAGGTACTTTACTTATGTTTGGAAACTAATCTCCATTTGAGAAGAGGGGCTTTGTGGTGGACCAAATGAAGGTACAGCCTAGGGGTGGAGTAGTATTTAGACCAGGGACTTTGTAATTGATTGAATGATTGGAAGGTCCTAGGGTGGAGTAGTACTTGGAGATTATTTAATCACCCTTAGTAAATGCTGTATTTTGAATGATGTCATGTTTTGATCTTCTCTGTTCTTGGTTGGTCATTGAATAAAATGGAGAGCACCTATGCTGGTATTCTGAACCTTGGGAAGTTGCCTTTCCTTGGAATTACATTACATCTGCCAATCCTAAGATTAAAGAAAAAAAAGATTGTGTGCTATAAGGTAGTAACAGCAAGTTATCCTTGTACCTAATCTTGTAAGTCCAGCTAAAAGAATGAATATTTTTGGAGAAAATTTCCAATAAGTAATCACGTTGAAGATTATTAGAGAAATGTTACTGAGGAAAAAAAATGGGTTGATGGACTAATTGGGACAAAAGAATCTGCAAAGTCTCCTTACCATAATGTCAATTGGAAGTGTCTGTTGACCTCAGGTCTTCCCTGGAACATAGTTTGAGAAATTCTGTCTTATTGTATTATAATTCTTTCAGAATTAATATTCTAAGTATGGAATATCTTTTAACTCAATTAATCAATAAACACTTATTAAGCAACTGTTTTAGGCAAGAAAACAGTCGCTCTCCTCAAACATTTAGTTCTCCAAGTGTGCTAGGTTGGAGTAACTAAAATGTACTTCTGGATCAATTATTCCACCCACCCCAACTTTATACTTTAAACCTTCATTTAAAGATGTGTCTTTGAGGAGTTTCTATGTCAAGGTTCTTAGTTTCTTCCTTCCCTCCTTTCCTCCCCCTCCCCCACTAGAGATCTGGAATTAACTGCTTCCTACTTTCAGAGTGTTGATGGTTTTTCTGTATGTTGTCATTTCCATGACAACACAACTTTTTGATTCAGAACTTCTAAAGTCTGAGTCTGTGTCATCTAAGCTTTGATTTCTGGGTCCATTTCCATACCTCTTTGTTTCTTTTTCAAATCATGAGTGAGAGATTGTTACTCAGGGCTGCTAAGGGTGAAAAAACCACAATTGTTGTGCTCCGTGGGAAGAACCTTATAACTGTACCCACTTTGGTGAGAAAACTTTACCACCTCAAGACTTTGGACCTCATGTCCAATAAGATCTCCAGACTGTGCCCAGAATTTTTCAGCTTAACTAAGGTGAGGTATCTATAGAACATACAGAATAGGGGAAGAAAGAGGAAGGACAGTAAGAGTGAAGATTTGTCCCTATTTCTTAGCTCCCTGGAGATTGATAGAGAGGGATGTGGGGAGGTGACTGTTTTCTCCCATTGGACTTGAATTCTGTAGTGAATTAGGATCTTTTAGCTCTATTTCTATTTCTTGGCTGACATTTTGAAGCAGGGGAGGGGTCCTAGGAAGTACTCATCTTTGCTGAGGCTAGCATCTGGAAAGGGGCTGGAAGTTTCATATCTGCTTATCTCCCTTGGAGGCTCACATCTGGAAATATGTAGGAATATCCCAGGGATGCCTGTTTCCTTGGGGAGTATCCTAGATGCCTTACATCTGGAAGAAAAAGAAACATTCCAGGGAAGAGATGAGTTATTGTTGTTTTCCCTAGCTTCCTACAACAGACCAGTCCTTGAAATGGAGTTTTACAGTGAAGGAAGGAATATTCATTTCTTTTGAAATATTATTTTTAAAAAGTTAATATTTAAATAGAGACTATCCTTCATAAAGAAGATCAGTTGACATGAACGGATCCCAGAAGCTTATTCTAAACATTTATTTACTCCTAATAGTAAGATGTTTAAAGTGCTAAAAATCTTGAGGTTGGCACAGAGTACAGGGATATTAACTTAGGAATATTTTATTGTTCAGTTTTAAATTATTTTCAGCACCAGAAGGGCCTACGATGCTGTTCGTTCATTGTAGTAGATTGGTTTTAATTGTATGGCAATTTAATTCTATAATAATGCCATAGTGATTTAATTCCATTATAAATATTTCTCAGTTGACCATAGTTATCTAAAACATTTCCTGTCCTGAGTATTTTGGCATTGACTTGACTAATAAATTCTTTGATAATGAAGATTCTCTATAGTGAAGTAAATTCTTTTTTTTTAAAAGAAACATTTTCATAAATCATATGAAAAACAGTCTTGATGTATATCTTTATGGTCCAGCAGTGATGTTTCCTGTAAGCTCTTCAAATGCTTACATATGATTCTGTGAGAAGTAATTTTTAGGTACAAGCTACACTTTTGATCACTATCCTAAGACTTGATTCCCTTCCCACCAAATGCCAGCCCAACAATGAAAACATATAGAAAATAACAATAAACCTAAGTCAATAGCAAAACAGAAATCAGAGAGAGTATGTATGTGGGAATATAATACCAGACAATAGAGAGTGAAAGATTTCTTCAAATGGGATCAAGACAACTCTACTTGAACAATATGAAATTCTCAGATTTTATCCAAAGGGAAATTCCCTGGAGTCTCTAGTATAGTTAGGGGGAAATAGGGACATGATTGGAGTGCATCCCAATTAACCAGCCCACAGTACTATTGAAAAAATAAAACGTGCACTAGCAGTACACAATATATATGGCACCATATAGAGTCACCTGGTAGGATACTACACTGACAATATACCTAACCACATATAGGACATAAAACATGCACATATTGAAAGTCCATGTATATACCATAGTGCACAATAATCACTCAAAAGCAATGAGTGTGCTTAACAAAGCAAAGCTAGCAAACTGCAACAATAACAGTATCATTACGCCTGTACATAAAATATAACCTAATTATAAGCTTTAGTATACGCACAAAAAATTAATAAACATTGCTATAGCATGAAAGTAGCACAAAATAAAGTAACATAGCAAAATAAAAAACTCCATAGTACAGCTATAAACATGCAATTTTATATGCAATTACATGTGAGGTTCATTTCACCTAGGTAATGTCTAGTACTGTCCCCTAGGAACAAGTGTAGCTCTGTCTTCAGATTTGTCTATAATTTTCATAACTTAGCCATAGTGGTCTAAAAGGCCCAGTTATCTCATCACTGAGACCCCTTCGGTCCTGTACTTGATCTCGTAGTTGGTGTGGGCTGACCATAAGGATCATTATAGATATCTTTATCTGCCCCTGGGCTAGCATCTATGTCAGGTTGACTATCAGTGTGTTCATGATCTGAGGGTTTTGAATCTTTTCCCTAGGAGCTTCTGTAGCAGTTTTGGGGCAGGAAAGGAGTTGATCTGGGTTCAATTCTCATGCCCTACAATAATGTATACAGTTTGCTTCTCTGGTTTCATTATGTTCAGCACCCATTTCTGGGTCAGAAAATCTTTGTACAGTTGGTGTACAGCCTCTTTATTAGTCTTTGTCTAGATGAGTGTCCATCAGTTCTCTTCATTTACGTTTTAGAAAGTCCAAATAACTCTTCTACGGGCAAGAGGTTGCAGTGAATAGCCCTAACAGGACCCTCTCCATTTTCTGGGGCTATTTTGTTAACAGGCAAATTGCCCAGCCTGTCAACAACTTTGTATAGGTTAGGTTTCCATCATGGCTAACTTGTGAGTTGCTTGTTCTGCAGTATAGAGGGAGAAGGTGAGATGACTGCATTCTCAGGGAGAAAGAGAATATTTGAGCTCCATTCCTGAATTTCTAAGTTCATATCCTGGTCGCTCTTATCTCTAAATCCCTTTCCCATTTTCTGTCCTTTAAAACTGAAAATGATGGCTTTCACTTTTAGTCACCACAGTGGTGATCCCTCCACCTACTTTAAGTACTCAATATGGTTTCACTCTCTAGTCCTCTCTTCTTTGTGAAAACAGGAAATCTAATATAAAATGTTTATAACTTTTGAATCTGTTCTGCCATAGCATAAGTATATTTATTAATTGTCGGAAATCTAGATTGGCTGAGTTTCAAGAGTTAGGTTGGACCCTGTCATTGGACAATTCTGGATGACGATTCATTCTTATATGCAACACGATGACACAATAGATTGAGTACTGGACCTGTCATCAGGAAAACCTGAATTCAAATGTAGGCTCAGACACTTACTAGCTGTGTGATTCAGGCAAATTACTTAATCTCTGTCTGCCTCAGTATCCTCATCTGTAAAATGGCTGCTACCAAAGCAGGAGCAACCATTTCAGGATGACATTTTACTCACCTATAGTCAGAAAAAGAGACCCAAAGTAGAAGAGGTGACAAGAGGCTTCGCATAGGCAAGTGCATGAATGAGAATGCATTTATTAAAATTATTGCTATGTCACAAGCACTGTGCTGAATAATGAACACACAAATACCAAAATCAAGTCTGTCTCTGCCCTGTTTTGACCAGACACACACACACACATATGTATGTATATATCTTGGTCTGAAATGAAGATATAGGATGATTGCCTTATTGCTTCCATCAATGATATTGTCAATTTAATTGTTGTTCCCAGAGTTATAAGTGAAAAGCAGCATGAGGGAGGAGGAGGTTGTTCGAAAAGTGTCAGGAGAGTTGTGTGAGGTCACAACTAAATGAATGGAACTTGGCATGAATGTGACTGGAGAATAGTGTAGTGGGCCTAGGTTTGGGCTAGATATGAGAACTCAAAACAATCAGGAGCCCAGGTCCCAGCCTAGGAGATGGAGTGCAAGATTGGAAACAGAGGGTGGAGCCTGAGGAAATGACATGAAGATGGCTTGAGTGCTCTAGCTGTCAAGTGCGGGCAGTCTCCATTTTGGCTAGGGGTAAGAGAGAGGGTAGGGGCAGCTAGGTTTGCCCAGTGGTTAGAATGCCAGACCTGGCCTCAGGAAGACTAGGATTCAAATCTGACTTCAGACACTAACTAGCTATGTGACCCTGGGTAAATCATTTAACTCCATTTGCCTCAGTTTCCTCATCTGTAAAAAGAGTTGAAGGAATTGGCAAACCACACCAGTATCTTTGCCAAGAAAACCCCAAATGGGGTCATGAAGAGTCAGACTAGATCAAAGCAACTCAACAACCATAAAGAGAGGGTAACCAAAGGCCTGTTCAGCCACGACCCCTCACCTGCCCTTCACTGGAGGTCCCAGAGAGGGAGTTTCATGCCAAACATCTGGAGCAAGAGCAGGAGCTATTTCTCCTTTTTAAATGACACAGTTCTGTCTGTTATCAGCAAATCAGCTGGGGTGCATTTGGCACCTATGTCCTTATCCCAGATTCAGGAAGGTTGTTTGTGGTGCTAAGGAGGTTCAAGCTTTGTAATTTCAAGCTCCACCGCTGTATCTTGCCCTGAAGAGCATCAATGAAATCCACATGGCAAGATTCATTTAGCTCTGTTCTGAGACAATCTCAAAATCTACTGTCTTCAGGGTGGGCCCAGACATACCACAGCTGGTGGGCCTATAGATCATAATCATCCCCAAACAGAAAGATATGTAAATATGACAAATGACATTTTAAAACATTTATCATCTTTGGGGGATGGTCCTTAAAAACCTAAAGCATATTAACATCTGTCTCTAGTTGCTGAATATGCAACCACAGCTGGCTTACTAAATTAATAGTCTAGTTGGGGCCCCAGTAGAAAAAAGATACACAATGGAAAAAGCAATAGATCTAAATTCAGGTGACCTGGGTTCAAATCCCAGCTCTGTCACTCCTTGTGTGACCCAGGATAAATCACCATTCTTGAGCTTCAGTTTCCTAATCTGTAAAATGAGAGTATTGGGCCCAATTGAACTCTGACATACATTGCAGCTCTAAATATAGGCTCTTATGATCCTACAACTCATGATATGCAGCTAGAAGCACAGTGACCACAGGGTACAAGGATCTCATGTCAGGGTGTCCAGTTTCTGGACATTCTTTTCCTCAGTATTGGCCCTCTCATACTTTAGCCACAAAGCCATTTTGATCTAATCTGCCAACTATGCCAAATATTCTGGGCTAGTATAAAGTCAATCACAAGCAGGTCTCCTAAAGACTGCTACTGTGAATAACTTTAAGGATCTAATCACATAGTATAGTGAACTCTCTTTTCAGCAAGAAACTAAAGCAAAACATTCAAGAAACTAAAACACAACACTAACGACAATATAACATAATAACTTATTACTAAGGTGACCACATAGTCTTAAACAAAACATCATTCAGTAAGTCACAATCTCCTCAGTCAGTATAAAGTACCCATCTAAAATCTTCTTTCACCTTGACTTGAGGCTGGCTTCCAATTATCCTTAAGTCAATCATCCTTAAGAGGTAGTGGAAAGTACCATCCACTCCCTAGATCACAGTAAATTACAATATTATCAATCACTACTGAGTACCCAAGTAAAGTTCTCTTTCATCTTGGCTGAGGTTGGCTTCTCTGCTCCTGTTCCATATTGTGGTTCATGGGGACTGCTCCACCCCAAGCTCTTCACAGTTTCTGTTTCTAGGAAAACAAAACCCAACAGATTTACAATATCTACACACATTGCTGGCACTGTCATCTCAATTCTCTTTCTGTCTGAGAAATCAGCACAAATCAACAGAGTGCTTCTGTCTGACAAAGTAATACAAATCAACAGACAGAATGCTTCTGTCTGACAAAGTAACACTAACACAGAACAACAAACAGTGTTGACATCACAAACATTCTCTCTTGGTCCCAGCTCATGCTCAAGCTTTTATCTGCTCTGCTCCTTCCTCTTCCACTCTTTTGGCAAGTTCCTCCCACTGTGGGCTCCAGTGATGACATTAGGCCTATTAAGGGCAGGGCAGATCTCTAAACTCCCTTGGGCCTTTTAAGAGCAACACAACTATACTATTTCCAACAAAGACTTGACACAATCAAAGGTGAGGCTCAAAGGCACTTGATTAGCTGAAACAAGGAGCAAAGTAATATTTTGCTTGCCATTATAGCCAGGCCTGACTTAGGCTGGCTGGTAGTTCACTTTAGAAATGAATTGAAATGTGATACTTGCCAACTATAAACTGGACACAGGGATGGGGAACCTATAGCCTTGAGGCCATATATGGCTCTCTAGGTCCTCAAGTGACTCCTTGACTGAATCCAAACTTTACAGAACAAATCCCCTTAATAAAAGGATTTGTTCTATAAAACATGGACTTAGTCAAAGAGCCACACTAGAGGACCTAGAGTGTCACATGTGGCCTTGAGACCTCAGGTTCCCCATCGCTATAATGAACTGAGTTTTATTTAACACTCACACCTAAAGGACATTCATAAAGGAACACTGCAGAGCCAATACTGGTTCATTTGGGGGCAGTTTCCTGCCACATATCAGTATGTTCCCCTGGTCAGCAGGGTATGCCAACCCTGAGAAGTAACTCAACTTCTTATGCATTGGGCTTTTATATTTAAGTGACCAGGGAGCTATATCAGTGGTTCACTAGTCATTTATCCAAACCCCCCACTGCCTGATCCCCTATTCCAATCCCTCTTAACATACCCACTCCTTTCCCCCAACCCCTCAATTTATCATTCTATATCTGTCTGCTCCTCCTACTATGGTCTCTGGAATGCTTGCTCCATAGGTAACAAACTTGTTTTCATCTTAAATCTTTTCCTTTCTCACTGCTTCCATCTTCTGGCTCTTACTAAGGCCTAGCTCCCTCCTGATGACACAGCTTCTCTAGCAAGCCTTTCAAGCACTGGTTTCACTTTCATTCATATCCCAGACTTACTGGTGGTTGTGATGGAGGATTTGGAATAATCCTTTTTTCTCTATCCTACCACCACCACTCAGTATCCTCTCTTCCTTTGAGGTTTGTTTATTCAATCCATACTTATCACCTAATCAAGATTCTGCTGCCTTATATTTGCTAACCTCCAGGTCAATCTCCTTTCCTCAACCAGATTATTTTCTTTCACAGAGTCCTGGGTCTGGAGTCAGTAAGACTTGAGTTCAAATGTGGCCCACAACACTTACTAGCTCTGTGACTGTGCAAGTCATTTAACCTCGGTTTGCCTCAGTTTTCTCATATGTAAAATGGGATGATAATAGCACCTACCTCCCATAGTTGTGAGAATCAAATGAAGTTATATCTGTAAAATATTTTGCACATAGTAGGCACTTAATAAATGCATGTTTCCTTCTTACTTTCCCTCCAGATGACATTCTTATCCATTCACAATACTGGAAGAGATGGCTTTGCTCTATAACAAAAGTCAGAATCCCAAACTACAAGTCTATAGTTCTGAAATTCACCTCTCCCCCTTAAAATAAAAATTCTGACAATTCTTTGACTATCTATTGTCTCATGGTAGTTTTCTAATTTTTCATATTTCTCAAAGATTACTGAGAGTACTTCTATGATCACTTTTGCCCTAGTATAAGTAGACTTGGAAAAATGGACTCACATGAGATGATTTTGTTCTTGTTCAGTTATGTCCAATTTGATATCTTTGCATCATCATTTGGAGTTTTCTTGGCAAAGATAGTGGAGTCATTTGCCATTTGAAATGGCTAGGTATTTCTTTGATCTCTTCTCTCATATTTAGACTCCAATTCCCCCTTTAAATTCAGAATGATGTCATTAATATTAGGCATACATTCTTTTATATTCAGTTTTATATTCATAGTCCTTTTAAGTCTCACCAATGTCACCTTAGGCAAAAATTTTGACTTGCAGTTCTCCCTTTTTATTTGGGCTTATTCATGATTATATATGTAGAATTTCATTTCTAGAGTCTCTCATTCCTCATGAAGCATATCATCTTGTAGACTTTCCTTGTTCTAGTAGGAGCCTACCAAATAGCCTACCTTTAATTGTTCTGAGTGTCTTTTCCTCTAGAGAACCATATGTTGGTTGACCATGGACTAGAAGGTTGTACTAGTCTCTAGTCATAGAATGTTAGAATTGGAGCCTTCTCATTTTATAAATGAGGAAAATGACACTCAGAGATATGAAGCAATTTGCCTGGGTTATCCAGCGAGTAAGAGGTCGAGATAAAATTTGAAAGCTAGCATTTTATCCATTACACACATGCTGTAATCAATGTATTTGATGTTGCAAACATGTGATCAAAGGATCCCTGGTGATTATTTAAAAAATGTGACACCCAGAAATAAACGTAATATTTTAGATGTCAGCTAATCAGGACAGAATTATAGTAAGGCCATCATTTCACTTCAGATAATGAATGCAGGCTAGAATTTTATTAACATTTTGGGTTGCCATTTACTGTTGACACATTTTGATTGTTGCAATCCATGAAAATCTTCATTTCTTTGGCACAAAACTATTGTTTTTTAGATTTATTTTTCAATTGATAAGCATTTATTTTTTCTCCTTCTGTCCCCACCCCCTGCCATTTAAAAGAAAAATGAAATCTTTGGAAGAAATATATGTAGTCAAATAAAACAAAGTCCCCTAAAATTATGTCTGATAATCATCTTTCTGTTGGGAGGTGGGAAGAATAGTTGACATCAGAGCTCGACAGGACAGTTTGCCTATGAGGTTCCTTTGATTGAAGGGTAGAGTGGAGAGCTTCTCTAAAAATCTCCATTTAAGTAGGGCACCAAGGCCAGCCATCTCATTTCCTACCTGGCTGTATACTTTTGGACTTTTCCATTATGTCTCCCTTCTCCCCACACTGGTAACTTCTCTTATCCCACCTTCCCCTTCCTTTTCAGCTTTTTTTTATGTGTCATCACAACATAGATTGTAAACTCCTTGAGGACAAGAACTGATTTTTTTTTAAAGCAATCGGGGTTAAGTAACTTGCTCAAGGTTACACGGCCAGTTATTTCTGGGTGTGGTGTATCTGAGTATCTGAGTCCAGATTCGATCCCCAGGTCATCCCGACACTGGAGCCGGTTCTCTTACTCGCTGAGCCACCTGGCCACCTCAAGAACTGATTTAAAAAAAAAATTTATTCCTTAGGCTTATCCCAGTGCCTGGAATATAATAGGCACTTAATAAATGTTTATTGGCAAACCATGAGGTACTTTGCTTACACTTTTCACATGTTCGTGTCATTTTCATACATTGAAAAAAATTTCATCTATTTTCATAGATTTATCCCTCCAGTAGTCTGTAATAACCATGAGAGCAGGAATTATATATTGTCTTTGTATCTCTTCCAGTATCTAGCATAATGTCTGCACAGAGTGGGTACTTAATGAATATCTGTTAAAGGCTACCACATGCTAGGATGGATATTGACAAGCTGGAGCATGTCCAGAGGAGGGTGACAAAGATGGCGAAAGTCTTGTAGCTCATGCCTTGTAAGTAATGGTCATCACTGGTATTCATCCCACATTCATATTCTTTTTTTTTTTTAGCCTTCATAACATCTCTCATATACTTCCTGTTCTCTTCACTCACACAGTCACTTCATTAGTTTAGACTCTCATTTCTTGCCTGGATTATGATAATAGTGTTCTGACTGAGCTTCCTGACTCAACTCTTTCCCCATTCCAATCCACCCTCCATTTAACTGCCAAAATGATTTTACCAAAGTCAGGGTCTAGCCATGTCATTCTCCTCCTCAATAAACTCCAATGTCTCCTTAGATCAAACATAAAGTACTCTGGTATGTAAGGTTTTTCATAACTGGGCTCCTTCCAATCTTTCCAGTCTTCTTAGAATTGTATTCTTCTGTGTATTCTAAGATCCAAGCACATTGGTCTCCCTTTTGTTCTTTTACCATGACACTCTATCTCCTGTCTTCATACCTTGCCACATGCCTTGAATACCTTCCCTTCTTGGTGTCCTTGACTTCCTTCAAGAGTCATCTCAAATATCATCTTTTGCAGTTCTTTTCTGGTCCTGCCAGCTGCTAGTGCCTTCTGGTCTCAGATTATCTTTTGTCTACCCTGGCTCTGGATTCACTTTCACCACTCCTACTAACACTTTTGGGTCAGGTCCACAGAGTTTGGCTAAGCTACATCTCCCTTCAGGCTTCTACAGATACCTCTGAAGGGTTGGAGGAGTTTCTCTAGTGGTATTGCTCATATGTTCACCATCCAGTATGTTCCTCCAATTAACATCTGCCTAATATAATTTAGCTCTCAATATCAATCTCCTCAACATAATTTAGCTCTCAGTATTGACTTAATGATCAACAGTTGATCACTCCTCAATATCTATTAACAAATTACCGTCAATTAGCTTTACAAAGGGATATTTACTGAGTAGATATAACAAGAACAGAAGCATAGTATCCTCTGAAACTAGAAGCATATTATCTGCCTGTGGAGTAGATACTACTCTGTGTGGGGAAGCATTCTATCTCTGTCAGGTATAGACTCAAACTTGAAGTGGTAAGTATAGAAATTCTCTGCCTCTACTTACATTTATCAGAAATTGTCAAAAATTACAAATCATGGCTTAACTTACTGTTTAGTTGTCTAGACTTAAGGAAGTAATGGAGTAAATGTTAATAATATAGTTTAAGCTCTACACAATAAAAAGGGCATGGTATGTCCATTTTCTTTTGGGGAAAGCTAGTTGTTAAACATTTGTCAGAATAACACTATTCTAAATGTATTGGGCTTGTCTTCTACTTGTAACATAGGGGTGTCATTTTGTGGCTGAAAGGGAGTTAGAAGCATTAGCCTTTCTTTTCTTCACTCTTTTCCAAGGGAGACTTTAATTTCTACCAGGGAAGGAAGTAGGAAATTGGGGCTAAAGGCTAACCACTCTGCTCTCATAGAGAGGGAGAGTACTGCACTAGAATTATATCTTTCTGTTCACTTAAATATTAATTGTCTGGGGGATATGATTTTAGGTTCAAACTGACTTCTGATTGCTGTTTTATTAATGGGGTAAACAGGATCTCAAAATTTATATTCAAGGTGTGACCCCTTTCCCACTAAATACGAGTTCCACAATGATGGCTGATTGTTGTCCCTCATGCTCAAAGAGGACCAAAATGATATCATTATGCTGGGGTCAAGGCGTAGTGAGAATGACTGGTTGGTCAGACCAATATGAGCTCACAAGGCTCTATCACAGGTTGGGCACAAGCAGTCCATATGAACATTTTGAGTAGAGATATATCTAAATTTGTGTATCTCACATTTCTTTTGAGGTACTTCAATTCTGCTTTGCTCATAGAGTGCAGTACCTTCTTTGATGCAGTTATGCTATGCTGGATGGTTCCCATGTTTCGCAATCCATTCCAAAGTTCTTCAGAGAGAACTTGAGAGTGTCCTTTTATCGCTTCTTCTGACCTGCCTGTGAGTGTTTGCCTTATGTGAGTCTTTTAGGTAAATGTACTTTTGGCAATTGAACAATGTGGTCAGCCCATCAGAGTTGCTGTCTCTGTAGTAGAGTTTGAATATTTGGAAGTTCAGCTTGAGAAAGGACTCAGTATCCAGTACCTTCTCTTGCCAGGTGACCTTCAGAATCTTCCTAAGACATTTCAAATGGAATCAATTCAGGTTCCTGTTTTGGTGCTTTTATATTGCCCAGGTTTCACAGGCATACAAAATGAAGTCAGCACTATGGCTCGATAGACCTTTGGTTTGTTAGGCATTCTAATACCTCTTCTCTCCCACGCTTTCCTTTTGAGCCTCCCAAACACAGACCTAGCTCTGGCAATGCAGGTGTTAATTGTATCATCTGTGTGTACAGTTCTGTAACATATACTGCCAAGGTAAGTGAAATTATCTACAGCATTCAAAATTCCTCCATTTGCTGTACAGTGGTTCCATGTATGGATGGTGTGGGGCTGGCCGGTGGCGAACTCCTATTTTGTTAGGCCAAAGTTAGCACAAGCAGCAGAGAATCAATGCATACTTTGTTGTATCTTAGCCTCAGAGGCTGCATTGAGTGCATAATCATCTGTGTATACAAAAAGTCACACAGGAACTCTCCCTCCACTTTAGTCTTGGCTTGTAGCCATTTCAAGTTAAATCATTTACTGTCAGTGCTGTAGTTGACCTTGATGCCATTTTCATCCTTGTCAAAGGTATCTAGCAACATTGCAGAAAATATATTAAAAAGCATAGGAGGAAACACGCAGCCCTGCTTTCTCCATAGGTAACTGTAACAGCATGAGAGCCTTGTCCATTATCCAGAACCTGGGCAAGCATCCATTATGAAACTGATGATATTCTCTGGGCAACCAAATTTTGCCATAGTTTTCCACAAGCCCTCATGGCTGACAATATCAAAGGCCTTAGTTAGATTGACAAATATGTACAGACCTCTGTTCTGCTCCTGAAACTTCTGGAGTTGTTGGGCAGCAAACACTATATTGATTGTTCCTTGGGCCTTTCTGAAGCTACATTGGCTCTTGGGTAGATGACCATCTTCTAGGTGAAGGATTAGCCAATTAAGGAGGACTCTTGTAATAATCTTGCAAGCCAGGACTAAGAGAGATACCGTCTACCTTTTCCCCCATGATTGTCACAGGACAACCTATTTTCCTTTCCTTTAAGCACTAGACAATGGAGGCATCCTTGAACTCCTGGACTATAACCTCTTTCCATATAACCTGGAAAATTAGGTCCTTAAGTGAAGGCTTTTGACTGAATCTTCACTTAAGTTTCAGAGAGCTGGTTATTAAGCATCTACCAGCACATCCCCGACTTGATTCCTCCTAGAACCTCTATTTTAAGTAAAGTGGCCAGGTGAGCCTTGTCTTCATTCTTCTCCCAGCTCACCTCCTAACTCTCTAGACTTTCTCCTTTCCCCTACCCCTGTCTTGGGCTTTTCAACTTCTTTTTATGTGTTATCTTCCCCATTAGAATGTAAACACCTTCTTTTTGCTTGTTTTTATATTCCCATCACTTAGCATAGTCCTGGCACTTAGTAAATGTTTTTAAAATGTGTGTTGACAGGGCGGCCAGGTAGCACAGAGAGTAAGAGCACCAGCTCCAGTGTTGAGAAGACCTGGAGATCAAATCCCGGGCTCAGACACTTAGCACCCACCCAGAAACACCTGGCCATGTAACCTTGAGCAAGTTACTTAACCCCAATTGCTTAGGGGCGGCCAGGTGGCTCAGCTAGTAGGAGCACCGGCTCCAGTGTCGGGATGACCTGGATCAAATCCGGGCTCGGATACTCAGCACCACACCCAGAAATAACAACTGGCTGTGTAACCTTGAGCAAGTTACTTAACCCCGATTGCTTTAAAAAAAAATGTGTGTTGACTCGATTTAACATCATATAAATTGGTTCTCCCTATTGGCACCAAAGAAAGGGTTATTGTGGAAAGAGAAGACATTCAAATGTCTTACAAGACAATGAGCTATATTCTGAGGTTCTTAAAGGCAACTGGGCAGAGGAATAACAAACCAGAGAGAGATGCTTTTAGAGATTTCCCCCAAACTGATTAAGCTTCAAAGTATGTAGTGTGTACATTTTGTTTTCAGACAGTGAATTATTAAAATTTAGCAGCATAATGTGGTTCTAAGTGTATGGGGCTGTCTTCCACTTACAGCATGGAGATGTCATTGTTTGACTTGAAGGGTGTTATGGTCAGACATGTACTTTAGATGTATCACTTTGACTGCTATAGGGAGACTAGATTGGTGAGGGGGGAGACTGGATTTAGACCAATTATAAGATCTTGTTCCCCAGTCTAGTTAGGAATTGAGACTTTTGGAAATT
>NW_027185779.1:8870464-8903560 GCF_028583685.1 Petaurus breviceps papuanus | reverse complement strand
TCTCTCTCTCTCTCTCTCTCTCTCTCTCTCTCTCTCTCTCTCTCTCTTCTTTTAATCTCTCCCCTTTTATTGTTTGAATTCTTAAAAGGATACAAGCAAGTGAATGGATAAAAAAAAAGTATTCCTTCAGTAGTTATTATGATGGCATCTAGGTAGCACCTTGGATAGTGCTAGACCTAGAGTCAGGAAGACTGATGTTCCTGAGTTCAAATCTGTCCACTAACAGTGTGACCTTGGGCAAGGCACTTAATGCTGTTTGTCTCAGTTTGCTCATCTGTAAAATGAGCTGGAGAAGGAAATGGCAAACCACCCCAGTATCTTTGCCAAGAAAACTCCAAATGGGGTCATGAAGAGTCATACATGATTGAAAATGACTGAACAACAAAAAAGCACATAATATATGCAAAGCATTGTGCCAAGCAGTTGGGGTACAAATAGAAAAATAAGACAGTCTCTGCTCTCAGTGAGTTCACCTTTTAATGAGGAGAAAAAACACAAATATGTAGGGTTCAGCTGTGGTGAGTAAGGAAAGGCCCAAGTGTTCTTTAGGGCATCTCATCAGCACAGAGGATAAGACACAGTGGTCTTGATATATGAGGGATGTGGTTATTGCCTTCATGGAGGGTTTGACATATGGAAGAGAAGTTAGATTTGTTCTTCTTGGCTCTAGAAAACATAAGAACAGCAGGAAAAATTTCCTAGCACAGTTGTCTAAAAGTGGAAAGGACTGGCTGGTGGACCAACATTTTGGAATGTTGCTAAAGGGATTCCTGGATTCAGGCTGTATGTGATATGCTCTGAGACCTCTCCCAGCTCTGATATTCTGTGAGTTTAAATATTCTTTCACTACTGTCAATAAGTCATTATTTGAATAAAGCCTCAGCATCATCCTCAGAAAGAAACCCCCTCCTTCTGCAGGTGTCTCTGACTTGAGTATTACATTTATCTATGAAGTACAAGTTCTTTAGGTTTTGGTTCTTTTCTTTCCTTTTGTCTCTGTTCAGCCACCAAAGTGATTTTCCTAAAGCACAGGTTTGAACATGTCAACACCCCGCTCTGTAATGGCAATGGGAATCTGAAGATCTTCTCTGCCCCTTGGCCCCTTGTTAGGCTTAAGTGAATTTGAGGACCTTCCCTGATTTGAAAATATACTGTGCCCCCTATTAGGCTGAATGTGGTCACATGGAGCCTGTGGTGGGAGGCTTGTTTTTCAGGAATGCCCACACCTTGGTGCTTTGTTATTGGGCAGTGGGACAAGAGGGATGTGACATTCTCTGACCCAGGAGAAGGCTATACATACCCTGATGTGAGGTTTTGCTTTGGGGCTCACTTTGGGAAGAGTTGTGTAATTTGGCCAGACAAGACTCTGGGCAGACATTGAGCCTCCCTGGCTTTGAAAACCCAGATGTTGGTGCTTCCCTCTCTGGTAACTAACTAGGTATGGATGTAATGGTCAGACAGTTGGAAGCCCTGTCTGATGAATTGTGCTATTTTCTGTTGTAACTTCTGTTTTTATTTTCTGAAGTTCAGGGTGCTAACCTTTTCCCCCGAACTAGGTAATTAATTGATTAAAGTAAGATTGCTTTCCTTTAGAAAAGCAGATCTAAGAACCTGTGCTAGCAGCCATCCTGAGTATGCTAGGGTACTTGCTGCTACAACCTCCCCCCACCATGAGCTCCAGTGGCTCCCTATTGCCTCTAAGGCCAAATATGAAATTCTCTGTTTAGTGTTTAAAGACCTTCATAACCTGTCTCCTTCCTAACTTTCCAGTCTACTTATACCTTAATCCCAAACATGTTCTCTTTGATTTAGTGCCACTGGCCTCCTTGTGATTCCAGGAACAAGATACTACATTTCTTGGTTCTAGGCATTTTCTCTGGCATTTCCCCCATTCCTGGAGTGCTCCCCGTCCTCAACTCCACCTGCTTATTGACTGACCTCCCTTGCTTCCTTCAGGTCTCATCTATAATCGCGCCATCTATAGAAAACCTTTCCCAACTCCTCTTAATTCTAGTTCCTTTCTTCTTTAATTACTTCCTATTTATTATGTATATAGCTTGTTCTTGCAGATTTATTTGCTTATTGTCTACATTAGGCAACTTTCTAAAATTATGACTTTCAGAGAAGGTGCTGACATGCTTTAGTGGAGGGAATTTCTTCTCCCAGAAGTTCTCTGTACAAATGAAATCACAGATTCAGTCTCTATCCCTATTAGCTACCCAGATGATTCCCATGGGTAGGATGGTGAAATCATTCACTTGCTTCTCTTAATTTAAAACATTTTAACTTTCAAACACATTCAGTTTACCAGATCTAGTATGACTCACAGGGGCCCCTCATGGATTTCACTGGACCACCATAACTGGATGACAGCTATGCATTTATCACTACATATAGACAAGGGAAAGGAAGATACCTCCCGCTATGAAGAGAGAATCAGAAAAATCACAGACCCTGGATTATCTTTCTTCATGAGGAATGAGAACACAATTTTTTAAACTTGGTCTTTACAATAGAAACAAGACCTCCAGGATGGTAGGAATGACTGTAATTTGTTCAGATTTATAGAAATTCTTGGAAGAAAAGCATATAACCTTCACCAATAGTGTTAGGGAAATAAATATAGTAGCCTCTATTGTAAACATTTGCCTATTATTTTATATAAGTTTTAATCCATTTATCTGTTACTAATAAAAGTCAGGGTGGGTGGCATTTTTAATTTTAATACCAAATTGCTTAAACAAATAGATTTAGAGCTGGAAGGGACTTTAGAGGTTATCCAACCTAATGTTTTTATTATTTTCCAGATGAGAGACCTGAAGCCCCTCTTTTAACTTGAGTGCTTAGTTGACTTACCCAAGGTCACATAGTAAGTGACAGAGCCAGGATTTGAACCCAGGTCCTCTGACTCCAAATTCAGTACTCTTTCCATTGCACCACACTGCAATTATTTTGTTTCATTTTTTCATTCAACAAATTCACCAGACAGTCACCTACCCTCAAATACTTCAAGGTGTGGAATTAGTAATAAATACAGAAGAGCAATTTAACTTTAGGGGTTCAATTCAATTCGACAAACATTTTTTTAGCATTTACTATTGGCCAGAGACTTCCTGTAAGAAAAAAAAATGAAAGTCTCTGCCCTCAGTGGCAGCTGGGTGGGTAGAGCATTGGGTCTAGAGTCTGGAAGACCTGAGCTCAAATCCAGCTTCAACACTTACTAGCTATGTGACTCTGGGAAAGCCTTGTCTGCCTCAGTTTCCTCAACTGTAAAATGAAGATAATAACACTTACATTACAGGGTTGTTGTGAGGATCAAAAGACATATAATAATAAAAACTAACATTTATATAATACTTGATATGTGCCGAGCACCATGGTAAGTCCTTTATAATTATTACCTCATTTGAGATGTTTATTTTTTTTTAAAAAAAGCAATTAACATCGTGCCTGGCATGTAATAGGTGCTATGTAAATGTTTATTTCCATCAAGGGAATTAATAAAAAGAAATGCAAGGGAATGCGACCTAACTGTACCAGACCTAACACTGTATTATAAAGCAGCAGTCATCAAAACTACTTGGTACTGGCTAAGAAATAGAGTGGTGAATCAATGGAATAGCTTAGTAGTCAATGACTATAATAATCTACTGTTTGATAAACCAAAAGACTCCAGATTTTAGGATAGGAACTCACCATTTGACAAAAACTGCTGGGAAAACAGTAAGACAGAAACTAGGCACAAACCAACATCTTACACCATATACCAAGATAAGGTCAATATTGTACACAATTTAGACATAAAGGGTGAAACTACAAGCAAATCAGGAGAGCAAAGAATAGTATACCTGTCAGATCTATGGAGAAGGGAAGAATTTATGACCACACAAGAGTCAGAGAACATTATAAAATGCAAAATGGATAATTTTGATTACTTAAAAACGTTTTGCACAAAGCTAATGCTACCAAGATTAGAAGAGAAGCAGAAAGCTGGTAAACAATTTTTACAGCCAATAAAGACCTCATTCTAAAATATGTGGAGAACTGAGCCAAATCTATGAGAATATAAATCATTCCCCAATTGATAAATGGTCAAAGGATATGAACAAGCTGTTCATATGAAGATGAAGATGAAGAAATTAAAGCTATCTATAGTCATATGAAAAAATGCTCTAAATCACTATTGATTAGAGAGATGAAAATCAAAACAACTCCGAGGTACCATATCACATCTATCAGAATGACTAACATGACAAAACAGTAAAATAATAAATGCTGGAGAAGATGTGGGAAAATTGGAACACTAATGCATTATTGGTAGAGAACTGGTCCAACTATTCTGGAGAGCGATTTGGAACTATGCCCAGAGGGCTATAAAACTGTGGATAACCTTTGATCTAGCAATACCACTACTAGGTATATATCCCAAATAGATCATAAAAAAGGGAAAAGGACCTACACATACAAAAATATTTACAGTATCTCTTTTTTGTGGTGGCAAAGAATTGGAAATTGAGGATATGCCCATCCATTGGGGAATGGCTGAGCAGGTTGTGGTATATGAATGGAATATATTATTGTTCTGCAAGAAATAGTGAGCATGCAGATTTCAGGAAAATCTGGAAAGACTTGCATGAACTGAGGCTGAGTGAAGTGAGCAGAACCAGGAAGACATTATGCACAGTAACAGCAACATTGTGGGATGAACTTTATTAGACTTAGTCCTTAATTCCAAAAGACTCATGATGGAAAATGCTTTCCACATCCAGAGAAAGAACTATGGAGTCTGAATGCAGATTGAAGCATAATATTTTCTTTCTCTTACTATTCCAATATATGCTCCAGCTAAGCATGATTATTTGCTCTTCCTGAAACATTTCCTGTAGCCTCCATCCTCAATGGCTATGCTCATACCCATCCCTTTACTTAGAATGCATTTCTTCACAGCCCTCCCTAATTCTTCCACAGCCTTCAAAGTCAAGATAAGTTGTCACATTTCTCCATATTTTTAACCCTTTCACTCCTAAGTTATTGTTCTCACCTCTTAATTGCCATATTCACATCATAGCTTAAAGATAATCATGTACCAAAGTTGGCTTGTAGTATATCCTCGTGGAGGGGTTAGCCTGTGCCTTAACCACTTTCAAGGAAACAATTCAGTAGTCAAGGACTTAGGTGCTTTGGATTGATGAAACAATTCCCTTATTGGCCAATGAGCAGGAAGAGCTACAGATTTGGTGGATTTTTAAAAGAAAATGAACTGACTTCTAGGAGTCAAAATGTCAGAGTAAGCAGTAAGTCACTCTCACTCTACCTTATAGACCTTGAAAAACCCAGAAAATACCACCCCAGGAAAAATCCTTTAACAGTGGAGCCAGTAGAAAAACAGGGTGCAGCAGTTTTTAGCTTGTGAGTCAAGGGGGATTAACAGGAAAAATCTCTCTTGCTGTGACTGAAGGGGACCAGTAGAGGACAGGAGGTGTCCCAGCCAACCAGCATCAAACTCCACCTCAGCAAACCCGCAGGAGATCCTGATCCCCAGAGAGGTAGAGTGGGCAAGCACCAACACCAGGACCCCTATGTGCCTTTGCACAGGCAAGGGAGCCAGCAGACACCAGCATGGAAAACCACTGCTTGCTCAGCAGATGGATGTCCACCAGAGGCTGAGTCTACCCATGCTCTACTGCAGCCCTGACAAGGAGGCAACAACCTTCAATGTCTACACCATCCCACCCCACACCTCACCCCATGAGCTTTGGTGTAACCCGGGGAAACACAGAAAACCCCACCTCACTTCAGCACAGACTAGCCACCACCATCAGCTCCAGCTCAGTCCCCGATAAACTACATCTCTACAACCTCCATCTGCCTGAACTGGAGACCCCAGCATGCAAAGTAAGTAACCAGGGCCTTAGCCCCCAGCACAAGAACTATGGGACAGAGCCCCCCTGTGATTCAGAAGAAAAGGTCAACTCTAAAAGCCAGGAAAAAGGCAAACACCTTGAGCAAGAGATAACACAGAAAAACAAAGACCATAGAGTCTTACTATGGGGACAGGGAAGATCAAAATACCAATTCAGAAGAGGACAACATTGTCACTATACTCAATCCAAAACGTCAAAGGGGAATATGAGCTAGTATCAAGCCCAAAAAGCCTTCTCGGAGGAGCTCAAGAAGGATCTTAAAAGTTAAATTAGGGAAGTAGAAGAAAAATTGAACAATTCCTTCAAAAATACAATTGGCGAAATGGAAAAAAAATTCACTGAAGAAAACAACTCCTTAAAAAGTAAAATTGGTCAGATGGAAAAGGAGGTACAAAAGCTAACTCAAGAAAACAATTTGTTAAAAATTAGAACTGGGCAAGTGGAAGCTAATGATTCTATGAGACATCAAGAATCAGTCAAACAAAATCAAAAGAATGAAAAATAATAGAAGATAAAGTAAAATACCTCATTGGAAAAACAACTATGGAAAACAGATTCAGGAGAGATAATTTAAGAATTAAATAATTTTACTAATAAAATAAATAATAATTTAAGAATTATTGGTCTACCTGAAAGCCATGGTGAAAAAAGGAGCATGAAAAAAATAAACAAATGAAAAAGGAGCCTGACAGCATCTTTCAAGAAATCATCAAGGAAAACTGCCCTGAGGTTCTAGAACCAGAGGGTTAAATAGTCATCAAAATAATCCACCAGACACTTCTGAAAGAGATCCCAAATTAAAAACGCCAAGGATTATAGCCAAATTCCAGAACTATCAGGTCAAGGAGAAAATATTACAAGCAGCCAAAATAAATAATTCAAATATCATGGAATCACAGTCAGTATTATGCAGGACCTTCCAGCTTCTACATTAAAAGATTGGAGGGCTTGGAATATGATATTCCATAATGCAGAGGAGCTTGGATTACAACCAAGGATCAACTACCCAGCAAAATTGAGCATAATCTTTCAGGTGAGAAGATGGATATTCACTGAAATAGGGGATTTCCAGATCTTCCTGATGAAAAGACCAGAGCTCAATGAAAAATTTGATCTTCAAATAGAAGACTCAAGAGATGCATGAAAATACAAACTTCTAGAATAAAAGATTTTGTGGCATACATAAAAAAGGGGGGGGGATGAACCACTCTTATCTCTCTCCTTTCTTCCCATCTATGGATCATACTGAGGCTACCGGAGCCTATCTCTAAAGGGAGGTGTTTGTTGGAGAGGGGGCTGGTGCACTTCTCTACCACTGGAGTAATGGCACACTATAAGCCCAAAGCAGACAAAGCAAATATGTGGGCTTAGGCAAGTGTAGGCCTGGTCTTTGGGACTGTGGAGTGTCTTCTGTTTTATTTCTTCCCTAAGCATAGATTAAAGAACAATAATCCTGAGATGGACATTTCCATCTTTTTTTTTTTTTTGCCAGGAGAGAAATTTATTTTATTTGTCAGAAATCATATTTGGATATCAATCCTACCCTCTGGGTTCTTTGCCTCAATTTTGTTTTTTGTTTTTGTAATTAAAAATAAAATTTAAACTTAAATACAAAATGAGAAAAGAAAAAAAAAATACCACGTACATAGCAGACCATAGGAGAAGATTCAATATAAAATAATACATTTCCATTTCCAGAAAACCTATATACTAAATACTTCCTTTTGTTTTCAAAGCTGCCCAGATTTTCTTTGCTTCCTTGATGCTTTCCTTGTTCTGTGCTATGCACTTTTTATAATTTTCTCCCTCCACACACCATCCAAAGAAGGCAACAGTTAAATGTGAATATATACATATATCTAGATAGAGATAAATATACACATACATACATGTAGACACTCATACACATTATGTAAGACTGTACTATGTTTATTTCCTTCTATCATTTGTTACTCTAAAGATAGATAGCATCTTCCTTTGGAAGTCCAAGTCTTTCTATGTTTTTCTAAGTCAACCAGTTCATCATTCCTATACCACTGATATATTCCAACCCAATCACATTTGAGAGATTGAGTTTTTCCCTCCAATTTTCTGCATTCCTTCTATTCTTGTCTATATAGGTTTTATTTATGCAAGAAAATTTTAATTTAAAATAATCAAAATTATCAGTTTTACACTTCAACAATGCTCTTACCTTTTAATATAGTTTAAGGTCAGATTCTGTTGAATCTACTTCCTTTACATCTTTTTTTTTTCATGACCTTTTGTTCTTCCAAATGAACTTTGTTATATTTTTCCTAACTCAGTAAAATAATTTTTTAGTAATTTAATTGGAATAACATTGGATAAACAGATTAGTTAGGTAAAATTGCCATTTAAAAAATTAGATTGGCTTTACCTACCCATGAACAATAAATATTACTTCAATTATTTAGACCTGAGTTTATCTGTATATAAAGTATTTTATCTTTATGTTCCTACAGTTCCTTTGTCTGTTTTGGCAGGTATACACTCAGGTATTTTATGCTGTCTAAGCATTTTAATTGGTCTAAAACAATATTGAATAATATTAGTGACTGTAATGGGAATGGGAATTTGAAGATCTTCTCTGCCCCTTAATAGACCTGGGGGGAGTTTGAAGATCTCCCCTGCTGTGAAGATAAAACTCTGCCCCCTGATAGGCTGAATGTAGTCACATGGAGCCTGTGGTGGGAGGAGTTTGCTGAGGAGAATCAGAGCCCACAGAAAGAGAAGCTGGTAGAGGCGGAGTCTGACAGTTGGAGACAGAGGAGGAGTTCAAGCAAAAGAGAGAGAGTTTTGTGAGAAAATATTGATCTTATATTGGTTTGTGGGAAGGCTAAAGGATGCTGTGGCTCTCAGCGTTATTATGGCTTCTAAATATCTTTGGTACTTTGGCTTACTGGTTTTGGGATTTGGTTTTCTGGTGTCTAAATAAATCCTTCAACTTTATCCTCTATTTGGAGAGTTTGACATGTTTTGCGATCCAACATCATGTGATAGTTATAGTCACAGCCTCTATCGTGTTCGTGGGTGCTGTAAATCTTGCATTGGCACTACAGTGACACAAAGTGTAACTGAGATCATGATTATTATCCCTCCTTTTTTTTTAACATAATAAATTCTACTCCTGCCCCTTAGTTTATCTTTGTGTGTATCTCTCATTTTTATAATGTTTCCTGAAAGCAGCATATTGTTGAATTAAAAATTTAAATCTGCTGTTTGCATTTTATGGGTATATTCATCTCATTAATGTTCTAAACTACAATTACTTGTGTATTTTCCTCCTTCCTATTTTTCCTCACTATCCTTCTCACCTTATTTATCCTATCCCTCCTCACTCCTCTGCTTTCCTTTTAGACACAACCTTGCCCTCCTTATCCTACATCTGATCTGATGTGAGTAGGGTTCCAGCACTTCGAGCCCTCTTTCTTCATCCAATTCCTTTGTATAAGTTCTTCCTCTCATGCTTCATTTGTGTGAGAAAATTGCTCTTTTTACCTTTTCCTACACTGTTTATCTTTTTAGAATTATTTCTTTCAAAATATCTAATCACTAATGACAATATTAGGCATACTGTTTATAATTGGTCTTTGATGTTTACCTTATGTTTACTTTATGATGTTTACTCCTGGATCTTGTATATCAAATTTTCTACAAGTTCTAGTCTTTGCATGACAAAATCTTGAAAGTCTATCAGTTCATTGAATATCTTTTTGTTGTTCAGGATTATACTTAACTTTGATGAGTATGATATTTTTAGCTACAACCCCGGTACTTTTGATCTTTATATGTAGTGTTCCAAGAACTGTGATCTTTTAGTGTAGCCACTGCTAGGTCTTATGTAATTTTAATTGTGGCTCCATGGTATTTGAATTTTTTCTTATTGCTTGCAATATTTTCTCCTTAACTTGGGGTTTTTGGAATTTGGCTATGATATTCCTGTTGATTTTTATCCTGGGATCTCTTTCAGGTGGAGATTGTTAATTTTTTTTCTATTTCACTTTCCCTTCTTGTTCTAAAATTTCAGGGCAATATTCTTTAATTGTTTCTTGTTTTAGTGTATCAAGATTCTCTTTTTGATGGTAGCTTTTAGGTAGTTCAATTATTCTTATGTTTTCTGTTCTTGATCTGTTCTCCACAAAAATTGTTTTTCTTATGAGATGTTTCATATTCTCTTCTTTTTTCCATTTTTTTGTTACAATGCCATTGGGTTCCCCTTGCCTAATTCTAGTTTTCAAGGAGTTGTTTTCTTCCTTAAGATTCTGGATTTTTTTCCCATTTGGTTGACTTTCTGTTCATAATCTCTTT
Source organism: Petaurus breviceps papuanus (assembly GCF_028583685.1). Taxonomy (NCBI): domain Eukaryota; kingdom Metazoa; phylum Chordata; class Mammalia; order Diprotodontia; family Petauridae; genus Petaurus; species Petaurus breviceps. The sequence continues at coordinate 8,893,307 of NW_027185779.1, read as the reverse complement.
GGTTTTCTTGAATTGTTCTTATTTTTTTTTAATTTCCCTCAATCTATTATTTTATTTTTAAATTATTTTTTTGAGTTCTTCTAAGAATTCATTTCTAGCTTTGAAAGCAGCCTTGAGAATATCAAGAGGTAAGAGATATTAAGTTCTTTCATTAGTGGTGACTTATAGCAAGGGCAGTGTAATGGTAGTGGGAATTTGAAGATCTTCCCTGACCCTTAATAAATTTAGGGGAATTTAAAGACCTTCCCTGCTTTGAAACAAACTCTGCCTTCTATAGGCTGAATGTAGTCACATGGAGTCTGTGATGGAAGGAGTTTGCTGAAGAGTATAGTAGAGTCCACAGGAAGATGAGTCAGAGAGATGGTGGAAGAGGGATGCTCAGGCAAGGAGTTAGGTTTGTAAGTAAAATATTGATATTATATTGGTTTGTGGGAAGGCTAAAGGATGACATGGTGCTCTGACATGTTGCGGTACATTAACTTCTATGTTGCTATAATGGATTTAGTTTCCTGATGTTGGGATTTGGTTTTCCGGTGTCTGAATAAATGTTTTGCTTCTGTCCTCTATATGGAGAGCTTGTTATATTTTGTGATTGAGCACCATGTGGGAATATTTATAGTCATGATCAGTGCTGTAAATATTGCATTGGCACTACAGGGAGTTTTGTATAGGAGATGACCACTTATGGAGAAAATGCACAAAACCTGTCCTGGCTTGCTGGAAGACATGTACCTGAAGACAATTTTTTGGACAGTGTAGAGCTGAGGTGAAATGTGAAGTGCCCATTTAGCACTCCTGAAAACTGCTTTGTGTCTTGGTGGTTTTAAGTCTCAAGTTCCCAGGGGAGTATAACAGTAATTATTATTTATTATATCCTGTGCATTTATTTTATGTTGGGGAGGCAATTAAGTATCTCATATTTGATTCATGATGTATATTGAGTATCTTTTTTCCCCCCTCATTGGGGTACTATTTCTACAAGCTTTATTTTGTCTACTGAACTCTAAGTTGCTTGATTATAGAGACTTTCATATTATTATTTGTTTCTTTTTTCTGGGTTAGCAGAGTACCTTGCACAGAAGCATTCAATAAATATCTGTTAAGTTGAATTGTTTTACCCAAAGACTAAAACAGAAAGATTTGCCTACACAAAAGTTTACTTGAGTGCACTCTAGCCTGAAGATCTCAATGACTCTGGTTTATTTCCCTAATTCCAAAAACTTATATCTCCTGCTAATGGTAGTTATAATAGTATTGTATTTGTGGATCTTTATATCAGAAGAAACTTGGCTAGCTCAAGTGAGTTATGAATGGTTTATTTTCAAATGCACTTAGTATTACTGGTTTATTACGCTGTCTTAATGGAGCTACTTAAAGAATTTAATAGAATTTTAGTTTAATTTTAATTAGCATGAAGTTTTAAAAAATAAAATTCAAATAAATTTTTCTATGAAAATAATTTGAAAAACATGTGAAATGGTCATTTATAGTTGTTATTTTTTTCCACAGAGAATTCAGAATCCTAAGAGAGGGTGAAAATGGAAGTTCTCAGTTATAATATTAAACAAAGCTAATTTATGTCTATTTATTTTCTTATTCTAAGATAGAAACCATGTAAGTCTACTAAAATCTCTACCTGTTTGTAGTTGAAAAAACTAAATTTGGGAAACAATAAACTAGAAGAAGTTCCAGAAGAGCTGATGTACCTTAAAAACTTGGAAATCCTCCATTTATTCAGAAATTTAATAAAGTCATTTTCACCTAAGTCATTTGGTAAGTCAATAAAAAAAAATATTTAGTTTAACTATTAAAATTTAAGAATAGTACCAAAGGCATTGTATTTGATGTCTTTTTTCAGTTTTCATCTTTTTATTCAAATGTTTATACATTTAATTTTGTGAATATTTTATTTTTATTTTTGGGAAGGCTCCTTTGTTGTTGTATTGTGTGTTTCTGAATGCCTATTTCTAACAATCTCAAGCAATTAGTAAATTCCCATTGCAGAATCTCTAATCTTCAGTTTAAGTTAGGAGGATCTCTACTCCAAGCATGTGAAGACTTCCCCTGGTGGAATGGGTAGATGAAAACAATTTGTTCTTTTTTTTTTTGAGGGGGGAAGGCAAGACAATTGGGGTTAAGTGACTTGCTCAGGTTACACAGCTAGTAAGTATGTCAAGTGTTTGAGGTTGGATTTGAACTCAGGTCTTCCTGACTCCAGGGCTGGTGCTCTATTCTCTGGGCCACCTAGCTGTCCCAGAAAACAATTTGTTCTAAAGGCCATGAAGGCAGTTTAAGCAGGTTCTGTGGAACTCTTAGAGCTTGGTCAGACATTGATGATGCTGATATACTCCACTTCATTGTGGGACACTGATGGCATCTTGACTTTTGTTCTCCCCCTTGGACTTTGATAAATCAGGAAGAGAGAGTAAGGCTGATGACTTTGCACAACTCTGATTCACTTAAATTCAATTCATGGACAAGTCAAGACATCACCCATCATCCAGTATTTTCCAACATCATGATGTCCCAGATATAAAAACTGGTAGACACTGCTACAGGGTGTCCATCCAAATACATATTAAAATCTAGGCAACTAATATTCTTCATCCACTTGGTTTTTCCTTGTGGAAGGACAACCTGGAAACTCCTTTAAGTGATTGTTAATCTGATGTTTATTATCAAAGGGTTAATGAACAGAAATTTGTGTTGTTACAGTTTCCAAGAAATCATAGAGGATTTTGATATATGTCTGGAGATACTTCTTTGTAAAAGAGTCTATAAGGGGGAATTTTAAGAGTCTATAAGGGGACAATAAGCACAATAAGATTTTATATTCAATATGTCTTTCAGTTGTCAAACAGTAAAGAGGCACTGAATATCACCAGTGAAAGCCTGTTTATTCCTTTCTAATATTCTAATTAAGGATGCTATCAATCTGTGTAAAGATAACTTTTATAAAGATTTTGTATAGAGTCAGAGCCAAGATGGTGGAGTAAAAGCAGGAACTTGCTTGAGCTCATACCCCAACCACCTCCAATACCTGTAAAAAATCACTCCAAACAAATTTTAAAGCTATAGAACTCACAAAATGAGAGAATGAAATACATCTCCAGCAGCCTGGCAAGCTGAAAGGGTCTATTGCACTGGGCTGAGAGTGGAGTGCAGTCCCATATGGGCCATGCCAGCACAGACCCATGGCACAGACCAGCCAGAGCAGGCTTTGGTAGTTTTGGCAGTTTCCAGACTTCTCAAACCATAAATGCCAAAGAAAAAATAAAAGGTCAATGGGGAAACTCTGTTGACCTGAATGAGAGAATAATGTGGTCTGGCCCCTGCTCCTGGGAGAGTGGAGGAGGCAGCTGTAGCAGTGCTTCCAGAGCTCCAGGTCCACAGATGGTGGGGGAACCAAGTGGCTGACTGGGGGGAAACTGCAGGAATCTCTTTGCTGGTGCAGAGATAGGATTCTCTTGCTTTGCTCCACTTGGATCAGGGTCACAGTCTTGGGTGGAAGTCCTGGGGTGAGGAGGAGCACTGGCATGGCAGAATTTATGGTGGCTATGGAGAGGGAATCCTCCTCACAGGTCTGAGGCCAGCACTTAGAAGTAGCTCTGAAAACAGCTGCACTAAACCTCAGAAATTTGGGAGACAGCACTCTTCATTCTGGAAGCAGAATTCTACTATGGCAAAGAGCTCAAAAGTCAAGTAATCTGCTGGCAAAATGAGCAAACAGAGAAAGAGAAATCACACTATAGAATCATTCTGTGGTGACAAAGATGATCAAAATATAGAACGAGAAGAAGATGACAAAGTCAAAACTCCTGCATCAGCGGTAGAAAGGTGGCAAAGTGAATAGAGCACTGGCCCTGGAGTCAGGAGGACCTGAGTTCAAATCCACCCTCAGACACTTAACACTTACTAGCTCTGTGACCTTGGGCAAGTCACTTAATGCCAATTGCCCTGTCCTTCCCCTTCCAAAAAAGCACAAAAAACAAAAACAAACCCCTCCAACTCCTGCATCAAAAGCCTCTAAGAAAAATATTAATTGGTTGCTGGCCACAGAAGGGCTCAAAAAGGATTTCAAAAATCAAGTAAGAGAATTAGAGGAAAAATTGGGAAGAGAAATGAGAGTGATGCAAGAAAATCATGAAAAATGAGTCAACAGCTTGCTAAAGGATAATCCAGAAATACTGAAGAAAATAATGCCTTAAAAATAGACTAACTCAAATGGCAAAAGAGGTCCAAAAACCAATGAGGAGAAGAATGCCTTAAAAATCTAAATGGGCCAAATGGAAAAGGAAGTCCAAAAGCTCACTGAAGAAAATAATTCCTTCAGAATTAGAATGGAACAAATGGAAGCTAATGACTTTATGAGAAATCAAGATATTATAAAACAGATTCAAAAGAATGAAAAAATAGAAGACAATGTAAAATATCTCATTGGAAAAACCACTGACCTGGAAAATAGATCCAGGAGAGATAATTCATATGTATGTGTGTATATGTATACATAGACAGAGGGCACAGGGTGAGTTGAATATGAAGGGATGATATCTAAAAAATAAAATTAAGAGGTGAAAGAGGAATATATTGGAAGAAGGAGAAAGGTAGAGATAGAATAGGGTAAATTATTTCATATAAAAGAGGCAAGAGAAAGCTGTTACAATGGAGAGGAAGAGCAAGGAGGTGAAAGGGAAGGAGTCAACCTTACTCTCATTGGATTTGGCTTAAGGAGGGAATAACATATACACTCAATTGGCATCTTACTCTACAAGAGAATAAGGGAGAAGTGTATAAGAGGAGGAGATGATAGAAGGCAGGGCAGATTGGAGGAGGGGGTAATCGGAAGCAAATACTCTTGAAAAGGGACAGGATCAAAGGAGAAAATAGAATAAATGGATGGTGGGATCAGATGAAGGAAAATATAGTTAGTCTTTCACAATATGGCTACTATGGAAATATTTTGCATAACTACACATGTATAACCTATATTGAATTGCTTGTCTTCTCAATGAGGATGGGTGAGGAAGGAAGAAGGGAAAGAATCTGGAACTCAAAGTTTTAAAAACAAATGTTAAAAAATTATTTCTTTATGCAACTGGAAAATAAAATATACAGGCAATGGGATATAGAAATCTATCTTTTTCTACAAGAAAGTAAGGGGTAAGGGGGGAGGATAAGGGAGGATATAAGAGATGGCAGACTGGGCTTGCCATCTTGGGGTTGGGGGTAGGGGAGAGATAGGAAGAAAATTTGGAATTCAAAATCTTGCAGAAATGAATGTTGAAAACTAAAATAAATAAAAAGGAAAAATAAAGATTTTGTATAGAAGAAAGAGTTGGCATTGAGGTTCACAGTTATCAATATTCTTTTGGCCACCTTTTCTCATTATCAATAAAGACTGATTTGTTTTTCTGTCATCAGGATATTTCTCTCCTTCAGATTCCTTGTATATCAGTTCCCCAAGAATCTGACAAACATGTTGCTTGCAGAATCAACCTAAAAATTGGGTTGCCTCTCCTCTATATATGCTTAGTTTGATATGTCTGCTTTCCCTGTCCTCCTGTTCTCTTCACTGTCATTTCTATCTCCTCTGTACGCATATCTAAAACTATGCTTGTTCAAATGTGGTGGTTCTCCTGCCATTGTTGGAGGGAGAACTTGTTATAATGATTTTTACAAATCTTTTCCATTTTTCTTCTGTTTATAGCTGTTGTTCCTTTTTCATCCTTGAATGCCTTTGGGAAGCTTTTGATTAACTTGGATAGTTTTCCAAGATTTCCTTAAATTGTTTTCCCTCACCATTGGCTTCTCTGTCCTTTAGAAGCATCATTTCAATATTGCCCACCATCCTTCTTTGAGAGATTTACATTCTATTCCAGTGTTGACTTGGAAAGTTTACATTCTAATTTGGTGGGGTTTTTTTTGGCAGCAGGAGATTTAAATTTTATTTTATTTGCAGGAGATTCAGATTCATTATGATTAAATTGCATTCTGGGTTCTCTTGGTCTCCTTGTTGGGACAAATAATTTATGGTTAAACTTTTGGAAAAACTAATATAGTTGTCAATATAATTTCTGTCGTTCATTTCCATTTTTTGATTTTGAGTTATTTGCTTAAACAATTCAAGTTTAATTTACTTCAATTGTATATCATATATTTTTCTCTTTGCTTTTTAAAAAACTTATTATGATCTTAGCTTTGATGAGTGTTCACAGATAGCTGATGATAAGTTTCTCAAGTCTTTTTTTTTTTTTAAAGCAATTGGGGTTAAGTAACTTGCTCAAGATTACACGGCCAGTTATTTTGTGTGGGTGCCAAGTATCTGAGGCTGGAACTGATCCCAGGTCTCCTGACGCCAGGGCTGGTGCTCTTACTCACTGCACCACCTGACCACCCCAAGTTTCTCAAGTCTTAATAGTATTCTTAGTAGGTTTGTTATTTAGATATATAATTTCGTAGGATGTCTTATGCAATTAAGAATATTTAGAAACCTATCCATGGGAATCTTTATTTCATTTGGACTATAAAAAATTCTCTATAACATCAGCAAACATCTTACGTATGTTTTCCTGTTCAGATTCATAATCATTTGATGTTCATATTCGATGGGACATTGAATAACATAATCTCTGTAGTTTTATTTATCACAGAGACTTGTACTGTTTTAACATATATGTGAAGACAAATTTTTTGAAGTAGTGCCTTTAAAATAGCATTTTGTGTTATTGAGTCAAGCTTAAATACTGAAGTGGATCTGTAGTCTTATAAATGTGAACATTCCTTCCAACAATGCAGATTGCAACCTGTACATCCCTTCCATCCCTGATCATCCTGTGTGTCTCATACATATTCTCCTATAAGTTCATGAGAGATGGTCCAGGTAATATGCTGAGGACTTTTTCTTTTGACATTGTGATGATACCACTGGAACAAATCCACCAGTTATCCCTTGCTCACTATCTCTTATCTTTTTTGCTCAAATATTTAATGACACATTTTAATTGATTCTGCTTCATAACTTATTTGTAATGTTTGAGCCTGATCACATCAACCAAGCACCTCTCTATTGATCTTTAGGTGATACACATTTTCAAGTCTTTGGGAAGGGTCATGTTTCATGACTTGAAGTCACACAATCTGGTAGAATATTAATATGAAAAAATGGGTCTTTTTAGGGAGAAATTTTTCATTAAAAACTTTGCAATTTTCCAAAAACTTTTGCAAATAATCCACTGTCACTCTCTTAATTCCATTTGTCATATACGTCTCTATATGTGTGTGTGTGTGTTTATGTGTATCTATTTCAACATTGATTAATGAGCTTTGTAAGTATTCTAAATAGCTTTTATCATAGTCTGGATAGCATTTAGTTGTTTTTCCCCATGTAGATGGTTAGACCATACTCTTTTAAATGATTATGAATGCTCTGCAGTGTTTGGGACTCAATCAACTTATACAATGTTATCAGCAAATAATAACACATCAAGGACTTCACTATAGGAAAATTTTCTTCTATTTGGGTTCTATACTAGATCTCCTCCATAACAATGGTGAACACATTTGTCAAGGATACATCTCCCCATTTTGTATGTTTTCTGATATTGATAACTAGAGAGTTATCAGTCAAGGTTATCAGTATTATATATTTTCTAGAATCTTGTAAAATTTTGATATGTTGATGGGAGAAAAACCTTGTCTCAGGAAACCCTTTAAGGTGGTGTTTGATCAAATTTTATTTTTAACTAACAAATAATAAGTATAATAGGAGGTTTCAGTCAATTGATCATAAAGATATAGACTGTTACCTTCCAAAGATAGCCTGTTCCTTCTGAATAATCTTGGCAAGGATATTCTCAATATGAGTATGTATTATTTATTTTCATAAAACATTGTATTTAGATTTACTTAGAAAACAAGCATGTAGGAATATTTTCTCAGTCCCTTTTATTTTTGTAGCAATGAGATTTGAGTTTTTTTCATGCCTCTGGTTGGTATCTTTCCCTTCTTCAGATATTTTGATAACTGGTCCTTAAACACTCTCTTAATTGTGCTGTCTTGAACATGGACCTTCTCTAAATGCATTATGGTGTAGTTCAACTATTTCTTTCTATTTTTTATTATAGAGTTTTTTCTATAAGTGCATTTCAGACTCTGATGTTACAGTTTAGGTGTGTTACTCGATTATTCTTGAGTGAAAAGAATTTGTTATGAAGTCATCAATCTTTTTCATGTTTATTGCTCTTTCTTTTTTTTTTTTTTAAGTTTTTATTGATGTCTTATATTTTTTTTTTTGGTAACATCAGTGTGCTTTCCTCCAGTATTCTTCTTCCCAGAAAGCATCCCATATAACAAATTATATTTTTAAAGATAAAAAAGAAGAAAAAATCAGCATAACAAATCAACACATAGAAAAAGTTTAAAATAAGTACAACACTAATGAATCTTCCATTTCTGCAAAAGGGGTGAAGTATCTTCTAATATCTCTTACTTCTGAGTCATGTTTGTTGATTGTAATTTTGTATCATTTGCTTTTTTTGTTCTTTCCATTTTCATTGTTATAATTGTGCATATTGTTTTCTTGACTCTACTTGCTTGACTCTGCATCTGTTCATATAGATCTTTTCAAATTTCTCTATTCATTTGCTTTCATTTTCATTCATATTTCATCATTAAGGATGAATATACTTAATTGGATATTTTTAAAAAATTGATTATTTTACTCCATCTTCTCTGTTTTATGTGATGATATTGCATATAATCTTCCACTATCCTTCTCCATAAGATTTTAAAGAGAAATTTATATCATAACCTATTGTTGCCGTTGATTGCCGTAGCTCTCTAGTTGAAAAGTAAAGTTGTGTTTGCCAAAACAAGAGTTTTTTTTTTAGCAATCTAACTCTTGGTTTCTTTACTTATAGCAACTGATTTCATTAATTAAATTTCCATATGAAGTAATTGCATTTGGTGTCAGTGCCCTTTCTTCCATCCATCTCTCATTTCTTGACATCAAAAATGTGTTTAAATACAACAGACTGGAATTGTCTTAATTACACATTGTGTCTTTTTTCATTTTAATTCTTCTGGTGTTCTGTTAATTTTAAAATATATAATTTTCCCAATTATATGTGAACATTATTTATTATTATTATTAACATTCATTAAAAAAAATTGAGTTCCAAATTTTCTCCCTCCTTTCTTTCCCCCTTCATTTAGAAGAAAATTTGAAATACGTTATACATGTGGAGTCATGCTAAACATATTTCCATATTATTCATGTTGTGAAAGAAAACACAGTTTAAAAGCAAACAAAACCCAAAACACCTAAGAAAAAGAAAGTTTTAAAAAATTTGCTTTGATCTGCATTCAGATGCCATTAGTACTTTCTGGAGAGTGTTATAGCGTTTTTCATCATAAGTCCTTTGGAATTGTCTTGGATCATTGTATTGCTGAGGATAACTAAGTCATTCACAGCTGGTCATCATAAAATATTGCTGTTATTGTGTACACTCTTCTCCTGATTCTTCTTACTTCATTCTTCATCAGTTCCTGTAAGTCTTTCCAGGTTTTTCTAAAAGCATGCTGTTCATCATTTCTTATGGCAAAATAGTACTCCATTACAATCATATACCACAACTTGTTCAGCCATTCCCCAATTCATAGGTATTCCCTCATTGTCCAATTCTTTGCCATTGCAAAAGAGCTGCTATAAATATTTCTGTATATAAAGATCCTTTTGCTTTTTACCTCTTTTGGATATAGACCTAATAGTGATATTACTGAGTTAAGGCATATGGGAGTTTTAGAGCCATTTTGGCATAGATCCAAATTGCCCTCCAGAATGGTTCAATCAGTTTATAACTCCATCAACAATGCATTAGTGTTGGGGTGGCCAGGTGGCTCAGCAAGTAAGAGCACCGACCCCAGTGTAGGGATGACCTGGGGATTGAATTCGGGCTCAGATACTTAGCACCACACCCAGAAATAACTGGCCGTGTAACCTTGAGCAAGTTACTGAACCCCAATTGCTTAAAAAAACAAACAATGCATTAGTGTTCCAGTTTTCCCATTTATCATTTTCCCTTTCTGTCATACTAACCAATCTGACAGGAGTGAGGTACCTAAGAGTTGCTTTAATTTGCATTCCTCTAATCAATAGTGATTTAGAGCATTTTTTCATATGACTATAGATAGCTTATTTGAGAAATGAGGCCTTTACCAGAGAAACTTGCTGTAAATTTTCTTTCCAGTTATGATTACTGACTATCTTCCATTCCATTTTTTTTTTGCTTTTTTTGGAGGGGGCAGGGTAGGGCAAATGGGATTAAGTGACTTGCCCAAGGTCACATGGCTAGTTTGTGTGTGTGTGTGTGTGTGTGTGTGTGTGTGTGAAGTGTCTGAGTCTGGATCTGAACCCAGGTCCTCCTGACTCTAGGGCCAGTGCTCTACTCACTGCACCACCTAGCTGCCTCTTCCATTCCATTTTCAAGGAGAACCTGGGAATTATCCTTTTATTTAGCTGAGTCAAATGCTTTTTCAATGATAATAATGACATATAACATTTATATAGTGTTTACTATGTGCCAGATACTGTGCTAAGCACTTTTCAAATGCTATTTTATTTGATTCTCACAACAACCCTGGGAAGTAAGATCGATATTCTCCCTATTTTACATATGGGGAAATTGAGGCAAACAGATGTTTAGTGACTTGCCCAAGGTCAATAAGCTAGGAAATATATGATGCTGGATTTGAACCCAGAAAGATGAGAGGATTCTTGACACCAGGTCCAGTTCTCTATCCATTATGCCACCTAGCTGCCCTGCATCAATAAACAATTATGGGGGAATCTTATATTTTATCCACCTGTTAGTGGGATTCTGCAAAATATCTAATGTTTTAGATAGTGTTAGAATTTGAAGTTTTTTTTTTGTTCAAAGGCATTTAGAACCTTTAATTTCTATGTTTTCTGGTTTTAGGGATTAAGATCCATTAAATCTGGGGCAACTAGGTGGCACAGTGAATATAGCACTGGTCCTGGAGTCAGGAGGACCTGAGTTCAAATCCGACCTCAGACATTTAACACTTACTATCTGTGTGACCTTGGGCAAGTCACTTAAACCCAATTGCTCTGCCTTCCCCCCTCCAAAAAAAAGACAAAAAAGAACCATTAAATCTTTCAAGTTCTTTGGGAATTGCTTTAAATATGGTATGTAAACCAAGTTCCAATTATTTAGTCCTAGTTATCCAAAGGCAGGCTCTTCCTAATTAAATATATCATGGTCAAATCAGATTTTCAAGTTTATTATTAAGCACAAACTATGTAAGTGTTTACTTATTGACATCTCCAATAATTTTTGTTTATCTGACTGGTCAGAAAAACTATCTGAAACTCAAATACTTAAGTACCTTTCCTATTCATGAGGTCTGAAGAGCAAGGAACAAACTGTCTACTTGCTCAATAGAGTGACTTTTTGGGAAGAGTCAGAGAAGCAAAATGAAGGGAAATGAACTCAGTTTTATAAAGCACTTAACATTCATCAACACACTTGACAATCACAAATTCTACTGTGAGATAGATTCTATTATTATTATTCCCATTTTGCAGGTGAGGGAATTTATGAGCAGAGATTAAATAGCTCCAGGTTACATAGCTTGTGGATGACATAGGACTCAGATGCTGGTCTTCTTGACTGGGTCCAGTGGCTATCTACTAGGCCATTGTCTCTTTGGCTTCATAGCATCTTCTTGGTTATTAGGATTTAGAACTGGAAAAGAACTTAGAAGTCATTTAGTCCAGTCCATTCATTTAACAGACAATAAAACTGAAGACTCAAAATTATAAACAGACTTTTCTCAAGTCACACAAGTAGTCAGTCATTAAATATTTGTTATGTACTTACTATGTGCCAGGAACTGTGCTAAATGTTAAGGATAGAAATATGAAAAAGCAAAATAGAATCTTTATCCTCAAGGAGCTTACAATCTATTGGGGAAAGTCAAGTTGCAAAGCCAGATTTCAACTCTGAAGGTTTTGTGACTTCAAATATGGGTATCTTCTATTCTACCAATGAGGATGGTTTTCATAGTAGGACTTCATTATTTTATTACAAGTTAATTTCTGTTATATTAGGCATACCCTTATTTAAGTATAAGTTCAAAAGAACAAAAGCAAATGTTAATTGTTTTTCATTATTCATTATTTTGTATCATCTGCTCTGACGTACTCTCGGTGTAAATAGTACTTAACATGGTCAAACTCTGGTTAAACATATGTCTATTGAATGAATACTTCTAATACTTTTAAAATAGCTATATAATAATTTTTATACAATACCAGGCACATAGATGGTGCAGTGAATAGTGTGCTGGGCCTGGAGTCAGGAAGATCTGAGTTCAAATGCAGTCTCAGAAACTTACTAGTTGTGTAACTAGCTGTGTGATCTTGGACAAGTCACTTAACCTTGTTTGCCTCAGTTTCCTCATCTGTAAAATGAGCCAGGGAAGGAAATAGCACACTACTACAGTATCTTTGCCAAGAAAACCCCAAATTGGGTCATAAAGAGTCAGACATGACTGAATCAATTGAACAACAACAGCCCACTTATGAAGAGTTATATAGCTCATGGGACAGCAAATATATACTGTGTTTTTTTTTTTTTTGTTAACCAAGATGGTAGAAAAGGGATAATGAGAGGCTTATCTTTAAGAATTTAACTACAATTTGCTCTGTAGAAGAGAAGGAAAAAGTAAAATAGAAGAACATGGTTACTTCATTGAACCTGCAGAAAGTATAAATTGTATGTCTGCTTAATTTGCTAAAGATTCATTTTCTTCAACAGATGGCTTAGAGAATTTGAACATTTTGAATATGAACCACAACAAACTTAAAACAATTCCTCCAGAAATAAACAGGTAATTTTATTTATAATACAATTGCCCTGTACCTCCTCACTTCCCTGCTTCCAATTTTCTGTTGCAACTAATACTTGTGGGTAATATAGACATACAAAGAACTGAAGAAGTGAGACACCATTAATCACAAGGATGAAAAACAATATGGCTTCATGGTCTAACAACAAAATTGGGCCTTTAAAATTCCCAGCTCTGGTGCAGCTAGGTTGTGCAGTAAGTAAAGCCTTGGCCCTGGAGTCAGGAGGACCTGAATTTGGTTCCGGCCTCAGACACTTAGCACCCACACAAAAAACTAGCCATGTAACCTTGGGCAAGTTACTTAACCCCAATTGCCCTCCAAAAGGCAAAAAAAAAATTCCCAGTTCTGTTGCTGCTTGTGTCCAGTCCATGGACACATGCTCAGTCTCTGTAGTTTCATGTTTATTTACTACAAAGTAGTGATGTTAGCACTTCTCTTACATAAAAATTGGCAGTTTAAAGTATTGAGTTTGTTAGAAAAGGTAACATATTAAAACACAGGTTTCAAGAACCAGAGCATTATTTTTTTATCCCATATTTTATTATCTCTCCTCCCCCCAAAAAGACTGTTTCTCTTATATTGTACATGTGTACAAATCAGGCTGCCACTATAGCATCTTTCCCCAAACCAGCTGAGAGATTCCTCCTTCTGAGGGCCAAGCTCTCTCTTGGACTTTTTCAGTGACAGATGGAGAGAGAGCCTTGTTTGGGGTTTACTTTGGAGATTCTTTTTATTGCCTTCTGAACAGAAACAGATGTATTACTGAGTAAGAACAACAAGATTTTTTTAAGAAAAAGAAAATATGAACAGCCAAATAGCACAGGACATTCTACAGTACACTTAATCCATTCAGATAGCTTGCTTACACCTCTTGTCAATATATTTTGTTTTTCCCAACTATGTTTTTTTTTTTTTTTCTGGAGGGGGAAAATAATCACATTTCGGTCAAATGTTACATATAAGAATTTGGATACACTTTAAATCGACATCATCTACGCAGAAACAAAGTATGTTAATAACAATGTTTGCAGTTAGTTTACATACTTTTTTTTTTTTACTACTTTTGCTAATCAACATATTTATGCATTAATCCTGGGTTTCTAATTTTATGTTTTTAATCTTTAACAGTTAGTCAACAAACATTTATTAAGTGCTTACTGTGTGCCAGACATTGTGCTAAGGGCTGGAGATACAAAGACAAGCAAAAAGAAAGTCCTTGACCCCCAGAAGCTTGTGCTCTATGGGGAGAAGGCAGCATATTTATATAAGGGAGTTGACAAGTAGGAGGAGGGAGGAAGAAGGTACCTGGTAAGGGAGGGGGAAAGATGGTGGTGATGTCTGCAAAGTCAGGAGCAAATTCAGGGGAAGAATGAAGGAAATCTGGCTTGGGCTTCTCCCCAAAAGAAAACCCTGAGAGGAAACCACAAATGGGAGAAGAGGGCAAAAGGGGTGAAGGGGGTGTTCCAGGATGAGAAGGCAACTAAGTCTGGCAAATCAGAAGCAGAACCAAGAAGAGACACACTTATTGAAGGTATAAAAGCATTACATTCAAGCAATACTATTCATTTTATAAACCAGAAACTCTTAATCTTTTTGTGTTATGGATCACTTTGGTGGTCTGGTGAAGCCTATGAACTCATTAGAATATTGTGTTTTTAAATAAATAAAATGAATAAGATTACAAAGATAATTAGTTATACTGAAATAAAGGTATAGTTTTTCCCACCCAAGTTTACCTCAGGTTAAGAACTCCTGTTATGGGGCGGCCAGGTAGCACAGCGAGTAAGAGCACCGGCTCCAGTGTTGAGAAGACCTGGAGATCGAATCCCGGGCTCAGACACTTAGCACCCCACCCAGCAACACCTGGCCGTGTAACCTTGAGCAAGTTACTTAACCCCGATTGCTTAAAAAAAAAAAAAAAAAACAACTCCTGTTATAAACTGAGCAAGGCACATTTAGTAGGTATGAAAATTTGATTTAATAGATTCAAAAGAGGTGTGAAGCAACTGCCTTCTAACAGAAACTAAACAGATATTTGTAAATTAGATTTTCTTTTTTTTCCCAGTGGGGGAAGGTGGGAGGGAGAAAAAAATGTTTAATTATGGGAAAAGATTAATTAAAAAAAAAAACAAGCTAAGCAAACCAACCTATCTGGGACTTCCTATAAGAGATATTAGTAGAAAAGAGTTCAGTGCAGAATTTCATTCACGTACTTTAATTTTTAGATTACAGAATCTTAAATGCTTGAGCTTGAACAATAATGAGATAACTGATATTCCTAAGGAACTTTGTTCCCTGGCTTATCTTTCTGAAATTCAACTAAACTACAATCGACTTGTTTCCATCCCTGAAGAATTTATAACTTTGAATAATCTCAGAAGGCTGTCCTTGGCAAGAAACCTCATGGTTGTATTCCCAATGGTAAGTAAAATATCAAAGTCAATCTTTCCTCCTTTGGTAAGGTAGAAATTTATAAAACTATTGCTAACCTGCTTTAGTGTTAATAGATAGCATTTATGTAGCCCTTTAGGGTTTGCAAAGCACTATACAAATATTATCTCATTTTATCTTCATAACTACTCCAGGAGATAGATGTTATTATCCCTTTTTTGTAGATGAGGAAACTGAGGCTGAGAAATTAAGTGCATCACACAAGTAGAAACTGATTGATGTTAGATATGAACTTAGGTTTTCCTGACTCCAGGTCCAGTGAGTGATAAAAATTTGTCCAAGGTTCCACTGACTAGGCACTGTGGCCAATCACTGAAGTAATGATGCAGAGATTATTACTGTATCTTAAATGTTATATTACACTCAGAACACAAAGTCAGAGAGCCCAGGGCATCAGTTTTAGCAGCCATACACAGACTCTGAATACATAAACAGCATACAAAAATCGAATTTTATAGAAAGCAAGAGAGGATGATAAGGGAATATATGTCTGAAACAAGTAACAGAAGGGGGAAGATAAGAACACCTTCTAGCTGGTCAGAGTAAGAATTATGGCTTATTTCTCAGCCTTAATTCCTGAGATGTTAGGACCTTTGAACTTCCAGAAACAATGTCTGGAAATTCAAAATAGACCCTTAGGAAATGCCAGCCTCTTAACATGGTGGCAGCAAAAAGCCTGAGCCATTTTTTTTCTTGTTACAGTCTTTCTCTTATCAGAAAAATTGAGCCAGAAATTTTCATGTTACAACTTTAGCACCTCACTGCCTAGATGTTTTAAATGAGTTTTAATAAGCAGAATTTATTTTAGATCTACAGACCACATACTAAATTCTATCTATGACTTACTTGTATATGCTAAGCAAGTCATCTTATCCCTTTTGGCATATTAATTTCTTATTATAGTGTATATAATCAATTCTCAACCAACTCTATCAGTGGCAGATACTTATATTGAGGACAATTTCAATATATTGCAATAATATTATATATCCCAATAATATTATACATTATATACATACATGTGACTAACATAATACATACATATTTATGGTGCTCCAATAATATTTGTATAATTTTAAGCTTTAATAATTTTGCATGTATAAATGCTAGCCACTTACAAAAAATATGATTTGAAAGCTTATTTGAATTTCTTTTGCATTTATTTAGTTTTGTGAATCTTAAATTATACATTTTAATTTTACCAAGATGGGGCACCCTGTTATTATGCATTGCATGTATGACAGTTTCTATATGACACTTTCTCAGACCAGTAGATCTGTATGGGAGGTGTTCTAGTTTGGCCACCATGGTCACTTGATGTAGCTCCATTAAATTTTTTTAATTGTGGGATCTTCTATGTATCAAAGTCTCATTCTTTGGATGATATTAAAAGCTAGAATTATAAATTTTTCCATTTTTCTTTCAGTCTCTGAGGAGCAGCTAGTGAAAGTTTTTCCAAAGTTTTAAAATTGACTACAGTGATATAGGACAAGATGCTAGTTATAAGAAACACCAATATTTCAAAGATTTAAATAACCTTTTGAATGTTATTTTTTATAATTTAGTAGAATGGATACTTTCTGCTGTTATCAAAGCTAAAATCTGCACTAAAACTTTTGGGGGCACCATGTATATATTGTTTTAGAGTACATTCTAGAATTTGGTGGGATGAAGGGTACAACAGGTATTAGGCTTATCTTTATTCTTCATTACATTGTTTAGCCTAATATACCTGAGCAAACATCAACTAGTGATAGGAAGAAGCAAACAAGAAGAAGTTCAGCATAAGGATAGAGGGTGGATGTGTGGTTTCTCTGGTGTAGGGAACTTCCAGGTGAGGAAATTCCTTCAACAATGCAAGTTGGCATGTTCTCTGCAATTTATAATCTTCAAGATTATAAGCAGGTCTACACAGTCTGTCAAAGGATTTCCTGTAGCCTGTGAAAAATGTAGGGTTACCATACTGCCCAGAGTTTTATGTTGTCACGTGACCCCTGGCAACCAACCATCCTCAGTCTGTCTCTAATCTAACCTGTCATGTGACCCTTAGTCACCAATCATCTTCAGTCTGTCTCTAGTTACCCTGTTTGCACCTGGAGAAGTTTACAAGTTGTGCAGGTCTGGCTTGAGCACGGAGGGTTGAAATGTCTTCCCTGTGGTCATGTAGTTGGTGTGTATCAGAGGTGAAATTTAAAACCAAGTTTTCCTGGCTCTGAGCCCAAATCTCTATTCACTACACCAGTGGTGTCAAACTCAAATAGAAATGGATGCCTTCAGTTTCCAGATTGACTTTTTGTTGGTCAGTCACATCTGACTCTTAATGATCTCTTGGAATATCACACACCAATACTGTCCATGGGATTTTCTTGGCAAAGATACTGAAGTTGTTTGCCATTTCCTTCTCCAGTAGATTAAGGCAAACAGAGGTTAAGTGACTTACCCAGAGTCACATGGCTGGTAAGTGTCTGAGGGATGCACCAGTACTCTATTCTGAGCCACCTAGCTGTCTTCTTGATTTAGGAACCCACAAATTAATATTATATATGTTGTATTGTATTTTTACATATTTTGCTAAACATTTACCGATAATATTTTAATGAGATTCTCTGAAGTGCAAATTTGACATCTCTACTACACTGTGCTGCTCCAAGCAGGGGAAAATAACTCGAGGTATAAAAATTTTGGTAGCTAATCTGCAAAGGAGAAAAAAAATTGCATTTGGACAAGTGACTGACCACAAACACAATGGCCATTTTTAAAATGGCTTGATTTTTAATTGTTTTATTATTTCATTTTTCACTAATCCTACCAGTCAGTCACCCAGTTTTGTAAACGTGGTTGTATTCTTACCTCATTCTCCATCATCACATATATCTAATCTATTTCTAAATCTTGCTGTTCTGATCTGTACTATTTCTTTCAAATCCGTGCCCTTCTTTCCTCTCACAGACTGTCACCATGAGAGTTCAGAAGAGAGGAGAGTATAGACTCTCATCACCTATTGTTTATACTAGTGTGTTAGCCTCTTTTTTTATCCAGGAAAATTAAAATCTGGTATTTTATTTAAAAAATATTTATTTACTTTTAGTTTCCAACATTCAGTTCCATAATCCCTTGAGTTTCAAATTTTCTCCCCTTCTTTCTAATCCCTCCCCCTCAAACCCATGGCAGCATGAAATCAAATATAGGATCTACAGATACCTTCACATGAAACATTAGTCAAGTTGTAAAGAAGGATTATAACCAATGGAGTGAACAATGAGGAAGCGAAACAAAACCAAACCACAAAAGAGAGAGCAAGTAGTTTGCTTCAATCTATCTTCAGACTCCAGTTCTTTCTCTGGTTATGGATATCCCTTTCTATCATGAGGCTTTTGGAGTTGTTTTACAACCTTGCGTTGATGAGAGGAGCCCAGTCTATTAAAGTTAGTCATCTATTGTGTTAGCCTCTTAACTGGTCTTCCTATTTGAAATCTCCCTCTTCTTTAATTCTTCTCTCCACAGCTGTTAAGTGATGTTCCTAAAGTGCTGGGACTATATACTTCTGCTTCTCCATCAGCTCTTCACAACCTGAGCCCCACATACCCTTCCAAGCTTATTAAGAATTGCTTCCCTTCCTGCACTCTGTGGTCCAGCCAAATTGATTGCCTTGCTGTTCCTCACTCCCATCTCCTCTCTATATGTTTGCACTGCCCACTCTTCATGCCCAGAATGAATTTCTTCCTCATCTCTGCCTTTTAGATTCACCTGAACCATCAGAGCTTTGGTCAAGTGACACTTTCTACATGAAGCCTTTCCTGATTCCCCCAGCTGCTAGTGACATCCCCATACAAAAATTCACCTTGTATCTATTTTGCATATATACATATATGTTTATATATGTACTTTATATGCATGTTGTCTCCTTGCAAAAAAAATATGAGCTCCTTGAGGACAAGAACTTTTATTTTTGTTTTTCTGTTTCTAATGCCTGGTACCTGGTGGGTATTTAAATTTACATTTACTAGTTATCCTTTTATACATTTCTCTTTAGAAAATTTATTATTGTAATTTACTTTTATTTTTAGCAATACCTGTCAGGAGACATAAATGTACACATATATGTATGTACATGGCTATATAATATTAATAGCTAACATTTATATACTACTATTTGCTTTACAATTATCTCATTTAATCCTCACAATAATCCTGAAAGATAGGGTGCTATTATTATCCCCATTTTACAGATGAGGGAAGTGAGTCAGAGGTTAAATGACTCACACAGCTAGTAAATGTCTAAAGTTGAATTTGAACTTAAGTCTTCCTGATTCCAGGCTCAGCACTCCATTCATTGTGCCACCTAGTTGCCCCATTAAAAGAGGGCAACTTTTATCATTTTCATATGTGACACTTAAAAAATCCCAAAGGTCATGCATGAATAACAAAGATATTCAAATGACAGCATATCTCCATTGCAATGCTAGTGTTGAGGAACTAAGATGACAGCCAAGGGATTCAAAAATCTTACACAAAGGTAAGGTTTTTTTATTCATCAAGTTGATGATTTCTTCAAGAATTATACAAAGGTTCAATTGTGATTATTTCACAACCTTTCTAATGTTCTTAAATTGTAATAGAATGACATTAGTACTTGTACTATTCAACTCACAGCCTTGCGAGAAAGGTACTTTGTAAATTTTAAAGCACTGAATTTGTTAGTCATTTAATAAGAATTAATTAAGTGCTTACTACATGTCAGGTATTATGCTAAGTACTGGTGATACAAAGAAAGGCAAAAACATGGTCTTTGCCCTTAAAAAGCTCACATTCTAATGGAAGAGAGAACAAAGAAATACCTATTTACATATCATCTATTATCTACCTCTTTATCTCTCTATATCTATATAGAGATCTATGTATCTATATCTATAGGCACTCACATATATGTAGATATTTAGACATATATTTTTACATACACAACAGGTAAATAATTTCATAGGAAAAGCACTAGCAGTGAGGGAAGGGAAATCAGGAAAGGCCACCTGTAGAAGGTGGGATTTGAGCTATCTTGAGGAAAGCCTGGGAAACCAGAGGGAAGACTCAAGGGGCAAGAACATTACAGGTATGGGGGACATCCAGTCGGGAGATAGATTGACATGAGGTATGAAGAACAAGAAGTCCAATGTCCCTGAGTCATGGAATACATAGAGAGGAGTAAAGTTCAATAAAATCAGAAAGATATAAAGGAGTCATGTAAATTAGTGCTGACAGAGGATTCTGTTTGATCTTGGAGTTGATGGGGAGCTACTGGAATTTATTGAGTAGGGGAGTGACATGGTCAGACCTAAACTTTAGAAAAATCACTTTGTCTTCTGAGTGGAAGGTGGATTGTTGTGGGAAGGGATTTGAGGCTGGGAGAACAACCAGTGGGTTAGCGTGCAGGTGTGAGATGATGAGGGCCTGCACTAGGCCTGTAGGAAATGAGAGCTTAGAGTTGATTCACTTTAAATATTTGTTCTGAAAGCATCTGACTTGATGCTTATATAATGCTTGCCCAAGTGCTGACATTTTAAGAAACATATTTCTTCATATATTTGTATAAAAAATGAGGATCTAAGAAGATGAACCATTGTAAACAGTGTCATCAGAGATTGAAAAATAGAGGTTGATTATGTGGAAAGGGTGAGAGATAACCAGTGGGCAGCACTTGGGCTTGTTTGAGAAAATAAGAAATGTCACCAGGATGACCAGAGGTTGAACCTCATTCCTTCCCTTCCCTCTCACTGCTGGTTTTCCCTAGGGATAAATTTTGTGGGAGGACATGGACAAAGCTGCACAGAATGGACAAGCATTGGTATATTGAAATCTGGATTATTTAACTTCTATCTTATAGTTAAGGAAAAGGGACATACATAAAGAAGGATTTACAGATTCATTTTATGTAAAAATATATAGAAAATTTATGGTTATATATCTGTGGGAATTTGGAAAATATGATGTTATCCTGAATTTCAGGCAAAGCATCTGCCTCTCTAAATACGAGGTTATAGCTCTTTACCACCATCTGATGCCAGTGGTAATTTTTTGAGAGGTGAATAATCCAAGAATGAGGTTGTGAGAACAATCTAGGCCTTCTCTACCTTCCTCCTAGTGAGGACAGAGAACCTAGATTCCAGGGAAGTACAGGAATATATCTAGAGACCAATGACAAGGAAAAACAAGCTTTGAATGGATACTTGCAATTTTAGTTTTTGATTAGATTTCCTTTGCTTTTATATCCTTGTATATTTTTGTGTCTTGTGTTTACTGCGTGTCAAATACTTTTATCTTTTTCTTTTCTTTCCCCTCATTTTCCCAGTGGTGACATTGAGCTTAGTGACCAATGAATTACAGAAGATATTTGAAAATTAGAGGCACAGAGAAACAAGCTGGCTGGGTTTAATTAGATCATTAGGTATCTGTGGATTAGCCTCTGTTTACTTTTGTTGGCATCGGGGCAAAGGAGGATTGCACTAATTACCTATTAAAAATAGCTACGTAAATTACACCATCCTTTTCCCAGGAAAGATGAGAAGCCCACCTTAAATAAATTAAGTATTTCTGAGGAATCTCCACTAAGGGAGTCCTCAGAGCAGTGAAAAAGAGGGGCAAATAGGCAGTTTGGTATAGCAGTTAGATCCATAATTAAGATAGTTATCAAAAAGAAGACAAAGTTCTGTAACTCTTGCTTCAAACAACTCCAGGGCCGGTGCTTTTACTCACTGCGCCACCTAGCCGCCCCTTATAAGTATTTTTTTAAATGTGGTTCCTTTTCCCATTTGTATGATCTGACCTGAAAAAGGTCAGAACCACTATAGCCCAGAGCTGAGTCAAGTATCAAACATTAAAGACAAACTGTGGTTTATTTCTAAAAATTATTTATTTATTTTTAGTTTTTAACATTCACTTCCATAAGATTGAGTTTCAAATTTTCTCCCTATCTGTCCCCTCTCCCCTCACCCCAAGGCAGCATGTAATATGATATAGGCTCTACATATACATTCATATTGAACTTATTTTCACATTAGTCATGTTGAAAAATTAGAAACAATGAGAAAGAAGAAACAAACAAAAAAAGAAAGAGCAAATAATATGCTTCAATCTGCATTTAGACTCCACAGTTTTTTTTCTGGATGTGGGCAGCATTTTCCATCATGAGTCCTTTGGACTTGTCTTGGACTCTTGCATTGCTAAGAAGAGATAAGTCTATCAAGGTTAGTCATCACACATTGTGGCTCTTATTGTGTACAATGTTCTCCTGGTTCTGCTCACTGCACTCAGCATCAATTCATTCAGGTCTTTCTAAGCTTTTCTGAAGTCCACCTGCTCATCATTTCTTATAGCACAATAGTATTCCATTAATTATATTCATATACTACAACTTGTTCAGCCATTCCTCAACTGATGGGCATACTCTCAACTTCCAATTCCTTTTTTTTT